>NC_081414.1:276103929-276432857 GCF_030272615.1 Cryptomeria japonica | reverse complement strand
TTGATAGGTGATACTAATTTTCAAGCTTGTTTGCAAACATCTACTTCCAAAGGGAGTTCTTCTTCCTTTAAATCATAGAACACCCATTCCTTTCCATTGTCGGATCCACTAGCAGAGTCTTCTATCGGTTCATCTCCAGAGTCATCAGTTACTCCTTCCTCATCCGCTATGTGGCATTGTTTACTTTTCTTGAACCTATATATGTTTTGGTTAGGATTAAATGTTTTCTTAACTCTTTCCTCAAATATTGCATTCCTTTCAGGACATCCAGATGCAAAATGACCAATCTTATTACATGCAAAACATTTAAAAGGTGTTTTTCCTTCATACTTAGTTCATGTCGGACCTTTAAGAACTCTTCTAGCAAATAAGGCTTCAAGTTGCTCAAATTCTTCATCTTCTTTCCTCATGTCTTCCAATTCTTTTGCATATAAAAATTTCCAATCACTTTTGCCGGTAGATGATGATGATGATGCATGAAAAACAAGTTCAGACTTTACAGCTCCAGAAGATCCAAATTCTTCAACCTCAAAAGCAGATAATTTCCCAATCAGAATGTCTCTGTTAACTGAAGAGTTACCCATTGTTCTCAACTCATTAATTGTAGTTGTCTTCATCTTGTAAGCCGGTGGAAGGGCTCTCAAGACTTTGGAAATTATTTAATCCTCACTCATAAATCCTCCACAACATTGAATTTCCATAAAAATCTCATTTACTATTTCCATAAACACAACAGTTCTTTCATTATCTTCCATCTTTAAGTATTCATATCTTACCTGGTAACCATCAAGTTTAGCAATTTTGACCGCAGGATCACCTTCATTCAGAGTTTTCAATTTATCCCACATAACCTTAGCCAATGATTTATCAGTTAATCCCATGATCTGTTGATCAATAAGTGCACACAAGAGGGCTTCTCTAGCTCTGCAATCATTCTCAATATTCTTATCCAAGTCTGCAGGAGCAGGATTGCCAGATGCCAGATCATAAGGTGTATATCCTTTCTCAATGATATCCCAAATATCCTTGCCAAGACATCTAAGATCAGTATCCATTCTAATTTTCCATATCCCATAATTTGTTCCATCAAGCTTAGGATTTCTCTTTTGAAAATAGTTGTTGGTGGATTAGAAGTGTTAGCTGCCATAGGATCTACCTAAAGCGGTTAAGCTTCTACAAAAGAGGACCAATGCTCTGATACCAATTGTTAGGATAAGGATAACCGATGAACAACTAAGAGAGGGGAGGGGGGGGGGGGGGGGTGAATCAGTTGTTAACAAATTATAACTTTTAATCTACTTAATAACCTTTAAACTGATCAAGTACTGGTAAAGTACATACAGATGTTGACAAGAATAGATACCGGTAAACAATATAACTTAACAATTAAATAGATAATCAATACAAAGCAACTATACCACATAAATCCATGATTTGTACATGGAAAAACTGGAAAGGGAAAAACCACGGTGGGAAACCTACCCACAATCAGTTGATTCTTCTGCAGAAAGTATGTGATACAATGAGGGGCATGCACATGCAGGAAGGCACACTGCCTAGAGCGTACTACTCATTACAAAAGAGTCTCACTGACTATAGAGAGGCTACAACCATCTCAAGATAAATGGACAACAATCCAAAATAAAGAACTGCTAGAAATAACATCTACCATGCTTGATTACAGTTCCGGTTAAGCTCAATACCGGAGGCCTTTGACCTCTTCCTTAATCCCAATTCGATCACTTATGATCGACCAAATCTCCTTCGCATATGATATTACATTCCAAGACCATGAACAATTATTCCATTCTCATGCCACGTTCTACAATGAGATCTTACATCATTTTATACAAACCCTAAGGCCTAAACCAATTAGGTCGGCCACCTAAAAGATATTACAATAAGATCATTACATAAATCCATATTATAATGATATGCCATGTCGGCTTAAGACCAAAACAACAATAACCAATCCATAGATCAACTCAAAACATCCCGGTAATGTGTAGAGTACACGTTGTCATGATACCGATCCATAACCTAGATAGGTATTGGACCTATTCTGGGTCCACCATGCCAAAGCAATGTCTTCAATCAATTGAAGCACAATCAAAGAACATCTTCAACATCCTGAAATCAATCTAGAAGCTGCACGAACACCAATTATGCATCCTGTCAAGATTCCTCAGTGAGAGCTCTGCCGGTAAAGCCTTAAACTACTGTCGGTAAGGGTTTACCAGAGTGTATGATAGAATCTGATTACCATGTCAATAACAATTGACTGATACATGCTCCAGAAGCACGTACCACATGTAACCAATCACATTCCATAGATCCAAACATGTCGGAAGTGTCCAACAAATAGCCTCTTTTGCTGATAACACTAGATCTTCTACCAGTAACCAAAACCTGTCTGTCGATAACCAATCATAAAAACTAGTGTTGACATCAATGACAAAACATCAATGCAACACATAATCAATTCATCCATAATACCAACAAAGAGTTTAGTTAATATTGATGTCTTTGATGTTGTAGTGAATTTATGTGTTGATTACGAGTGTCAAAGCTGAATTATGTCTGCTACTATTTGTGCATGAAACTCTTATTTTTTTAGATTGAAGAAACAATACAAGGATATTTGGCCTAGAAATGTTTGACAGGTATTTTTGTTTTTGTTTTCTTTATGGACATTTTGTTAGGGAAGATGTAGTTTTTCTCTGTATGGTTTTTGGCTTATGGAGTTACCCTTTATCATTATTGTCAAAGGGGGAGAAATATTGCTAGGAGGAGAAATAAAGCAAATATTTTTGCGATTTTTTTTGTTTTTCCATCAATGAAAAAGGGGGAGATTGTTGCACATATGTATGTTTTTTTTGTCATTGATGTTAAGCCATTATCAATCCTATATGACCCGGTTGTTGTTGGTGATCTAAATATGTACATGTTTAGTTGATGTATGGTATATTTGATTGATGGTCTAGATGATATCTGGGATTCATGTTGTATTTATTAAGATGATATGGAGTGATGATTTAATGTGTTTTCAGAAGTCTAGTATTTCTTACCTACTCCAAAAGTGATTTTGTCATCTTTGATGTTTGCTTTGGTGAAACTTATTGTGGTTTGAAATGAGTGTTTGTACCAGATATGTCTCAGATGATCATGTTGTCTATTGGGATTGCTTTTCTCATCGTGACTATGTTGTAAATCAAGATGTTTTGGTTCTTTTGGGGTGAATTTTTTTTTTTGTTTTTTTAGATTCAGGATAAGACAATGCGATTTCAACAAATCAAGTGTTGTACTGGTTTGTGCATATTGGTTTGAGTGGTTGTGTGTAAAGGCTTTTGATGTTGATTGGAAGGTGTGTTGACTTGGTGTGAACCCTCACATGTTCTTTTTACCTTCCAAATGATGTATTCTTGGGTCGATGGTATGCATACGTTACATATTCATATAGTCGACCTAGTAAAGTTTATTTTGGATTCAATTGATCTATATTGAACATATTGGTTGTGTTAGATATAGACATATATATATATATATATATATATATATATATATATATATATATATATATATATATATATATATATATATATATATATATATATATAGAGAGAGAGAGAGAGAGAGAGAGAGAGATGTGATTGATAGCTGCGAAAGTAGTGTGAACTTTTGGAGATGTACAAAGTAGACATATGAGTATACATTATGAACTATTATCTGCATTATAACATATGCTATTTTGTATATAGTTAGATTCACTATTCCTATTGTTATTGTGAGAGAAATTTATATCTTGCCTTGAAGAAGTGATCTTCAATTAAGAAAGTCCTCTTTTGTATCTTTCATAAGGTTGTGTGTCTCAGTCAACAAGTCTAAAGCAGTGAGCTCTTCGACATGAAGCCTTGTTCATTGTAAATAGTTATTATATATATTGTGAGTTTGATTCTCACCATGGTTTTTCCTAGTTTGGATTTTCCTCATAAAAATCTTGGTGTTCTTGTGGGAGTGTTTTGATTATGAGTTATTTACTTTCTTGCATAAGTATTGATAAATGTTATTGTTCAAATAACCTATTATGGTCAAGTTTTTGTGAATGTTTATTCACCCCCTGCCCCCTATCAGCTTCTAGTAGTGTTCAACATAATTATCACAATAAACTTTAAGTACTCTTTTATTAGCCCAATATTTAAACATAATCTCAAAAATGAAATGGAATCCTTGTAGCTATTAATAGTTTTCATGTACTCTACCTCCAAATAAAGAGACCACAACCTATTTATTACTTGTTCAACTCATTGCATCATTGAATAAGATAAACATGTAGCCATTGGTAGATATCCTATTCCTGACATCCCTTTTCCCATCTAAATTATTATAATTAAATATCCACTTATTTTTGGTTCTCTAAAACAACAACATGACATCAAATATAATGCTTAGAAATAACCCACAAATACCTAAACAATCTTTTGCCTTCAATCCAATGTTCCTATCCATGCTTAGCCATGTCATGAATCAAGAATCCCATTGCTTTGATAATTCCTATTCTAGTGTAGACCATAGAATACATAAGGCTTTCAATTGCATGCAATCATAGAGAAATATCATTAACATGCAATGTGACAATGATAGTATTATTACCATTTTATTTATACTAGGAACACCATTATGATTTATATTTGATAAAACCCTACCCTAAAATATATGAATCAAATTTCTTAAATCACATTCTACAAGACTATTTTAAACCACAAAGAGATTTCTTTAATTAACAAGACAATTTTTCCTTACTCATCTCAATGTAGTGCTCTAGGCATGACATTAGATATCTTAAAATCAATGTGCAAGATTTTTTTTTTCCACATCTATTTGCTCAACCTCTAGATAAAAAGTACAAACACGAGTAAATAAGACACTAATAGATGTCAACTTTGCACTATAGAGAAAATATCATCAAAAACTTTTCTCTCAATCTCTAAGAATAACCAATTTGACAACCAAGGTGATTTGTACTTCTTATTGTTACCACAAAATCTTGACTTCTTTTTGAACACCCATATGTAACCAATGTGTTTCCATCCATTAATAAAATATACCAAACCCCATGTATCATTCTTCCTTAATACAACCATCTCATTGTCCAACTCAAACAATTTTCAACTTTATTAGTGCTCCCCTTCTAGAGGTAGGTGAACCATCTTTCACCTTACCTATATAAGAAAGGTCTCTCTTATACATTACACATATTGTTCCATGAAGTGTAGATATTTATTATATAATCTAGTATTTATTTATCGCTAGTCTCTAGTTGCTTATGTTTATTGCGTGAATCTTCAATGATATTAGAGATTTATATATGTAAGCCCCTTCTCAATTTTAAAGTGTTTTTAGAAGGAAATTTTGTGGGATGCACTTTGGTGCAAAATAAACCTCATCATTGAGTCTAAAAGGCCAAAAACTTTAAAATTTATAGAAAACTCAATAAAGTTTAGAGTAAAAAATAACAATTTCTAAGCTTTTGTAGAAAATTCATCACTAAAATTATGCATGATTAATACAAAATACATAAAATATAAGATCTATACCAAAAATCTATGTCATAATACTAGTTAGACTACTCAATCAACTCTCAAGATTATATCTATCAAATATTCAACATTATACATTCTGTCAATATTGATTTGCATTAGTTTGCAAAATTTATCAAATAGGTACATAGTTTTTTATTAAAAAAATTATTTTATTTTAGAAGGTTTTATGGTATATATTATTAAATTTTTCAACACAAGAACTTGCCAGATCAAACGAAAAACAAGAACATGTCTTCCACAAACATGAGAGCTGCACAAATGAATGCTATATTACTCAAAAGCAAAAAATACAAAATTACAGGATGAATTATGATTGTATAATGAGGTGATTATAAAGAAAACAGAGAACTAAACTCAAGAGAACTAAAGTGCAAGCATGAGGAGCCAAATAAAGCTCAACTCTAGTTAAAATAGATGCATAAAAGATAAACTAGGTGCACAACTAAAATAAGAACTCCTAAGTGAACTTAAGCAAAAAAGCATAACTGATCGTAAAAAAACAACTAATAGCTAAATATCCTCTAACATTTGTGTTGGCTTGATGATGATTGTAATGAATTCATCATATGTTGTCATTGATGAAACACATGCACACACATATGTTTATACTAGTCTACCAGTATGACTTCAATTGTTTATACTACAACTGGTATAGTAGAGGTTTATTTCTAACCGGTACTTAGCGACAACCGGTATATGCATGAAGATAACTACTTGGTTATACATGTCTCAGCATCAACATGAAGATCCAACGGAGACTATCTCAGAAGCATCAAGGACAAGCGGTTTAACTCTAACCGGTATTAAGTGTTCCAACCGGTATTCGTAGATTGTGTGATGAGTTATCACCACCGACAATTTGGTGGTATTTTTGTGATGAGTTATGATCACTTGACCAGATACACTGCACCTAGGAAATTGTGTTATGATTTCTTGAGGCCGACATGAAATCTAAATGTCTATTTATTGACATCATAATTGGTTATTTTTTGTGAGAGTGAAAGTGATATGTTATGTGCAAAGGCAAAGTGTTAAGTTGCAGAATATGTTGAGAAGCAGTGTTGAATACGCTTAAAAGGATCTGATCAAGCAAGTATTGTGCTACTCAAACAGATCAAACAAATCCTGTTGTCTTCTAACAATTACAATAGAAACAAAATTCCTTAACCGGGTAAGCTCTAACAAGCTTCATTGTTCAAATCCTCTAACAAGGTGATCCATTAGTTTGAATTCAGAAATCCTCTACCGAGGTTACTTCTAACAGGGTACTACCTTTTACAGGGTATAGCTTTTAATCAAGCTTTGGGATCTCTAACAAGATTCGCTCCTAGTAGAGCACTTTGTAGACCATAACCGATCAGTTGTCTATTACTACATATAGTTAACTTGCGAGTTCCATCTCACTGTGGTTTTTACCTATTTGGGTTTTCCATGTACAAACACTTGTGTTATGGTGAATGTTTTACTTATTTTGGATTGCATGCATTGTGTTTTAAAGTTTTGTTAAATTAATCTACCGGTTAGTGTTTAAAGTAGTTTTATTTTTGGTGTCACTAATTCACCCCCCTCTCAGTGCTTTTCAAGTCCAAAATTTTATTTGGTTTTGTAGGGTTGAAGCCCTCAATTCTTCCCAATCCACAAGGGCATAAAGTTCTTAGCCACTACGAGTGACAATATTCTAGTGTTGCCCCTCCTTTGCTTTTTTTGTCACCAAGTAAACCCTTCACCCCTCCCAAATTTGCTTTAACTATGCCCTATCTGTAATGCCCCGCTAGGAACCCTAAAGGAAAACAACACAACTAGGCAACTAAAGGGTGAAATAATTTTATTTTTTTTGTTAAAGACTAAATGCACTAACTAAAACCATTGCACGTTGAATAACTCAGCGGAAGTCTATCATATGTTTTCCTAAGGGTAACCAACGAAGATTAATTTCATAGATTATATTAACACCACAATTAATCCATTCAATAAGATAAATTGAAAACTTAAGTTTAAAACTACACATACATCCCAAAACAAAGATATAAAAGTATTCCAATGTATCCAATTTCCATAAATTATTTAAACATAAGATCAAAACAATAACTTTCATTTCACTGACATAATAATATTACAATATCCATAAATACATGGCTTCCAATAATACCACTGGTTACAAAGATACAATATCAAGGTTACATAAAAGTTTGATACAATGACCACAAGGTCTCAACTGAATAATGATCTTGAACAAGAGCTGGTACATAAACCACGATCCAAGAAACACCAGCGAAGCCTTTCCTCGCCTAAAGATACAATCCAGAACATCCGATGGGAAGTGGCACTACCACTCGACCATGTGATCCCGAAATGGAACCACCCCACCGTGCTAGGAGATAGTAGAAACCCTCAAGCAAGCAAAGTAAGACAAGTACAAAAGGGTTACAAGACTCTGCAACCATCCATGTAACACAACTCACAAAACACTAGTGACTCTAAGAAGAGAGTGTCATCGCATAGCTTGATGGTTACCATGGTACAGCCTCCATAGGTCTCGGCCCCCATACTCAGGTTTCTCTTAGTAACCTCTTCTGAGCCTCTAGTTCCAACTAAGTCTCATGCGGACCCTACCAATCCTTTTGTGAAGACAAGGTGGTAAGTTTGCCATTCCAGGCCTTCTCGTAACATCATGAGCCCTATACAAGCACTCACCTATGCACGAGGCACATTTATCTTAATTAATATTTAATCTACCCACTCCCTAATCAATTATTAGGTTATCACTTTTTAACTAACTTTCGACGGGTTATCCAGTCATCCACTTCAGGCACGGCCCCCGCTCGAAAGCCACTCTCTCTCCTAGGACACTAACAGGAAATGTTTCTCTCTACAAGAACTCTATGGCGAAACAAACAACCATAAACAATCCTGACAAGCACAGGTCAAGGATACACAAATACCAACCCAAGATTGACCATTTGGACAAAAACACACAATGGCTCATATCAAATAGGTTATACAACAACACCTGGTCTAGAAGAAATAATAACATAGGACACAATGACAATTTAACCAAAATTGCAATGAAATAAAACTTGACTGAGAACACAATATACGCAAGATCCTATTACAGGCAATCTTTCATTAAAAATAGCCAAAGCATAAATAACATGCAATTTACGAATTTCCAAATAACAAGAATTTACAACTATTCACACACACACACACACACACACACACACACACACACACACACACACACACACACACACACACACACATATATATTAACACATTATAATTATTTTATTATTATTTATTTATTTATTTATTTTTCTATTTAAAAAAAAACTAAATAACAAATAAAATAATAAATAAAATTAAAAATTAAAATTAAAATCTTTTTTAAAAAAAACAAACTTGTGAAGGCTACCAAGGTAGCGGTGCTACCATAGGCAGCTAACGCTACCCTTAGGTAGCGTTGCTGTCCTATGGCAGCAGCCGCTACCTTTGGGTAGTGCTGCTGTCCTAAGACAGCAGCCGCTACCCTTGGGTAGCGCTGCTGCCTTATGGCAGCAACCACTACCAAAGGTAGAGCTGCGTGGGTAGAGGCATAGCCTCCCCACATAATTTAATAAATTTTTTTTTTTTTAAATTAATTTTTTTTATATATATATTTTTAATAGATTTTTAACAGTAATAATAAAAACAATATTTTTTCCAATAATTCCCTTTTCACAGAATTTAAGTAAAATAATAAAAAGAACAATATTTAAAAAAATAAAATTTAATTAACCCAAATAAATTTAATATGTAATTAAATTTATTTTCTTAAGGTAATTAAAACCATTTCTCAGGTAAATACCCTTTCTCACAAATCTTGTAATTTCCATGCATCCTAAAATCTGACAAATTTTCTATAATAATTTCCCTTAATTTTCTCAAAATTACATACTTCCCATAAATTAGAAATTCCCATCAGACATGGATTTTAAAACAAAACTCAAATTCACTAGAAGAGGGTTTTGAATTTGACAATTATTTTACACACACAACAAGCAGAGACAAATAGAAATATTTTTAATAAAACACACAACTAAGAAATCATCCAACCTAGTATAGCTTTCCTGGAATAAATTTGTAGAAGAGCCCTAATCCCTTCAATAACTTCCAATAAATTTCTTCACCTAAATTCTTGACCTGTTCCTGTGTGTCCCTGTGTGTAACTAAAATAAAGACCTAACCCCTATTTAAACTAAAATTCTAGGTTCAATAGCTTTTTCACAAAAAACCTAAATTTAGAATAATAGTAAATTTTTTTATTTTATTTTCTAAATTTATCACATGCAATAATTAAAAAAACATTATTCTTTCTTTACTTTTCTCATGCACATTAATTAATTTTCTAAATAAAGAATTAATACAATATTTTAATTAATTTTCTAAATAAAGAATTAAAACAATACTTTAATTCCAATTAATTTTTTTTTTCTAAATAAAGAATTAAAACAATACTTTAATTCCAATTAATTCTTTTTCTAAATAAAGAATTAAAACAATATTTTAATTCTAATTAATTCTTTTATTCATTTATTTAATTATAACTTTAGAAAATAATAAATACAATTAATCTAATTTATTTTTAAATAAAAATATATTTCTTATATCATGTAGCTTAATTTAATAATTTCTTTAATTAACCAAATTTATAATCTCAATGCATAAACAATACAATATTGAGATAATTTCATAAAATTAAATCCACTAAAACACTCAAATTAAACAAATCTCAAACAATTACCCATAAAAGATAAAATAACAAAATACGAAGACCGAACTAACTGACAAAACGACTAACTGACGACACTCGTACGAGTGTAACTGAGTAAAATAGGGTCAACTACTATCTCCTCCACTTCCATCGAAAAATATAAGGCACACTCAAACCTGTGAAGCCAGGTGGAGACGATACCTCGTACCTACCCGATACTTGTACCTACAATATCCTGCATCACCGAACCACACATGCATATATATATATATATATATATAAAACACGACATACACACCGATGAAGGAGAATCGCGACGTTCCCTATCTCATAGAAATGAGTGAAAGAAAATCGTCCCCTTGCATCCAATACACTTGCAAACACACAACATATAATTCCACATTGCATAAATAAAGTAAAATGTTAGTACCTAGCAATAATACATAAAATGCCATAAATCACAAGTACTGAAATACTGCAAATAAATTATACATCTCATCTCCAAATAAAGCATAATGTCATAAAAATCTGAATAATATGTCATGGTAATGTATCCACTGAAAAACAACCAATACTAAAATATGAGTCTAATGAGTTCAAACTAGTAGGGGTACTACATTCTCCCCCCCAAAACTAGGCTTACTCCTGGAAGCCTAAAGTAAATAAGAATACAGTTCTCTCATCTTTGTTGCATCCTCCCAAGTCGCCGAGGTCTCATCATTTGGGTCCCATAGGACCCTTACTTGGTTGATGATACGACCCTTGAGGATCAAATCCCGATGCTGAAGAATGCGCACGGGCTCGATGGAAAGTTGCCCGTCCTCGACCTACGAAGAGTTCCAATCAAGAACATGTGTCACATCTGGATGATAAGGTCGAAGAACTGAAACATGAAAGACATTGTGGATGCGGGATAGACTTGGTCGCAAGGCAAGACGGTAGGCAACAAGTCCTATCCTCTCAAGGATCTCAAAAGGTCCAACAAACTGAGGCGCCAACTTAGATCCCTTTCCATAATGGATCAGACTCTTCCACGGACGCACTCTCAAGAACACACGATCGCCAACAGAAAACTGACGATCTACCCTATGAGCATTTGCATACTTCTTCTGTCTATCTTGTGCTGCTACTAAATGCTCACAAATCCTATCTACCTGCTGCTCTATCTCCCAAAGAATATCTGGTCCTATAAGCACTCTGTCCTCTAACCGATCCCAACTCAAAGGAGTGCGGCAAGGACGACCATACAATGCCTGAAAGGGGGACATACCTATGGAGCTATGATATCCATTGTTATAAGCAAACTCCACTAGATATATATAGTCCTCCCAACGTGACTGTTGGTCCATCACATACATGCGAAGCATGTCCTCTAATACCTGATTCACTCTCTCTGTCTGACCATCTGTCTCTGGATGATAAGCTGAACTAAAATTCAACTGAGTCCCCAAAGCATGCTGAAGTGAGGTCCACAATGCTGAGGTAAAGACAGGATCTCTATCAGATATGATCCGCCTTGGAATCCCATGCAATCTCACTACTTCTTCTAAGAAGACCCGTGCCACCACTGCTGCTGTGTAGGAAGCTCAAATAGGAACAAAATGAGCAATCTTAGTCAATCTGTCAACTATGACCATGATGGCATCATGACGACGTGAAAAGACAAGCAAACCAACAATGAAATCCATGGAAATGATATCCCATTTCCAATCCGGTACTAGATTAGGCTGCAAAAGCCCTGCTGGGTGCTGATGCTCTGCCTTCACTCGCCGACACTCTAAACATTTCGACACAAAATCAGCAATGTCATGTTTCATACCCGCCCAATGATAAATCTGTCTAAGGTCTCAATGCATCTTCTTAACACCTGGATGTGCCGAATAAGGTGCACGATGGGCCTTGGTCATGATCAAAACACAAAGACCCTCCAAAGGAGGTACATAAATTTGTTCATGGTGACGAAGAAGTCCATTTGCCTCAAGGTTATACCCATAAAATCTACCCTCTAAAGGCCTTCCAGACTCTATCACAGCTCTAACATCCTGATACCAAGTATCTTGAGGAAGAACTCCAAGAATTCTCTCTCTTAAATCTACTCCAAGGGATAGTGCTGAAACTTCATGTCGCCTATGACTCAAAGCATCTGCTACTACGTTCTCTTTCCCCTGAATATAACAAACCTCAAAATCATATTCGCAGAAGAATTCCATCCATCTTCGCTGTCGAGCATTCAAGTTTGGCTGTGTGAATATATACTGCAAATTGTGGTGATCACTATGCAGCTCAAACCGATGCCCTAATAGGAAATGCCGCCATCGAACCAAAGCATGAACTACAGCTGCCAACTCTAAATAATGAACTGGATATTTCAACTCGTGGTTCTTGAGTTTGTGAGACTCATAAGCAACCACACGTCCATCCTGCATAAGTACTGCACCAATACCTTCCAAAGAGGCATCTGTGCATACCATAAAATCTCCAGATGGATCAGGAACTGCCAAAATCGGAGCACTGACAAGGAGTTCCTTCAAGGTTTTAAAAGTTGCTTCACAATGTTCTAACCAAACAAAATTCTTCCCTTTTCTCTAAAGAGAAGTAATCGGGTGTCCTATCCGAGAAAAGCCTTCAACAAAGCGACGGTAATATCCGGCCAAACCCATAAAACTCCTAACTTCAGAAATGTTGGTCGGCATTGGCCAATCAACAATGGCTTGGATCTTTGAAGGATCCACAAATATACCTTCTCCTGAAACCACATGACCAAGATAGTTCACCTCAGTCTAGAAGAAGTCACACTTTGCTAAATTGGCATAGAGTTGATTTTCCCTTAAGCACTGCAGTACCTGACGTAAGTGACCCTCATGCTCCTCCACAGATCTAGAATAAATCAGAATGTCATCCAAGAATACAATGATGAAACGATCAGATAGGTGCAAAAAACTCCATTCATTAAGCTCATGAAAACTGAAGGTGCGTTCGTCAACCCGAATGGCACCACTGTGAACTCATAGTGACCATAACAAGTACGAAATGTTGTCTTATGAATGTCTGCATCTTGAATGCGTAACTGATGGTATCCAGATTTCAAGTCAATCTTAGAGAACACCTTGGCTCCCTTAACCTGATCAAAAAGGTCATCTATACGAGGCAATGGATATCTATTCCGGATGGTTACCTTATTCAACTGTCGGTAATCAATGCATAATTGAAGAGAACCATCTTTCTTCTTAACAAATATAACAGGTGCACCCCAAGGGGAAACACTAGGACGAATGAATCCCTTGGCCAATAATTCTTCTATCTGCAATTTCAACTCGCTTAACTCCTTAGTCATCCGATATGGAGCTCTCAAAATAGGTTCTGCACTAGGAACCAAATCAACATGAAAGTCTATATCTCGCTTCAGAGGCATACCAGGAATATCCAATGGAAACACGTCTGCATACTCTCTAAGAATAGGGTGACTATCAAGAGTGATTTCTCGCCTCTCTGACTCATCCAATTCCTCAAGAGTGATTGCAAAAAGTTGACATCCTCTACGCATGCACCGCTTAAGTTGCATAGCGGAGATCATACGCAGGGATATCGGCCTCTGTACTCCAACAATCTCCACTTCTCTGCCAAGGTCATCTAAACACTCTACTGTCTTCTTGCGACAATCTACACAAGCACTGTGAGATGATAACCAATCCATCCCCAATACAAATCCATAAGATCCCAAAGGAATAACCCGAAGGTCCACTGAAGTAACTGTGGTTCCTAATTTCAACTCACAACTGGGAATAAAGGCATCTACAGAAACACGAACACCTGTAGCCAACTCTATTGGCCACCTCCCCTAGCTTTCCTAGCCATGACCTAGCACTATAAAAGAGAAAACAGTTCAGATCCATAGCAAGGATAAGACATGAGAGATACAAACATTTATGACCTAAGCAAGATGGTCAATGAAAGGCACACTACAAACCCAGAGTACCCAGTGTTGAAACTTGGGCTCTGATACCAACTGTAATGCCTCGCCAGGAACCCTAAAGGAAAACAACACAACTAGGCAACTAAAGGGTGAAATAATTTTTATTTTTTTTGTTAAAGACTAAGTGCAATAACTAAAACCATTGCACATTGAATAACTCAGTGGAAGTCTATCATATGTTTTCCTAAGGGTAACCAACGAAGATTAATTTCACAGATTATATTAACACCACAGTTAATCCATTCAATAAGATAAATTGAAAACTTAAGTTTAAAACTACACATACATCCCAAAACAAAGATATAAAAGTATTCCAATGTATCCAATTTCCATAAATCATTTAAACATAAGATCAAAACAATAACATTCATTTCACTGACATAATAATATTACAATATCCATAAATACATGGCTTCTAATAATACCACTGGTTACAAAGATGCAATATCAAGGTTACATAAAAGTCTGATACAATGACCACAAGGTCTCAACTGAACAATGATCTTGAACAAGAGTTGGTACATAAACCACGATCCAAGAAACACCAGCGAAGCCTTTCCTCGCCTAAAGATACAATCCAGAACATCCGATGGAAAGTGGCACTACCACCTGACCATGTGATCCCGAAATGGAACCACCCCACCGTGCTAGGAGATAGTAGAAACCCTCAAGCAAGCAAAGTAAGAGAAGTACAAAAGGACTACAAGACTCTGCAACCATCCATGTAACACAACTCACAAAACACTAGTGACTCTAAGAAGAGAGTGTCATCGCGTAGCTTGATGGTTACCATGGTACAACCTCCATAGGTCCTGGCCCCCATACTCGGGTTTCTCCTAGTAACCTCTCTCGAGCCTTCAGTTCCAACTAAGTCTCATGCGGACCCTACCAATCCTTTCGTGAAGACAAGGTGGTATGTTTGCCATTCCAGGCCTTCTCGTAACATCATGAGCCCTGTACAAGCACTCACCTATGCATGAGGCACATTTATCTTAATTAACATTTAATCTACCCACCCCCTAATCAATTATTAGGTTATCACTTTTTAACTAACTTTCAATGGGTTATCCTGTCATCCACTTCGGGCACGGCCCCTGCTCGAAAGCCACTCTCTCCCCTAGGACACTAACAGGAAATGTTTCTCTCTATGAGAACTCTATGATGAAACATACAACCATAAACAATCCTGACAAGCACAGGTGAAGGATACACAAATACCAACCCAAGATTGACCATTTGGACAAAAACACACAATGACTCATATCAAATAGGTTATACAACAACACCTGGTCTAGGAGAAATAATAACATAGGACATTTTGTTCACCAAAAGTGATAACCCAAGACACCTGCAGATCTATCTATGAGATAGCCGATCTCAATCAATGAAACACCTTAGGGCTTGGACAACATAACATAGGATCCTAATGATCCTCCTGCACTTCAGGTTCTGCTAGACCTAGGGGGGGACACCCTTTTGATGCATTGAATACAACAATCACAAACATAAGACTGCATCAACAATGAGCAGACAAACCATTCCACAAGCTCACCAAATTAGGAACACACTACAAATTGGCTAGATCTGTATAAATCATAAATGAAAACAAAGCTTGGAATGAGAACACACCCCTAAACATAAAGGGAAATAGATTTATCTTTTAAATTATTTGATCTGAAAGACATGCCCAAACTTGTAAGATCAGTGCCTTATCCAAGGGCAACAGAGTCACACATCAAACTATAAATGAAATCTTATACTGCAAATCCATCTTCATTATTAAATATCCATGCATTTAATGCCTTTCATAAATGCATTACTCAGCTCACTCACAGAAAATATCAAATCCAGACACTATATTCCATTATTCATGATTTATTATAGAATTTAAATTGTTCCTTGAAGAATCCCCGCAAACAATCACAATTACCTCCTTGAGATAACAAATCTCATCCTCCTTGAGGATCTGATCTGAATATAATGAAAATACAAATCCAGAGACAACTTCTATGTGAATTTGTGCATGCCTTACATACACAAGAACCTACAGCTAAGAACACCTATAGCAAAGAATCGAACTCCATTACTGAAAGGATAACCCTTCTCTATACAATTTGGAAGAATACTCAGAATTGGAAGCCATGAAAAAATGGAGCCATTCTCCAAATTTCTGGAACCATTACAACTGAGAAGAATTGGGAATAAAAAGAGGAGGGAAGAAAATCAAATCTGCAACTGAATTGCCAAGTGTCTCCTCTCTAACTGAATTTTGTTCCCGTGGAAATTGCTTCCAAAATATCCCACATTTGTCAAAATTAACCTCATAATCGGATTCCTCATTCAGAGAGCTTTCCGACGATATATAACACTTTATATTTTGGCCAAAATTGAAACCCTGGGCGAATTAATTCCCCAATGTGCTCAATCATTTAAATTTTTCAAAATTTAATATAGTTTGAACTATATCATTTACTCATTTTAATTTTGATTTTTTTGCCTCCATATGTGCTCTGACGCTTTCCACGTGGCAGGATCTGATTGGTCGATGGGGTTGACCGGACGCCACCTGGGATGACACCTCATCACTGCCACATCATCTGCTTTGTCACTACCACTTGGCTGCCACGTGTACACCACCTCAACGCCACGTCATCGCCACTGGACTGGCACCTGTGCGCCAACTGTGTGCCACGTCACTGCCACGTCACCGGGACCTGCCTGCTGGACCGCTGATTGTACCCGCCACCTGGCTTTCGCAACTTCGCAGGGTGTAACTTGCGTGCATCTTCCTTTCGCGAAATAGCGCGCACCGTTGATCCATCTCGAACCTGCTCACTCGTTAACCTGACCTTCCTCTGCAAAATTTAGCCTGTCTGCCTTGGGAAGCATGCCTACGTGGGGTCCACCTATCACCACCCAGTCACCTCCTCTATCGCCTCGGGATCTGTGCTCGCGTGTGGGCCCACCTTGGGTGCCCATAGGCACCGTCCGTCAAAAGCTTTTAAGGCTTAGACATTATAGATGGGTTTATTTTTAGTTATAAACATTAAAAAAGACCATTTCCCAGTCAATGTAGGACAATGCCTCATGCCTGGAACTGCAAGTTTTTGAAGATTTTCATGCCCAATCTGGCAATACCTTTGCTTTGGAGTTTTTAAACCTCAGACTAAACACCTTCTTCATTTCTCCCACGCTATACATCTGCAGAGAGGACGTTGGCAACATTGGCAATTGATTTGCATAAAGATTTTAACTGTTTTTACTTACCCTTTTCCATTGCGCAGGGGAGGAAATGCTATTACATTTTGCTTTGAAAGTTAATGTTTTTACCCTTGCCCATTGCATTAGCTGAAGATTTCAATGTCTTTCCATTATTTAACAACACAAAGGGAGGATGATTGGAGGGCACATGAGGGAGGTTTTCATTGGTTTGGAATGTTCTGTGCCTTCCACAAAACACAATGCAAGAGGAAAAACATTCATTTACTGATCCAAAATGCCCCTTTCACCAATCACGTGGAAGGAGGAGTTGATTGCTGTTGTTTTGCATTTATTTTCAAAGCCCCCCAATGCAGCCTACTTACCATCCTCCATGTCATGCAGGGGGAAAAGAGGATAAGAGAACACAAAATGGAGGATACCATTTGCAACTTGGAACATTTCTTTTGGATCTCCCTGCAACACGTGAGAAGAGGGGAGAATGGCTTTGAACTAGCCAATTGCATTGCCTGAGTTTTACATGTTTTGCATACCACGTGGAGGGGCAATATGGCTTCAGACTGCCAGGCATGCATTTGTTGTTCCAAGTTTTTGCTGCTGTAGCTTCACATGGGGAAAGAGGTTTGCTGTTTGTTGCATTTACTTCAAAGTTTATGCATCTCCAAACATGCCCTTGTGAGGGAGAGGATGGCCTTACACCAGCCAACATATTTGCTTTTGGTTTCTAAAGATTTAATTGAGCCGCTGTAGCTGCTCTTTCCTTTATCAAACTGTCAAAGTTTCTTTGAATCTATCTTTGCTGCTCTTATTGTCTTTAATTGGATTATATCCATTATTGATTTTGTGACTAGATTGTTACGAGGCCTCTACCTTCTTACATGGCTATCTTCCTTTTCTCCTTGCAATACTCCATTTATTGGCATATTCTAAAAATCTTTTAATAAACAAAGTCACCAATAAAATCAATCCGCGGGCATGAGCCAGGTCGGGCCCCAAAGTGGGTCCGACTAAATTTTTTTTCGTTTTCACGCAACTGACCCCTAGAATGCTTCATGGACCTCAAACATACCTCTGGAAATTATTGGCATCGTTTTCGGATCATTAATCTACATTTTACAACCTTCAGGCAATTACGTCACAATTTTCACATTTAATCGCGAAGACGTAATTTTCAAACCTGTCAAAACACCTTTCTGGAGCTCGCCATTTGACAGGTGTGTACTCTGATATACAAGGATGACATCTACCAAATGGTTTCTCAAGACGAGTCCCGAGCGAAGAGATATTAATTTCCAAAAATGCCCAACTGGCTTTGTCGACACTGCGGACCTGATGAAGTCAATGTCTTGGCAACACATGATGCCTTTCTCAAAAATACCAAACGACCTCCGTAGGCCCTCAAATTTGAAACACAAGTACCTTTAAGTACATATTAAATCTTTGAATTCTCAGTTTGATCACCAGACTAACAGGATGCAAACGGCGTGCACACAAAAATGGCTACATTAACTGATATAACACTGGAGTACGGATAACTAAATTTGATGGTAAAATGAGCTCTTTTGAAAACCGATCAAACGGATTGATAAAGGCTTGAAATTTGAAATGTAGCTCATCATTTATACCAAAATTAGCTTGGAACAAACATTCTGACATGACGCTTACTGAGGCAACTTTTACACTTGTGCGAAACAGGGCTCCGACTAGCTGTCGAAATAGGGACTGGTCAAACCACACAAACTGCAAATGGATTCAGCTTTGAAAACTGAGCAAATGGATTCGTCAAGACTTGAAATTTTGCAGGGTAACTCACTTTTATGCATATAATTGAATCCATTTTGAATTTCTCCATGATGATCAATAGGGCAAAAGATGTAATCGCTCAAAGAAGGCTACTCAATAAAATCTACATTTGTGCCTAAAATGCACTTCCAGCTCACCCCTCAAAATGGGTACCTCATAAACTTATCCAAATTGAATTCTGAAAGTTGCACATCACTGAATAGGCCAAATGAAAGGCGTGGGACATGAATCCCGAGCCTTACCCTCTAAAAATCAATTGGCTCCATTTTACCCCCTTGCTAACTAGGCCATTCAAACTGACTTATTTGAAGATGCTCGGAGATGAAAAACAAAAATCTGAAATAGGCCTACAAACTTTGACTCAATTTTAATCAGTCCCAATAGGACACAATGACAATTTAACCAAAATTGCAATGAACACAATATACGCAAGATCCTATTATAGGCAATCTTTCCTTAAAAACAACCAAAGCATAAATAACATGCAATTTACAAATTTCCAGATAACAAGAATTTACAACTATTTAATACCAAAAACATCCATCTTGTCATTTGTCCAAAAAGATTTAAAATAAATTTACATATGTATTAATCTCTTAATGTATTTCCAATATGTATATCGAATTTAAAATTATAAAAATACTAAATTCTAAATTCTTTATTCTTAAATTGACAATTAAAATAATATATATATATATATATATATATATATATATATATATATATATATATATATATATATATATATATATATATATATTAACCCATTATAATTATTTTATTATTATTATTATTATTATTATTATTTTTCTATTTAAAAAAAAACTAAATAACAAATAAAATAATAAATAAAATTAAAAACTAAAATTAAAAATTATAATTAAAATCTTTTAAAAAAAAAAAAAAAACTTGTGAAGGCTACCAAGGTAGCGGTGCTACCATAGGCAGCTAACGCTACCCTTAGGTAGCACTGCTGTCCTATGGCAGCAACCACTACCTTTGGGTAGTGCTGCTGTCCTAAGACAGCAGCCGCTACCCTTGGGTAACGCTGCTGCCTTATGGCAGTAGCCACTACCAAAGGTAGAGCTACGTGGGTAGAGGTATAGCCTCGCCACATAATTTAATAAATTAATTTTATTTTTTTTAATATTTTTTTTAATAGATTTTTTACAGTAATAATAAAAACAATATTTTTTCCAATAATTCCCTTTTCACAGAATTTAAGTAGAATAATAAAAAGAACAATATTTTTTTTTTAAAATTTAATTAACCCAAACAAATTTAATATGTAATTAAATTTATTTTCTTAAGGTAATTAAAACCATTTCTCAAGTAAATACCCTTTCTCACAAATCTTGTAATTTCCATGCATCCTAAAATCTGACAAATTTTCTATAATAATTTCCCTTAATTTTCTCAAAATTACATACTTCCCATAAATTAGAAATTCCCATCATACATGGATTTTAAAACAAAACTCAAATTCACTAGAAGAGGGTTTTGAATTTGACAATTATTTTACACACACATCAAGCAAAGACAAATAAAAATATTTTTAATAAAACACACAACTAAGAAATCATCCAACCTGGTATAGCTTTCCTGGAAGAAATCTGTAGAAGAGCCCTAATCCCTTCAATAACTACTGTATATGGTGAAAATGGATAACAATAATAACAATATTGAAAGGCTAAATGAATTCAACCACCAAACCCTGGCCTAACAACAACAAAGATCCACCATAACATATGAAGATTACCTAAGACAATGCAAATCAAATGAAGTCACAAAGATTATACCATCATATGTCCAATAGGGTTTTGATCTCCATTGATCTTGCTTGATATATTTGCTCTCAGATTTTAGGTGCACAAGAGCTCAACAAAGAATGAAATGTGGTTGCAAGTAGGATCGTAGTGTAGTCAAAATGATCATTAGGGCATTAAGTCATTAGAATGCTTGATTAGGGTTTGATAATGAAGGAAGCATCTCCTTATATAGAAGACACAATATGAAATGGAGGGATAAGATTGAGAGGTGTAAAAAGGAGGTCGGCTAGGATTAGAGGGTAGGTAAAAGAAATACCAAAATAATGAAAGGGGTAGGTAGTGTAGGAATTAAGAGATGAATGACATGTGTCATGTGTAGAAAAAGATAATGAATTAATTAAATAAATAAAGATTTATTTAATTAATGGAAGAAATGGGATCAATTAAATAAATAAAATATTTATTTAATTTAAGAAAAGGATAATTTAAATAAATAAATGTATTTATTTAAATGAGAAATAAGGCTAGAAGAGGATAAATGAATTAATTAAATAAATAAATATTTATTTAATTAGACTGGACAATTTTAGGTGTCTACATTTTGCCCCTCTTTGAGACAATGCGGCTTGTCGCGTTGTTTCAAAGAAGATAAGATGAACTGATACAGAGTTGCCCCAGAATGGGAATAATATGCCCCCTCGAGAGATTGGATGAAAATGCCTGGAAAGATTGCAGACAATCTCTCGATAAGAAAGAAAGGCTAGAATGGAATGGGCGAATAAAGTGACAAAGTCACGGGATGAGGAAGACTGACTCGGGAAATGAAGGCTAAGGCTAGGGTAGGCTATAAGATAGACCACGGGCAAAAGACATCCTCATTGTCATCTACACCCTCACGAGATCAAAGTGCAGAGCAAGAAAAAGAGCAGCAGCAGTCAGCAGCGATGGCTTCCGTGCACAGATTCGACCGCATTCGACGATTTCAGAGGCCAGCAGAGGCAGGAGAGCCGGTAAGTACCACCAAGCCTCCTCGTACTTTGACGCATTTAATTTTGTCATTAATGCATGTTGAATAGGGTAATAAATGCGCTTAGACTAGGGTCCAAAAAGTGTCAAAAAACGTCCAAGTGCGTCTGTGCAAAGCATAGGCACGTCTGTGTCAAGAAGGCGCGTCTGTGTTTTTCAGGCGCATCTATGCAGTCTTTGAGCGCGTTTGCGTTGAAAAATGCAAGTTTGGTCTTCTAGGTCAAATTGGCAGTTCTGTGATAAACATATGTTGTCGATTGGATAAGTTGCTGAGAGGATACACTCAAGCAGGTCCTCTAGGAAGACTAGGATAGATCAAGGCACTTTGTGATGAACAGCGAGTACCAAGATAGAGTACTTTGTGATGAACAGGGAGTACTGAAATATGAGCAGCACTTTGTGATGAACAGGGAGTGCGAATGTGAGTAACACTTTGTGATGAACAGGGAGTGTCACACACGTAGTACTTTGTGATGAACAAGGAGTACCACTAGGATAAATAGCAACACTTTGTGATGAACAGTGAGTGTCACTAGGGTAAATAGCCATATGCATTTAGATAGCGAGTAGCATTTTGTGATAAACAATGAATGCCACTATAACTGACATGATTGAGTTGTTTGACTGTAGGAGTATTTGTCGATGCTAGAGTCACGAGAGAGATTCCCATCGACGCAGAGGTTAGGACCTGAGTTGTCACTCGAGGACAGAGCTACCATCGAGGAGATGGGTTTGAGACATGTGCTGTACGTGCCTGAGTTTCGAGCAAACATGGGTTTGCTGACTGCGCTGGTTGAGAGATGGCACTCTGAGATGTGCACGTTTCATCTGCCGATGGGTGAGATGACAGTCACCCTGGAGGATGTATATAGGATTATGCGAAAACCGATTGATGGGGAGCTGATTCCGTACGATCGAGACGGAGACAGGGATGCCCTTAGACGAGTGTTCTAGGATCCAAGACTGGAGATGATGGTGGGACACGTGGCATGGGATACCATGACATGGATAGGATTAGCACTACCAATAGTGTTGGTAGGAGTGATCAGTGAGTTCCTCTGTATCAGTTTTGTACCATTTTGTATAATGATGTAGACACCTGCGGGTGATTGTAGCCATATGATTTTGACATCATTGTATCATGACACTTTATATATATATATGAGATGATTCATCTTTGTGGCAGCTATATGCATGTGTACCTATGTGATGAGATGTTCTTATGTGATGCTTATGATATGGATGCAAATATGTATATGATGTAATGCAATATTTTTGTTTTTTTATGTTTTATATGTGTATGCAGGATGAAAATGTGAATGTATGTAATGCAGATGAATATGATAATGCAAATGTAAATTGTGCTAACAGGTGTTGTGTGCAGGATGTGATGCAGTTGTGATATCTATATGTATGTATGAAATGCTTATATGTGGTAATGTAGGTGCAACTACATGAAATGCAAATGTTTTTGGTGTGTCATTATACTCAGTCATGTGATAGCAGGCTATGCGGACTCGAGAAGGACGATGGAAGTCAATCAAGAAAGGGGGATGGAAGACAGAAGATATGAAAGTGAAAGAGCTTCTTGTGCGTTATCATCATTGAGCTTTATTATGGCAAAATAGGTTATGACAGTCGAGGCATATGTTCGACCCAAAAAGTCATTGTACCTGTTTGCATGGAGATAAGACAGTCACAAACAAGGAATGCCCCAATTCATACTAGACTCACAGTGTCCTCATATCCTTGGACAAGTCATAGCATTACTAAGAGACAATCCACAGACAGAAAATATAAATAGGTGACGATACCCCATCCTCGCCTTTCTAGTCAAAGACATCCTAGAGATAGAATCTCTAGTCAAAGACATCCCGGAAAAGCTAAAAGACATGTCACCAAAAAAAAAGATGAAATCAAAAGAAAACCAAGACTCGACACTAACATCCACTGTAGTCCTCAAGTTTAGTGTCTCTTGTCACTTGTATAAGTCTTATTTTATTGTGGTCACAATGTTCACTTTCACAGAAAGGATAGATAGCACTGAACCATAATGTTGTCTGAGTCTGTTGAAAGATTTGATTTGTTGAAGCCCATTGTTGCTGTTGTGTCTCATCTGAAACTGACTGAATCCATGAAACTAATACTTTATTGCGGAGAAGATGAAACTTTATTGCGGATCTGTGATGTAGATGTTGCTTTATTGCGGATTGTGCGCGGATAGACTGAAGGAAGCTGGAAGAAACTGTACTCCTTGAAACATGTGATGTTCTCAGTTCCACACCCATCACTAGACGTAGGATTTTGCCTTAGCCACAGATAGGATCTAATTTATTATGGATGGAAAGGGAGGCGAAAAGGGAGGTTTATTATGAATGGCTAACCAATCTTGGGTAGATCAATAACAAGCCATGATGGGAATGGGTAAGTTTATTATGGATGAATAGGTTGTGAGTGTGTGCGAAGTGAAAGGATGAAAGAGAATCCTGAAGGAGGGAGGAGCAATGTCTCTACGCATGGCGCTGGTGACCCAGTTTTCACCATGGTACTTGCCCAGGGCGCCACCGAAGTGGTTTTCACCATTGGACGAAATTATTTCTCTTTACTTTTTTCGATTTTTCAATGTTTTTTGTGTCACAAGGCGCCTGTTTGCCAGGTTTTCACCAAGTAACGATTTTTTTGTTTTATAATTTTTTTTGTATTTTTGAATTAGGATATTCCGAAGAGCTATGTGTAGAACTTGTGAAGGTGCATGCTGTTGATAGGATCATCCAAAGGTTCACCTTCTGTAGTTGAGAGCTGATATGCCCCAGATCCATAGGCTGCTGTAACGATGTAAGGACCAAGCCAGTTTGGTTCGAACTTGCCCTTCTTCTCTCTGTCTTGCTGATTCTTGGGGTTTTCTCTGAGAACCAAGTCACCTACCTCAAATGTGCGAGGCTTGACTTTGTGATTGTAGTTGCATTGTTTCTTGACTGAATGATGTGTAGCTTGAGTGTCTGTCTTCCTTGATAAAGGAACTGAGATAGGATTACTAGTGTGTGGACTACACAGGCCCGTATGCGTGTCACTTGAAGAAGTTTGGGGCATCCCTGATAACAAAGTCCTTTGAGTAAGCTCCATTAAAGGTCCATGATGTATTGCCAGAAGGTAAAGGATGTGTGGAACAAGTGGATGAGTGATGAAGGCTTGTGATTGTGAAAAGAAGTGAAAGTAGGATAGCATGATGGAGACTTAGGATCAACAAGTAATCTTTTTGACTTGCAATTGTAGAAATTTTGCCCCCAATCATTTTGGTATTAGGGGAGATCATCTCTTGTTCTTTTCTCTTCATGGGATTTTTATCCTTGACTTTGATTTTTGCAGAGTCCAATAGCTTTTGATTTTGATTTGTACTAAAGGATTTTTCTTTATTTTTGACTTGTAGATTTTTCTTTTCAAAACTTGATTTTCGATCCCCAATGAGTAAGGGCCTTTGTGATTCTTGTTGATCCAAGTCTGGGAGTGGAGTGGAAATGGAATGAGTGGATGAAATGGTAAGGCTATGTGAGATATCAAGAGGGCTGGTGATATGCTTAATAGATTCTTTGTTGGAACCACTCTTAGGAGTATTGATATCAAAAGTTGCTTGCACCACTAGAGGAGTTTTGCATTCAGACTCAGTAGCCACAACACTAGGTGGTTCACACCCAATTCCTTGATATTGCAAATTGTTTGTAGATTGTTCCTGTAGATTAAATGTCTTAGGAGACAATGAGAGTTGATCAACATGAAAGATATACTCACCACATCCCATGTCTTTAATCTTGAACTTGTCTTTGAGCTCTGCTTGTTTGGATGTAGAAGCTTTTAAGGATTCAGGATCCACATATGCTGATGAAGGAACAGCTTTGCGATTGGCTGGGATTGTTATTTCTGATTGAGGTTACAGATTGTTGCAATATATGAATGGATTTGGATCTGCTTTGATGGTCACTTCAACTCGATTGTGTGGAAACTTGATACATCGATGATATGTAGATGGGACTGCGCTCATCTCATGAATCCATGGACATCCTAGCAATATATTATAAGTGAGGTCTAGATCCAGGACCTGACAAACCACATCCTTTGTGACTGGCCCAATTCTTAGAGGTAAGGTGACTGTGCCCTTGGATGAGCGTTCTTCATCATCATATGCCTTGATGGTGATTTGATTTGTTGAATTCACAGCTTTATCAGAAAATCCCAATTGTTTAATGGTGCTCAATGTACAAATGTTTAGACCAGCTCCTCCATCTATCAGGACTCGCTTTATTCGATGTTTGTGTATGAAGGCTTCAATATGTAATGGTGCATTACGTGGCTGACTTACGGAGGCGTCATCAGCTTCTGTGAATGTGAGGGAATGTGGAATGGAAAGGTATCCCACCATGGCTTGAAACTGGTCCACGGTCAGATCAGTAGGAACGACGGTGTCTCTCAAGATTTTTGTCAAGAATAGCTTTATGAGCGGGGGATATGCGTAAGAGTTCAAGTATGGAGATGAGCGCGGGTGTCTTCCCTAACTGTTCTACAAGGTCATACTCATGTTTGGTTGATGAAGAAGCGGTATTTTTAGTTGAAGCACCTGGCAAAGTAATTTTACCTCGATGGGTTGTAACATGACACTTAGAGGTAGGTTCGGAAGAGGATCCAACACCTCTTAGGACAATCTTGGGTCACTGAGGAGGATTCTCAGGGTTTTTGTTCTTGATGGTAATAGTAGAGATATGATTGTCCATCGAGATATGATTGATAGTTGAATCATAGTTCTAAGGTGCTCTAGTATAGTTGGCTTGATCATCTGTGACTTTAGCTTTTCCTTTGTCATGCTTTGGGAATGGTTCCTTAAACATTTTATGTTCCTGATTGGATGAGTGTCCCTCAATCTCAATATCACCTCTATCAATGAGATCTTGTACGATGTTCCTCAGTCGATGACAATTTCCTGTCTTATGATCCTTGCTCTTATGAAATTCACAATACTCATCATCATTCCACCAATTCGGCTTAACCTTTGGTTCATATGGAGGAAAATTTGGAACTGTGATTACCTTGTTTGCCACAAGCTTCTTGAAAACTGACTCAAGTGGTTCTCCCAATGGAGTGTACTTCCTTCGTGATCTGGAAGTTGTTTGAGTATTTACTTGATTGTTTGTAGAACTTGATCCTGAAAAGATGAATTTAGGTCGCACTGTGTTGGCATCAACAACACCATCATTGACTGTGTTCTTGTTTTCGTTCCAAAATCTTGGCTTGTCTTTTCCTTTAAAGTCATCTTTGTTTTCCTTGAATATTTTAATGACTCCTTGTTCAATTAGGACCTTTTCTGTCGCTGAGCCTTTTTCAATGACGTCCTTGAAGGTGGACAAACAAGCTTTCCTTAAGTCATAGCCAATGTCTTTGTTAACATTTTGTGTGAACATCTCTACCATTTGTTTTTGTGGAATTTCACAAGAGCATCTGTTAGCTAGATTTCTCCATCTTTGCAAAAACGATGCAAAGGACTCTCCTTCTTTTTGCTTAGTGTTGCACAAAGTAGTGACTGATATGTCTGTCTCTATATTGTAGGAGAAATGTTGAATAAATGCTTCTGCGAGGTCACCCCATGACTTAATACCAGGTGGAAGTTGGGAGAACCATTCCATAGCTTGATCACCTAAGCTTTGTGGGAATAATCTCATCAAATATGTCTCTTCTGCTGCTACCTCAATGCAAGCTGTGAAAAACTGTCTTATGTGCACCTTAGGATCCCCTTTTCCTCTATACTTGTCAAATTTAGGCGTCACAAAATGTGTAGGAAAAGGAGGCATTGGAATGCTCTTGTCAAATGGATAAGGACATATGTCTCTCATTGTGTATGTTGGCTTCGGTGTATTTATGTCCTCCATTTTCTTTTGTAAGTCCCTGATTTGTTGCTCCAAACTGCTCTTAGGTGGAGATCGACTTCTTGGACCATACCCCATGCTTGAGGCACCCATTGGAGGAGGTGCATGTTGCATATATGGATGATATTGATCATACACATGTTCATATGGAGGAGGTCTATAGTGATGCTGTGTATATGGACCACTTGGTATAGATTCACGTTGAGGAACCCCATATCTATTTTGCACATGTATACCATATTCTATAGGCATGTCATGTTCCATTTTGTTGCCCCCAAATTTGACATGAGGTTTCCTTGTGTCCAAATTTTGAGCATGCCTTGGAATATCCCATTGCTTTGGTGGTTGATCCTTAGCATTGATATGTGATTGAGCATATTTTTCTCCATAAGACTTCCATAATGGTCTGCGAAGGTGAGTATCATATGTTTGACCATGTGTATGTGGGACCTCTGGTTTTTGAAGCAAAGCTGATGGTGATTCAGGTACCATGTGTGGTCCTCTATTTCCTCCACTATTAGGTCTCCTTTGATCCATATTGGAGTGAGGTTGTTGCAAAGGTCTATGTTCCATTATTTGAGACATGTCAAAATCATGAGGTATCTTGGCTCCACTTTGTGCCATCATGTGTAAGAAGTATTGTCTATCTCTCCTCATTATTTCCTCAACCAATCGATTGAAATGGGGATTCATAATGGATTCTTCCACATCTGCTGAATGTACTGAAAAGTTGTCCACATTGTCATTTTGTGTAGCATTGTTGTTTATAGTGTCCATGTTCTCAACATTTGGATTGTTTCTATAGACATCCATGTCCGGCAATGTAGTGTGATCAGTATTGAAAAATAAATCATTGTCATACTCATAAGAACTCATGTTTGCGGACTCTTGAGCCTCTTTAGTTTCTCTCCTAGATTTTTGAAGACGGGTTTCAACCATGAACTAGGTATTGACCAAGATGTGTAAGACTAGATGAAAAATGGAAAGAGTATGGAAGACCAAGAGTTGAATGGAATGTAAATGAATCTGAAGTGTCCTTGCAATGTCCAAAGTGTAAGACCAAGTATGTATGTAGTAGAGTAGGTGTGACTTCCAAAGAGAGGATAGTTTCTCTTGATGAGGTAAGTTGACCTTGACTCTAAGTAAGACCAAATGAGACCCAAAGGTAAGAAACCTTGATGAGGGACCACTTAGCAAAGTGTTGTTGTATGTAGTATGTTGACAAAGTATGATGAGGACAAACAAGTGACCTTTTGACTCAAGTTTAGACAAGTATGAATGTAAAATGAGATGTGAAGCAATGATGGACTATGTGAGACCCAAAGACAGGTTGAATGCTAGATGAAACCTAGAGAAACAACCTAGGAAGCTCAAGTATTCCGAAACTGATTTCTTTTGTTTGCTGGACTGTGAAATTTTCTTGCAATTTTTTGAACACAGACGCGCCTGTATACTCCACAGACGCGGTTATCCGACACAGACGTGTTTCTATTCAACACAGATGCTGTTATAAACACAGACGCTATTCTGCCCTTCACAGACGCGTTTATATGACCCAGACGCGGTTAAGACAGACACATACATGTTTCTGTAAAATTTGTGTAATTTTTCCAATCTGTGAAGTCGTTTTGTTGTGACCAAATCTGAATGTTTGACTGTTTTTTCGTGACAAGAGGACACAATGTTGATGAGGACTCAATGTTTGCAAGTGTTTAGACTTCAAAATGACTCCAAGAAAGTGTGTTGTTTGATGTAAAATTGTTTTGCATACACTTGAAGACACAAAAGACACAATGTTTTGCTATTTGGTCTTGAATGTTTTGAATGTTTAACATAAGTCAAGCACAATTCTTATGGCTGGCCAAGACAATAGTTGTTGATCCCACATGGGGTTTTACCCCCGAGGCTACGCTATTCAGAGCGGATACTTAGATGCTTGACCTCACTGGCTCCACCCTCGGCACTCACTTCTCGGGTCAGCCAAGCATCAGTCCCCATGAAAACTCCCCATGGCGAACTTTGTATCTCTACTAAGAACCGTATGTGTGTGGGCCGCTACCAGAGGTCCGACCTCCTGCCCCAGCAACTAGAAGGATTTGGGCTTCTAAAACAAAATGGTGCTAGTAAGGGCATCCGCTCGTGTGGCCATACATGCAGCACTTTCAGCTCTGTAAATACAAAAGGCTCCCAGTCGGTAGGGGTTACGCCCTACAAATGATCAAATAAATTTGATCAAACGGGTTTATGGGGAGACATAGTGTCAGTATGAACTAATCAGCACACGTTATTCATAGTTTTCACCATGAATACATTTGATTATAGTGGTTCGGAAGAGGTGGGTGTTCCTCGCTACCACTTGGGTCGTTCTCTTCTCACTAGTAGTCCTAATGACCACATGGGAAGACAGGCCCTCTAAAGATTAAACAAAAAGAGCCTATTGCTCAAGACACAAAAGACAATGATTCAATTTTAGTGCACCAATGGAAGTGTTTGCTATTCTATGAAAATAAAGCACACAACAAAAATTCAAAACCCTAGCCAAGGACCTGCAACAAAAGTTGTTAGTAGTTTGGGTTGTTTGACATAATCACCCCTTCCTGCAAACACACAGGTTAGGTACATTTTAGAAACCCAAAAGACTTTGTGACATAGGGGCCTTCAACAAAACGTTTTGCTTCCAAGACAAGTTGCACCAATTTAGTTAGCCAGATCTGAAAGTGTTAGTCTTAAAATAAACCAGATCTGAAACCCTAAGTACAAAATTCAAAAATTGAATCAATGAAAACTTCAAAATTTTGAAACAGTAAATACACAGACGCTGTTACCCTCAACACAGACGCGTCTGGATAACACAGACGCGGTTCTGTGACGCACAGATGCGCCTAAAAATCACAGACGCTCCTTTCCGACACAGACGCAGGTAGAAATAACACAGACACGCTTCTAAAACACAGACGCTCCTTTCTGAAACCTGCAAAATAAAATTTGTCGAAAACACAGACGCGATTCCAGATCCCGCAAACGCGCCAGAAAATCAAAGACGCGATCCGAAAGTTCACAGACGCGGAAAAAAAACTAAAATGCTGTCGAAAAATGTCCGATCTGCAACTTCAAAAACGCAAAATCTGCAATAATAATAACAACATTGAAAGGCTAAATGAATTCAACCACCAAACCCTAGCCTAACAACAACAAAGATCCACCATAACATATGAAGATTACCTAAGACAATGCAAATCAAATGAAATCACAAAGATTATACCATCATATGTCCAATAGGGTTTTGATCTCCATTCTTCCTATCTCCATTGATCTTGCTTGATATATTTGCTCTCAGATTTTAGGTGCACAAGAGCTCAACAAAGAACGAAATGTGGTTGCAAGTAGGATCGTAGTGTAGTCAAAATGATCATTAGGGCATTAAGTCATTAGAATGCTTGATTAGGGTTTGATAATGAAGGAAGCATCTCCTTATATAGAAGACACAATATGAAATGGAGGGATAAGATTGAGAGGTGTAAAAAGGAGGTCGGCTAGGATTAGAGGGTAGGTAAAAGAAATACCAAAATAATGAAAGGGGTAGGTAGTGTAGGAATTAAGAGATGAATGACATGTGTCATGTGTAGAAAAAGATAATGAATTAATTAAATAAATAAAGATTTATTTAATTAATGGAAGAAATGGGATCAATTAAATAAATAAAATATTTATTTAATTTAAGAAAAGGATAATTTAAATAAATAAATGTATTTATTTAAATGAGAAATAAGGCTAGAAGAGGATAAATGAATTAATTAAATAAATAAAGATTTATTTAATTAATAGAAGAATTAGGCTTAGATAATTAAATAAATAAAATATTTATTTAATTAGACTGGACAATTTTAGGTGTCTACAACTACAAATTTCTTCACTTAAATTGTTGACTTGTTCCTGTGTGTCCCTGTGTGTAACTAAAATAAAGACCTAACCCCTATTTGAACTAAAATTCTAGGTTCAATAGTTTTTTCACAAAAAACCTAAATTTAGAATAATAGTAATTTTTTTAATTTTATTTTCTAAATTTATCGCATGCAATAATTAAAAAAACATTATTCTTTCTTTACTTTTCTCATGCACATCAATTAACACAATATTTTAATTAATTTTCTAAATAAAGAATTAAAACAATACTTTAATTCCATTTTTTTTTTTTTTTCTAAATAAAGAATTAAAGCAATACTTTAATTCCAATTAATTCTTTTTCTAAATAAAGAATTAAAACAATATTTTAATTATAATTAATCCTTTTATTCATTTATTTAATTATAACTTTAGAAAATAATAAATACAATTAATCTAATTTATTTTTAAATAAAAATATATTTCTAATATCATGTAGCTTAATTTAATAATTTCTTTAATTAACCAAATTTATAATCTCAATGCATAAACAATACAATACCGAGATAATTTCATAAAATTAAATCCACTAAAACACTCAAATTAAACAAATCTCAAGCAATTACCCATAAAAGATAAAATAACAAAATACGAAGATCGAACTAACTGACAAAACGACTAATTGACGACACTCATACGAGTGTAACTCAGTAAAATAGGGTCAACTACTATCTCCTCCACTTCCATCGGAAAATATAAGGCACGCTCAGACCTGTGAAGCTAGGTGGAGACGATACCCTGTACCTACCCGATACTTGTACCTGCAATATCCTGCATCACTGAACCACACATGCATATATATATATATATATATATATATATATATATATATATATATATATATATATATATATATATATATATATAGAAAACACGACATACACACCGATGAAGGAGAATCACGATGTTCCCTGTCTCACCGAAATGAGTGAAGGAAAATCGTCCCCTTGCATCCAAAACACTCGCAAACACACAACATATAATTCCACATTGCATAAATAAAGTAAAATGTCAGTACCTAGCAATAATACATAAAATGCCATAAATCACAAGTACTGAAATACTGCAAATAAATTATATATCTCATCTCCAAATAAATCACAATGTCATAAAAATCTGAATAATATGTCATGGTAATGTATCCACTGAAAAACAACCAATAATAAAATATGAGTCTAATGAGTTCAAACTAGTAGGGGTACTACACTATCTCTAGGGAAATCCACTTTAATCACACCACAAGTGGGTTGCGCTAATATTCCACCCAAGATGGCTATGCAACCATTCCTCCACCACAATAGTAACAAGACCCTCTTTACATTTTTTCAAGGGAGGTATTTTTTAAAGGGAATAAATTTTCACCATGGTATTAGTTTTTTATGTTCTTATAAGCATAAAAAACTTGGTTTTGAGCACTTCACAGTGGTATAAGTACTTTAAATTTTTTTGTACAAGTGCCTAATATTTTAGTTTGAAGGACCTAAATTTATTACTATTTTTTACAAGCCAAACCTTGTACCCATGGTATATAACTCTGGAGTTCTTGTAAACATTGAAAAGGTATTTTTGAGCTCTTCACATCCACCCATGTTACAATCTAGATTCTACCTAAGATATCAAAATATTATTTTAAAGTGTTTTTAAGTATTTTGGTTCATTTATGGAAAACTTTGTTAAAATTAGTGGTTGATTTTGCTTAGAGGGGTTTCATTTTAGTAACAATTCGTATTTGAGAGGTAAAAGGTACATTATTACTATACATTGTCTATTTTTCTCAATTGTTGTTTATTTCTCTTTTTCAACATATTCTAATTTATTTGAGCTCCTCACCAGTAATTATCATACATGGAAAAAAAACAATAATTACTCCTATCTAAGGTTTTATGCCCTAGATTGGGTGACCAACATGATTTCAGTAGGGATTGTGAGAGAGTTTCTTACATGAACAAACTTGATAAGACAATGGGTTTCATAATTTTATATGTTTTTGGCAACTTATTGTTTCATATCGAGGTTTGCACAACACTTGAGTATGTGTGGGATAAATGCAAAGATATATTTGATATAGTTAGTGAATTTGATGCTTGCAAATAGAAGCCTAATTGATTTCTCATTATCTTGATACATTTTCTTCAATTGAATATTATTTGGTTAATTTTAAATATTTGAAATCCTAATTGGCTCTAGTTGTAAGAAAGATAAAAACGATAAGGAATGACCATTTGTAGTATTTTCTTCTACTTTTGAGTGTTCGCAATATATATATATATATAATTCGCCCATTCATATCTATCAAGTCCATGTGGTGATAGTTCCTATTATCACTCTCTATTTCTTTATATATGCTCATATTTTCTCAATCAGATTTATCTTCCTTATAGTGACAGTTCTTACTTTCTTTATTTATATATAAATCAATCAAGAGTGATAGTAAGAATTATCAACACATGGAAGTTATATATGAGTGAAAAAAGTGAGGATTTGCAAGATCCTTAAAAATGTTCAACAATATGACATGAAGGATGCCATAATAAGGAATCAATATAAATAAAAAGTAATGGATTTTAAGTTGGAAACAAAAGACAAAAGACAAAAATACCTAGTTTTGGGAGTTAGATGAAGAAATACTCTATAATATAATGAATGTAAGAATGTCTCGGCCTTAGAGAAGTTCTTCTAAGGATAATGTATAAATAAGTAATGATGATTTTTTTAGAAACCTTCAAAATTATTAAAATTTTATAAGAATAATAATATCAAATAAATAGTACTTGATAACCTTTTTTATGATAAAAATATATTATAATATATGATATTATAAAAAGTATGAAGATGCAAGAGAATTTTAGAAAATTACAAGAAGATGGAAGTTTTATGTGTAGAATTAGTCACATGGTTGTGAGAGCCAAACCATAAATATTGCTAAGGGAATCACAAGCATGACTGTGTACATATTTAGGCTCAACATTAATTATAAATAATTATAAAATGCCTCTATTTTGACTATTGGTTTTACCATTGAGGGACAAGAGTATAATTGCACAAATGTTTGTATAACTACGCTTTAGTCCAAGATACCAAAACAAAAAAGAACTTAAATGGACACAACATGAATGAAAATTAATTTAATAATTTTATGACAAGAGAGACTATAAAAATGGTGTAACATATATCTTAAAACACAAGACAAAAATAGGTACCAACACAAGTACACATTATAGCATCCAATTTGTAGGGTATGCAATTTTAAGCATTATATGTTCTTACAAATTCCTTGTTGAATTCATATTCTATTCTATAGGTTATTATTATAATTTTACTCATCATTGTGAGTTATTTGAAATTCTTTTATATCTTATCCTTAAAGCATAATGTTTAAGTTGGTTGGACTAGACTTTGAAGTCTTTTTAAATGCTCTAATTTTTTCTAATTTTTTTAATTCATAAAATGAATGGTTATTCAAGGTTGTTTAGAGTTATTACAAATCCTAAACTACCTTGTATTTGCTAGCTTAAACCAAATTCTAATTATCTAATTTAGTTATTGTAACACATGTAAGTAGCTTCCCAATACTCGTAATAATAATCCGAAATACATCTTAATTCTTAGAGTTCTCAAACTTTTAGTCCTTTTTCTTTGAATGCTATTCTTGGAATGACTTATAAATGAACTATATTTTGACTTATCCCAGTACAATGTTCATGAGAATGGTATGCCAATAAGTATTGTATACTTGTTTACCTTGATAATATCTTTAATCCACTTCTTGTCATAAAAAAATATTTTCCTTTAGAGTCCCAAAATTGTGCCATACCTTAACTTATTTTACAACTATCAACCTTATTTTTGAGTTTTTGGGGGGCTCAATTTGTAGTAAATTTTTGTTATAAACAAATGAATCTTGAGGTAACTAACATGTTTCTTTAAATTGTTTGTACATTGATTAATTCTATCTTTTTAATATTTAAGACCATGAAATCAATAGGTGACATCTTGAATTCATTTTCTTCATGGATGGGGGTCTCTTGATATCTTTGATGGAGCTAAAGATAAGAAATCCATTCACCTAACAAATTGGTTAAGCAATTAGTCTCATGGAGAAATTGAACCAAAGTTCTTTTAACATTTTATTAAAATAAAGTTTTGAGATATCTATTCACACGCCAAATAGTCTACTTTGCACAAGCAAGAGTATTTTTTAAATCTATTTTCATAGAAGTTGAAGTCTCAATTTCAACATTTTGAATTTTAAATAAATAATTTTGTCTCATCAAAGTTACAAGTTAAAATGATAAATATGAAACCTTTAGATATTTTTGCTTTGATGCATAAAATTGAAAGTTTTTTTAACATATATGAAAATAAACTCTCTAAAATTATTACCCCTTTTAAACTTGATTCTTTTGTATAAAATCATTAAAAATCCCTTACACAGTAAACATTTGTAGTATTATTGACAAGAATAAATAATATAAACGTACATTACAGATTAAAAATATTAGTACCTATTGACTAATTGATAGCAATTTGGATGTTGCTACTAGTTATTGTTGATAAAAATAAATAAATAAAATAAATTTCAACATGTTTACTTTTGCTTTCTAACTTTTAAATTCAACTACACTTATTTTCTTACATCAATTTCACTCATACTATCTCTAATATTCAAACAAATTACATCCAACAAATCTATAACTAACCATCTTGAAACTAATAATACTTTATTGTCAATGATGACTATGTCCTTGTAATAAACCCCTCAATACTCCCAAACATAAATAATAAAATACATTCACATACAAAACTAAATATTTTTTAATCATTATAGGATGTGAAAACAAACAATAACTTGAGTAGACCAATATATAACCCAATAATTGTAATGTAGAATATAAAACATTGAACATACAATAATTTATAACACAATGATTTGTTATCAAAGTAGAAGATATATATTTTTTAAATCATGTACTTTTAACTTTTCTTCAAGTTAAGACTTGGAAATATAAGATGCTTTGTAATCCTAACACTCAACCCTAAGGTATATTATACTTTGAATCTAATGAACAACAACAACAAAATAAAAAAATGTAACAATTTTCAGATGTTCCCAAAACTGTCCAATTTTGGTAAACATGGTAGACATCAATTTATTTTTATTAAATTTATATTGTTTTCCACTTTTGAAAATAAATACTAATTTAAATGGAGCCTCTTAAATATTTCAATTTTGAAAAGGCAAACCTTAACAGGTATTATCCTTTGTGTCCACCTTTTTAGGTCAAAATCATTAACCACAAAAAAAAACACCCTCCTCCGGCCCGCACTCCAATGCAGCGCAAGATACTCTCTCTTGAAAGCGACCCATAATGCCACGTGGCGCCGTCCAAATTCTAATCACGGGCGTACGTCCTTTTCCGGAACATTCCTCCTGACGCCGGCGGCCGTTAAACGGTCAATCTCGTCGGCCGGCGTGCTGGTTCAACTTCCCGGTACCGGTAAGTTTAAAGTTTAAAAGCCCCTTCCATAATTTACGAGATTTGAAAATTGAAGCAACGAAGCGTCGCTCTCTGCACCTCTGAACAAGGTGGAAGAGCAATAAATAATGCAGCGACGTTGATAAAAGTTGAAATAATCAGAAGCAAGAACCAAGGCAACGTTGAACGAATCAAATCTATATATATATATTTATTGTTGCAAAGGAGAGTTTTCTGCTAGGGTTTATGTTGTATTATGGTTGAGATTGGTCGGAGGTTTGAGTCTGAGGAAATGGCTAATCCAAGATGTTACCTGGATATTATGATAGGAGAGGAACTGGAAGGGAGAATTGTGGTGGAGGTTTACAGTGATGTTGTGCCTAAAACGGCTGAGAATTTCAGGGCGCTTTGTACTGGAGAGAAGGGCATTGGCCCTCACACTGGCTTTCCCCTGCATTTCAAGGTGTTTATTCCTTTCTCTGCCTTTTGCCAGTTTGTCTTCTTGTTTGTTTTACATTTCATTATTTTGGTTTATAGTTAAATAAGAAGAAAACGACATTGTTGCCTCTGCCGGAGGAATCGTGAATAAAAGCTGTCGTTGAGGCGGTTGTAACTAGTGCGAGGGAAAGGCAATGCTGATGGCCCTAATAACGTTTTTTCTAAAAGCTTTTCCCTTAAAGTAAACATAAAAACAGCCTGGAATGTCAAGCTTACCTTTCAGATGACAGGCTGAATTTTTTGAATGCCTTTCTTTTCACGCTTTGGTAGTCAAATCTTTAAATTTTATATTCGTAAGCAATGCATAGAAATCCTTGTGTAGAATTTTATACTTTTGAAGAGAGATAATGTTGTGCGATCGCATTCTGTTAAAAAGAACACCAACTTTTTCTCATTTGGCTCTGTTGATGGCGCTTTTTTTATTTCTCCGTGTTCTTCATCCCAAAACCTATTTTTCAATTTTGAAATCCTAAAACACATGTGATCGACGGAAATTCGTATACATACATTGTTACATGCAAGCTGCCCCAAATAAATTTTACATATTTGCTTGAAGGATCCTGTAAAATTTACAGTTTATGCTCTAGACTTGATGGTTGTTCTGACTAGACTTGGAACTTAGATCCAATTTCTCTATACGTAGGATACGTTGAATAACTCTTTGTTTCCAACTTTTTGGTAATTCTAGGCCTTGATTCATTTGGGCCATAGAATTTAAGTTGAAGCTTTGACTAGTCTACTTTTTGAAGTGGTTTTGTTTACATTGCTTAATGAGAACAAAGTTGGTGGGAAAAATGACAAGGTCATGGTGACCAGCAAGCTCAGGAGTTGGAAGACTCTTGAAAGGAGATTTAAAGAGCCTCCCCAATGTTCTAGGGCTGCGAAGCCTTGGTAGTTCTTGGATAGCACAGTGGTAGATGAGACGTTTAATAGGTGCTCTATTGATGTTTAGATTTAGTAGTGTTTATTCGGTGACTGCAAACAAAATAATTTTCCTTCATGACACAGTCACTTGCACACAAAAGAGTGCCTTGAATTTTATTGCAAAGATATGCCCACTTGGTAACAAATAACCATGAAGCACACGGAAACTAATTTGATCTACCCTACTCTAACCCAAGAGAAAGAGAAGGAAAAAGATAAGGGGAGACAGGAAAGGGAAAAGAAATGGGAAGGAAGAGCAAAAGGGATTAGGAAAGAAAAAGAAAACTAGCTTGTTGATTTGAGACTTGGCAATTGTTGGTTTAATGAATGCCACTTGCAAACACAAAGAAACCACTCATACAATTGTTAGTCTTGGCTCAACATGGAAGCACAGGTGATGCAATCATCTAAGGCAACATGTAGATCATTAATTTACCAACAAATGGCATCAATTATCAAATTAATTGCACAAGTTAGAAACAACAAATCCATTAACAAATACACATTAAATGCTCAAAATCATGTTTGCAAAGAGAAAACCCAGCTAAAATACAATGTTTACATTCAAAGCAACAAGGTTTAGGGAAACTCTCCACCAAGTTGCTTGCTTAGGTGAAATCAAGTTTACTAGCCTCATGGTAGCTTGTTCCTAGCTATTTCCCAGCTAGGGAAAATCCAACCTCACAATGACAAGCAACCTCCTCTTTTTACACAGACCCAAGATTCATAGTGCAACTTACCAAATGCATCTGGTAGGTGGCAACATTAATCACAAAATTCCGGAAAATTCTAGTCTAGGTGCTAATTTTTGAATTCACGCATTTAATGTTTGTAGGTTTGAGAAGCATTTTGACACAAGATTTGATTTTACAAAGACCTGAATTACGTACAACTTGCATCTAGAGATTTAACCATATTGTGATTCTAGATTTCACATGCATATGACATACTTGATAAACTTAGCCATCGATATTTGTGCTGCCATAGGTTTTTTGATCGATCTTCTAGTGGTCATGTAATCTCAAGGAAATCAAACTTGTACTTGAGTATCAAAGTGTTGAGCCACCTACAAGAAGAGAAGGTGCAAAATTAGATTTTAAGATGATTCCAAAGAAATTTGAAGTTTATTTTGAAATTGATCATTACATTTTATAGTTTGGGCTATGTTTGATGTATCCGGTCCATGTTAATACACAAGATCATGCTACATGTCCATTAGGATTTGGCTTTAGGTTGCTAGGTTATAAGAGGTAATTGTCTCATTGTAGTGTGTGTTGCAAGTTAAATGGGTGAGGAAATATCAATGATCATTCCCTTTGTAGGCCAAATTCGAAAAAAGATACAAGTTGTCAAGTTTTATTGCATCATGAAATGACACATGGCATTAGTGTAGACATGATGATTAGTCATGCCAATTGCTCGACAAGCTTGAGCTAAAATCTGTAGCCAATTGTCAATTTGTATTATATCACGATTATAAGTGGCAGCCTTGGAAGGAAACACTGTGGCATAGAGGAAGTGGGCCAATCATTTTCCAATGATATCAGGTCATGTAGGCACAGGGGAAGAAGGGTGAGTGTTGTGCAATTGGTTGCAACGAATGAGTCAACATGAAATATACCAGCTTGTGAAGCAAATGAAAATTCTAATAGTGTTCTCTAGATTAGAGAAGAAAAGTAGATTATGCTCACTCTTATTTAGTTTCTTAGACCAACGGATCACTCAAAAATAATGAAGAATTCAAAATATCATCTCAAAATGTATTCATTCCATACCATTTATCAGTTCAACAATTATACAATGATTAGATAACCTAAGTGATTTGAATATATCTATTAAACAACTTGTTTATCAGTTTATATATTTGACAATATGAGTTCCTATTGGCAAGAATGCCTTCAGATGTATGAGAGCCTTCAAAATATTTATTAAGGCAAAAATTATTAACCTGGGACTTCCCAATATCACCTCTGTCCTGTTATGATGGTATTGATGATTGAGATTACGAGCTTGCTTTTATAGGCAGAAGCACTAGTTGCTTTCTTATGTTAATTGTCTTAGACGCTGTGAGAAATCTGTCGCACTCCTAGCTTGTGCTCTATTGATCTGATTGCGAGTTGATGTCCAAACATCCACTCGAGCTCAGCTCCAGGATCCCAATTGTCTTGCGATTCTTATCACATATATGGTGGGGTCTTGTGATTCTTGAAAATGCTTCTTGTAGTCTCCTTCTCGACCGCACGTGTGCAAAAATCCAATCAGATAGCGCCTAGGATAGATGTCTTTGAAATTTAGTAATGCAAAGATAGTTGAAAGCTTGCGAATGGTATTGGTAAGGGTTTTGTCCTACTAGGTGCGAGATGCTTAGGTTGGCATCTGAGCTCCCTTGCAGCATTCGTTTAATGCAAGTAGAAAAGAAACCTTCAATTCTTCCTCTCAATGGCAACACACTAATATGTACTAATCTTTCACTAAGTCTACCTCCAAAGGAAAGGCGATATAAGCATAGTTTGGCCCCAAAAGCTGTTTTTTATTGAAATTAATAATAATTATATCTATTTATATTTTCAATTTATTGATTAATTGAATAAAGACAAGGCAAATCAAGCAGGTGCTAGCCAACACTGCTAATGTGTTAGGCTGGCCAACCAGCCTCTACATTAGGTTTTGTGTGTTAGCATAAGCTCATGCAAAAGGTGACATCAAAAAGGTGCTTGTGGAGGGATGACTTGACATAATGTTTGCTTTGCAAAACATGAAGAGAGAATTTTGCAGGATGCTAGAGTTAGATTGTGGGAGTTGCATGTTGGAAGGTGATGGCAACATCCCCGAAGGATGTTAGAGCTCAAAAGGGTCTCAACATTGTGCCATTGGCTGCAAAGTAGCTAAGTTGGCATGTGGTGGGATTGGGGTGAGCTTAGTGTAGGGTTATGCAATGTGCACGAGATCATGGATGAGTCGTAGGATAATCCAACATGGATGATATAAGGGCTTAAGAAAGACAAAAGGATTGGACACATGTTGTCAAAATAGGATTGTGTGGGCTATTAGATGAAATTAGATCGAATGGTTCCTAGGAGTGTAAGGAAATCAACAAGAACATGTAGAGCATTATGAATGAATTTATAAGTCTGTATGCAACCATGATTGAGATCACAAGATCAACTTGTAGTGGTCCACAGAAGGGTGAACAACAAAGGATGCAAAAATGAATAAAAGAGCTTAGTCAAAGTTTGTGGGCCGAGAGGAGATGTTTTGATTAGTTATCAATCTGGCCATGAACTAGAGTTTATGGTTGTAGAGGGCCAAAATGAGGCAGAAGCCAAAAAGGTGGGTGTCCATTTCAAGAGGAAATTGGGTTTGTTGCACAAGTAGCAACAAGCTCCCAAACATTTATGTACTTTGGTTTGTGGATGATATGCTGAACTAATATCAAATTCTGTTTGAACAAGCAAAATATCTCTCTCCAAGATTGCTTGTATTTTTTCTTGCCACAATCACTTGTTATTCTCTTTGGAAAATCATGGAGTTATAGATATTTTTATAATAGTTTAGCCAAACATGGAGTTAAGCTTCTTTGGAATGAATTGGGCATACTTTTTAAATGCAATTTGCAACCACAAGTATGCTGTCTTTTTCATTAAACAGTGGCAATCCTGTAGTAAAATCCACTAAAATTTCCTACCCTTTGATATTAGAAATATTGAGATGATTAAGGAAAGTACAAGTTTTCACATTCTCTGCTTTATTCTTATGGCATAAGTGTTAGTAGAAAGCTAGTTACATTTTATATGGTATTTTCTTTTCTCTTTATTGACTGGGCCGGTCGATAGTAAATATATATATATATATATATATATATATATATATATATATATATATATATATATATATATATATATATATATGTATGTATGTATATATGTATGTATATATATAGCAGTGCAACTTTCAATATGTAAAATGTGCTGAATTAAAAGGTATCATTTTTAAGTATAGAAGTAGATGTCAATGAAAGCAAATATTAACTATATCAATATGTATGTATATATATATATATATATATATATATATATATATATATATATGTATGTATGTATATATGTATGTATATATATAGCAGTGCAACTTTCAATATGTAAAATGTGCTGAATTAAAAGGTATCATTTTTAAGTATAGAAGTAGATGTCAATGAAAGCAAATATTAACTATATCAATATTTGATAATCAGCATCATGCTAAATATGGTTAAATAATTAGACATGCACACCATAGCCATGTTGTTTTATATTTCTTAAGTGTTATCTTATAAATATGTCCCTTTAGACCAATTAAGAACCTAGTTGACCATATGGAAATGATATTTTTAGGGGTCACTACATTATAAATAGGCATCTCCTTCAGCATTTACGAAAGGAGAATTGCCTGATCGGCTCTACTTGTGCTTGCATTAGCATATCTTCCATCAGAGATTCTTCAAGGTTCTAGAGTAAGGAGTACTTCACCAAAGGACGATAAGTTGCTACACAAGGCCTTGAAGGTCCAATAATAGGATTACACTAGCAATGTACACCAAGCCTTAAAAGTCCCTTGTGGTGTTCTACTAGTCTTTTTTTCTATTCATCTCGACTTTATCTAAAATCACCTTTTACAAGTGCTTAATACAAGGGGGAGTTTAATGCATCTACAACTTAACCTAGGCAAGTATCAATTTGCTCTATCTCCTTTATTTATGCGGATCTGATTCTCATTGCATGCTTTTTAAGTTTAACTCATTATCTTACATGTTTATTTTATTGTCTTCCATGTTGCCTTATTTGTAACCATTGCTCACTTAGCCCATGGTTAACCTACTTTTCCTTTGTCGAATACATTGCCCATCCTGATATCATATATGTATTGTCCTTATAGGAAGCCCACTATAAGAGGCCTTGTACCTTTACCCTATTTAATGGTTAATATTGTTAGATACCTTTTCTTAGTGTTTACCTCTACCTCTAATTCATTAGGAAATATCTTTTATCTTTATCATTTCAACAATATGACATGTGCATCATCGACCAAAACATTACAACTCAACTTAAAGGAAATGAAAAAACATCTGAAGAAGGATCATTTTTGACTCATGGCTTGTTTGGTATAAGGAAGTTGAACACCTTTCTAATATTAAAATATCAGTCAAAATGTCAAGAGGCTTTGTAGGAACCATTAAAGAAACTTACACTTGAAAGGGGTATGAAGCATATTATTCAGCTGTCAGCTAAGTTTGAGAAAAAGGTACTGTGGTGCTGTGTCCACACAGATAAGGCTATTTATAGAAAATTCAGATTGAAAAGGTTTTGCAGGATGTTAATAATTATAGTGGCTTCAAAGTCCGGAGAGATTTTTATTGATTTGAACTTGATTTATTTATGCATTGAACACATGTGACCAATTATACTGCCTTTCAGTGTCCTACATTGTGTTAGAATCAAACAATCTACTCTTATTCTTCTTGAATGGAAGGAATTTTATAAAGGCATGATTACATTAAAAACTCTGGAATATTATCAAGGATTGGAGCTCTATGATATTATTTTGTGTTTAGTGATAATTATAGGAGATGAATATTGTATTACCATTGTCAATTCTGAAGATTGAGTTCTCTGTATACTATTTTGCTCAATTATATTTTTAATTCAAGATCTCTAACACAAGCCAACATTAAATGCTACTTTTTGTTGCAGGGAGTTCCCTTCCATCGTGTTATCAAAGGTTTTATGATACAAGGTGGTGACATGTCTGCTCGCAATGGTACAGGAGGCGAGTCAATCTATGGATTGAAATTTGAGGATGAAAACTTTCAGCTGAAGCATGAGCGTAAAGGAATGCTGTCAATGGCAAACTCTGGACCTAACACAAATGGTTCACAATTTTTCATCACAACAACAAGGACTTCCCATCTGGATGGGAAGCATGTTGTCTTTGGGAAAGTGATTAAAGGAATGGGAGTTGTGCGTGCAATTGAGCACACTCCCACAGATAGTACTAATGAACGCCCCACAGTTGATGTTGAAATTGCAGATTGTGGGGAGATTCCAAGAGGGGCAGATGATGGAATTTCAAATTTTTTTAAGGATGGCGATTTATATCCAGATTGGCCGGCTGATCTTGATGAGAAATCAGAAGAAATTTCATGGTGGATGAAGGCAGTGGATTCTGCTAAAAGTTTTGGAAATGAGAACTATAAGGTGAGACAACTGGAATCCACTGTTTTTTGTAACAGCTTATTCAGTTACAGGCATTTAATGTCCATTGCATTTATTTATTATCACTCCAGTCAAGTTATGAAGAATCACTTTAGTATTACATTCCGGGTGCTTTCTTGGTCTTAGATATCTGATGTGTAAAAGAACTTAGTTTGAACAACATAATGTATCACATTGTTATGCTTTGTGCTGGATTTATAATATTACTCTCATCTTACTCTGGGTCGTCTTTTTGCAGAAAGGGGATTACAAAATGGCTTTAAGAAAGTATAGAAAGGCATTACGCTATTTGGACATTTGCTGGGAGAAAGAGGATATAGATGATGGTATTCCCGATTTTCTTTGTTACTTGGTGATACTACCTAGATATTTCTACATCCATAGAAGGCTGCAGTTTTCATATTATTAGATTATTGTTGATATAAAATATGCAAGCTATTATATTGTTTAGTGTATGTGGTTTTTTAATTGGATGGAAAATATTCAAATTAAATATTCTGTATGCTTGCAAGCTGTTTGAACAAATTTTTTTGGTAAAATTTAACAATATTTCTACTCAATTTGTGCATATTGTTTGAAGGATCTTTCATAATTAGTATCTGGGATTGTGGGGCAGGTCTAACAATTTAGTGTTATGGATTGACAGAGAAAAGCAATTATCTAAGGAAGACAAAGTCACAAATCTTTACAAACAGTTCTGTAAGTGATATGCAAAATCATTTTTACATTATATTATATATTACCATGAACTTCACAGTTTTATATTCATACAAAATTATAAGTCAGAATGTGATGCATGCTTTGCTTGAAAGTTGTGCAAGCTGTGAGTTATTAGTATGCATATAACTTGTTTCAATTTGACAATGGGTTAAACACGTTTGAGAGGCTGAACCTACTTTCTAGTTTTTCTCTGGGTGCCATACTTACTTTGTTAAGGGAAATCTGGTAAGAAATTTTTGTATGTGAAAATATCTTAAACAGATTCCAGAAAATGTGTTGTTTGTTTTTTGTTCTCTGTAGGCATTGACGATTTTATGTTGATCTTGCTAGTTTGCATTTATCCATTCTCTAGCATAGTGCCTGTATAAGCTACTGTGTTACTAGATCCATTTTTAGGTGTGGTGTGGACATTATTCATGAGCACCACTTAAGCTTTGTTATGAATGCTGGTAATTGTGTATGGTGGGGGGCAAACTATCATCTGTGACCATTTACAGTCCATTACACTATGAATGGCTTTTCTGCTTTTTGGGTTGTAGCATGGATGAGTGCAAAACTTGTCTAGCTTATGTCTACAGATAAAAGTAACCTGATATACAAAAGTACTTAAGTTCAAAGATTTTTTTCATCTGCGTTTCATTACAGATGCAGCATCTCACCTACAACAGACCACGCCTAACTTTATTGTTACATTTATCAGTGAAAGAATTCTATATGAACTCTTAACCAATGACTACAATGTTAAAATTGAATTTGTCAACAATACATGCATTTTTGCATTCAACTTTTCTGTTGCACCATCCTATAATTTCTGTATTTACATTTATTGCTGAGATATCCACATGTGACAAACATTACACAATCACTGGCTAACCATGTAAGAACTAGATACCCAAATAAATTAAGATTAACAGGGGAGAGGCACTGTAAGGAATTTATAATATATATCATGACTGTTCAAATTGCATGGGTCTTCACATGTGATCTTTCATAGAAAGTCTAAACCTTTTTCCTAAGTTGCCACTCCTGGTTCGGGCTAGGGTTCGGGTTCGCGGGTTCTGTCATTTTTTTTGGGGGTTTTGGGTTCATTAGTACAAAAAACAGATAAAAATAAAAAATATATACATTATACATATATGCTGCAGTAGTTAAGTTCAAAATACACCACTATGCTAATAGACAAATAACATAGCAAAATACACCTCCATATTAATAGTCAAAACTTGACTGTCATGATGTATACTAAGGTTTTAGTTCAAATAACATAGCAAATTAGTAAATGCACAACCATATTAATGTTTTAGTTCAAAAATAATAATGTCAAGTATCAACAATCAGCCATCATTGATCAAATATCATCATCCTCCTCCATATGCTGTGGTAAATTAGAAGAACCAAAAAACAAAGTTCAGCAATGGAGCAAAGAAGTTTTGTTTTTCATTCTATTGGGCAAAAATGAAATAGGATTTACCTTTTTGGTGTTTTAAGAGGTCAAATTAGGGTTGGGGAGATCAAATATGCCTTTTTGGCAAAAAGACACTTTAAAGAGGTCAAAATAATTAATATTGCGGTCAAATTCTTCATGGGTCTCTTGAAAAGCATCAAAATTCTTGCTGGGTTCTTCCCGGGTTCGCAGGGCCGAACACACAGGCTGTGGGCCAAATCCTGTCCAAACCCATAGGGAATTGTGCCTGGACCAGAACCCAGGGGGAATTGGACCAGGACCTGGGAGGTCCCCCTGCAGAACCCAGAAACTTAGGCTTTTTCCACTCAAGTTTTGATATTTCTCAAAGTTCCGATTTTTTCTTTTCAAATTTGTAATTATTTCAACATTAAATCTAATCAAATAATCATTTGCTTACAGTGGGTAAATGGTCTGCTATAATGTACTTGATATCAAAAGCATTCCAAATAAGTTATGAGATAATACCTGGTCTAATGCAAATGTAGTGTGCAAAAACCCTCTTGATATGAAAAGAACTGCCAACTTATTGTGGAGTGCCTGTGAAAGCTCAGCAATTTTGCATCTGGTTTCTAGTATCTTGATATTGAGTTCATGAACTCTTTTTTCTTTTGATTGGTAAATTGGTGTTAGATTAGGGGTCCTTCACCTGAAAACAGAAATTACAGATTATAAGGTTCCTCACCAAATAACCACACCTGCAAATTATATCTTCTCAAAAAACTTACTGAGGCTTTAAAACCAAAAGGTTTATGATCTGTCTAGTTCACTAGGCAATGTCCTATTTATGATCTCTGCATCTCTGTGAGAAAGACCCTCTTGTGAATACTGTCTAATGGTTATTCAAAGGCAGGAGCTTTCTTAACTTCTTGATCTTGCTTTATACTTGCTCTTGTCTTCAGGGTTACCTAATTCCCATGTGCTACATGTCACCTATATATCGTGATGCTTGTTCTTGTTTCTCTTGGTGCCAATGGTGTTATGTGGATCTTAGCAATTTTCTTTTTATCCCTTCTCTGCTGTAGTGCTTGTAGATACTACAATGTTACTAGATTCAGTTTAAGGCATAGTGTGGACATTTGTCACAAACATTACTTAAGAAGCTTGGTTTTTAAATGCTGGTAATAAGATTAATGTGGTTTAAACTATTAAGATTTGCCTCTGTGGGCATTCACAACATATTACAGTACACAAACTTAAATCACTTCTTGCCATGTAGACATTGTCTGTATTCTCAAATATTATTAGAGAAATGGGGCAATCGGATGTGTTATCCCCATTTGCATATGCAGGGGGTGGGGGAGATAACACCAACTTAAATCACTTGCATTGTAGCCATTGTTTATGTTATCAAATTTATTACTAGAGAACTGTATTAACATAATATATGAGTTAAATGATGTAAAACCTATTGGGAATTAATTGGAATGGTGGTGAATTAATAGTTTAATATAGATTGAAGAAGTTACGAGTGAATACACTCCATAGGCTTGGATAGGTAGAGTCAGCACTCACCTTGCTAGGGTTGGGAGTCAAAAACTATTTTGTAGATATGAAGGGAGCAGATATATCCTTTTCCAATTTTTGTACATACTTAAGATATACAATAGTGTTAAAAATAGATTAAAACTTATAGAAAGCTTTAGTAAGCTTCCTAGTAGTTGGTACAGTTTAATAGTGACATGATTGCCTATTTTAGCACTAATTGTCTAGAGCATCTTATGTAACGATGTGGGAAAATGTCAAATGGCCTGTCTAAATTGGATAGTTAAGTTCTAATATGTTTTCAATTTTATTGATGTGTATGACATTGGGTTGAATCATTGTTAAATGATAAGGGCTGTTGCTGCTTGATATTTTGCAGTTTAGGATGTTTTTTTGTTTTAAACCTGTTATAGATGGGTTACTGTACTCTCTCTTTTAGGCCTGTTTTATATTCTAATTAACTTTTGCCCCTAGCATGCTAGAATCAATTAAAATTTTGGTCTGATGAAATAGTGCTTGTTCTACAGGCTTGCAAGCTGAAGTTAGGAGATTCAAAAGGTGCTCTTTTGGATACTGACTTTGCAATGCGTGATGGTGAGGATAATGTGAAAGCCTTATTCCGTCAGGGTCAGGTATTGTCTGGATTGATCAAGGCAGTATTTTTTATTTTTGTATAATTTGAAGGGGCCATGATGATTGGACTCCTCTATGAGAATTTCTTTATGTGATTTCACAGCAGAGGCATCATTTTTTGGTGTTTCTATTCAAGGCACTTTCTTTTGGTTGTTTGGATTATAGCAGATGGTCTATTTTTGGTTTTTGGTGTTATTCAAAACTGATTTACTCTATCATGGCTTGTTGGAAACAGAAACAGAGATACACAGGGAGACATTCCCACCATCCGAACTTTGCGTCCCTGTCCCCATCCCCGTCCCCAACCCCAAGACAGGGGAATGACAGGGGACTCCCTTTGCTGACCCATGGTGTCCCTTGACTGTCTGAGGGAGAGTGAGGCATCCCCGTTTTATAATAAAATAAAGTCACTTAAAATAAAATAAAATAAATAACAGTCATTTCTCATAAAACCAAAAAAAAGTCATTGGAGCTCCCTGCATTCAACAATAGTAATTCTCACGTGACAGTTCATAAGCACCGGACAATGGTAAATGTACATTTTTACAAGATTCTTAAGAATGGACAAACCTGCAACGTGTTTCAAGTGTTTACAGTGTCCAATTTTGATTTTTTCCAAGCAAGTTAGATGGGCAAGCTCCTGATGCTCAGGGCATTTATATTATTGTGAATATTGATCTTTTGTGTGTGAATTTTTGTATTCTAGTGGTTGTTACAAGACACTGCTCGCTAAATTGTTTGCTTAGACTTTTTAGTGGCAACCAAATTACTTATTGCAAAATAAATATGCTTGCTTCAAATGTATGTTGATCTTTAGAAACCAACAGTTACTAATCTATTATTGGAATATAGTCAGTGCATATTGACTTTCTTTTAGCATGTATTGTGCCAGTATTATTCCTCATTGAAAATACACACGCACACACACACTTATGTTGAAAAGATGAAATTTGATATTTCTGTATATATTGAAAAGAGAAATTTTATTGTATTCATTACAAAAAGGCTCAAATGCTACAAAAGTATGTTCCACCAGGATTTTGGGATGGGGACGACAAGGGATGGGGATACATTTTAGGGGACAACAGGGTATATTGCTTTTTAAAAATGGGGAAATTTGTAATATTCATATGATAACATTGATAAGACATTCATCATATACATCAGTGTTTATATTGAGAGTACACATGGGAGCCAAGCAAACTAACAATTTAATTGGTTTCATTAAAGAAGACTCCCTCAGCCAATGCTTTCCAATGTGCTTTTGATATTCAAGAACACTCTTCTCCTAAGCCTTCTCACATTCTGCTAGATCAATCTTCCGAGTTTTCTCATAGACTGGCAAAGTGAAGGCACTTTCTAATGAATTCAGAATCAGGTTTGCAAAGTACTCGATCACTCATTGGTATCTATCATTTTCTAGGGTCATTGTGATTGATACATGCAAGGACAAATTCTTGACTTTAAATGGAGACAAGAAAAAAGGCTGCTTCATGAGGTTGCTATCCCTTAACTTTTTTACTATTTTACTCATATTTTTATTTTCTCCTCCAATTCCAATTCTTGTACTTTTCCATGTCCTAGACTAGTCTTTGATTTTAGAGTATTTTATTACCAAAACTGTTGGAGTATTCAGAGAGAGAAAATTAAATTGCAAATTTGAAACTCTAGGATATATTAAGAGTTGCTATTGTATACGAAGCGATCAAATTGTTGAGCACACTCTTCTATCACTGTCACAAAATTGATGTGAGGAATGCTCCTGTCTAATGTTTATTTCAATAACAAGTATAGAAAAATACCTCCTTAAATTCACTACTATGACTGCTTTTATAACAGCTGATATCTTCCCTTAGAAGTTAGAATGACTGAAAATCTGCTGAAACAGTGACAAAAAAGTACTAAAATAATCTATAATTGATTTCGCGATCTTTTTTTTCTCAAAATTGAGTGTTTTCCTATGTTACCCCGAGTTTCCGGGATGGGGACGGTGGAATGAGTTTCCGGGACAGCAATTTTTTTGCCAATTTTGGGTAGGCAGGGAGACGGCTATATAAAATATCGGGAAAATTTAAAATATATAGGAAAATTTTAAATGTTTGTATTAAAAAATAGATACTATATACATTTTATTCATATGAAAACATGGATAAAGCAGGTATATGTACATTATAGAACCTTAACATACCACATTTGTGTTCAGAGTTCATTGTCAACACTCAGTATGCATTCAGAATTCAGAATTCATTGTCAATACTCAATATGCATTCATAATCAAAAATTCATTGTCAATATGCCAGCACTTGTTTGAATGCAGTTCATTGATTCTTTCTGGTTGGAGGATATTTTGATAGTCTTCCATTACTATTATGTACTACAAAGTTTTGGCTGTTTGTGAAATTCATTACCAAGCTGTTATTCATATTTCTGAGTGATTTTGGCTATGATTCAGACCTGTTTATCTTTCATATCAGTGAAAAGTCCATTATTGCAGACCCGCAACCACTTTTTTACACACTACCGAGTTCTAAGTGTTTGTGAAATTTATTACCAGGCTGCTGCTCATTATTTCTAGGTGCTTTTAAAAGTGATTCAGACATGTTTTCCTGTCATATTAGTGAAAATCCAGTTTTACAGACCTATAATAATATTAAAATATGATTTTTTTGAGCATTTGAGTCTTTCTTTTTATATAAATGTGCTGGGAAAAGGGGGACGGCTGGCCGTCCTCGGGATGGTTAGGGGACATCACAAACGTCCCCAACCATATTGGGGGGACATCCCCTTTGAGAATCACTGCCGTCTTCAAGTTTCCAGGACGTTTCCCACAGATTTTGCAATTTTGGGGATGGCAGGGGGGACGTACGTCCCCTAGCTGTCCCCAAGTCCCTAAAATGTCCCCTGTATTGGGACAAGGGATTTTAGCCCGGGGACGCGTACTCGGGTAACGCAGGTGTTTTTGTGTGGGGGTGTTCCTAAGATAGAAGACATCATTGATGTCTCTAGTTGCCTTGGCGATGCTCTATTGGTATGAACATGATATATTATCTAATTAGTTTATTATTAGGCCCTAATTCACATAAGCACATTCAAGCTTGATTAGGTCATGTGCTTTTTGTGTCATGTCATAGGATTAAGATGCATGTCATGATCTTATTCTATCCTAGGGTTTCATCCTTGTTTTTATATCAAGGGTTTCACATTTTATATTGTATTTTATTCATTTTGCATCTAGTCAATTCCGAGGGTCCATAGCAAATCGATTACTTATCTTTTTGCGTGAAAGGGTGTTTTGGTTGTAGGTGATTTTTGGGCTGCCATGGGTTGAATCAACCAAAGAAGCAAAACTCTGCAAAAAATCGCGATTATACCCGATTAATTGTTGATCGCGGGCCTGGTCGATCAATTCCCTGAAAAAATTGCAATTTTTTGGTCAACGTAGTCAACGATTTTATCGGGTGTAATTCTGAAAAAATCGGAACAGTTGCGCATGAGTAGTCAGGAAAAAATCACCAGCGCAGAACAAATAACCCTCAAAAACCCTAAACGGTGCAGAAAGTAAAAAAAAACAGTGATTTTTTTTTATAAGTATGCTGCGTGAAGGGTTTCAGAGGTAGAATGTGGACGATGGGAGCCATTGACGGGAAGAAGAGCTCATCAGGAAGAAGAGCCAGGTCGCACACCATTGCCAGGTTTTTTTTACGAAGATTCATATAAATTTCGATGCCTTTTTTAAAATGCATGAATACTGTTCGGATATACACTGAAAATTATATGTTTTTCAAAGTAATAATCTGATTAATTACAGAAAATTATACACAGAAAATTCATTTTGTTTATAATAAATCAGATTATTTTTCTGTAATAAATCAGATTATTTTTCTGTTAGGAAATGCCCTAAAATATTTTTAAAAAGTAGTTTTTGATTGTTTTTCTGCAATTTTTTACCTTTTTTTGTAAATCTGATTTTTTCTCGATTTTTTCAAAAAATCTTATACTTTTGTTTTGCCAATTAATTCCCTAAATGATTATTGTTTCCATGGAATCAACAACTCTCACATGGTACAAAGCTCTAGATATGTAATTCCCTTTCCTCTTTTTGGGTGTTTCGGCTAAGAGATTTCATATGTTGCATCTTGGTGCAAAACAAATATTATGGTTGTGCTCAAAAGGCCGAAAAATCACTAAACCCATGTAAGGTTCAAAGGGCTTGTTTACAAAAAATAATTGATTTTTATTTGGGGATTGGAAAAAATGGCTAGAAAAATTCTGAATGGCCATATAGTTGTATGATTACCTTGATGTTTGTGCCTTAAATTTTTGAGTTTGGTTTGATTTTTCCGCTATCTCCATTTCCATGCATATAAGTACAATTAAATATTTTATCGATTTTTTTATTTAAAAAAAATATTTTTTTATTTAAAAAAAATATTTTTTTATTTGGGGATTAACACCCTTGGCTTTAGCCCTTGGTCATGTAGGTGTCAAGCATCCATTTGCTAGACCCTTGGTCCTGTGGGTGTCCAACGCCTTGTTGTTAGCTGCTAGCCCTTAAAGACAACTCCTAATCACGAAGGCAATCAGAACCGTCTATAGTTCCTATAACAAGCCTTGAGGGAGCAGGTTTACGAAAATGGGCATAACTTGGTGTAATGTCACCTTTTGCGATATACTCAATTTTTAACAATTTCAACAAATGTAATTCATTTGCAAATAGAATTTCTATAATAAAATTACATAATTATAATGTCAATTTAGAGAAAATTCTAAAAACTAACATCAAAGCATTTATATCAAGAAACTTGTATATAAATAATCTCTATTAAAATCAAGTATCCCAAATTCATTCATATCCGTTTCATATCTTATTTTCTATAGTCAACCATATTAGGAATCCAATGGAAAAACGTGATAGGACATCAGAAGATTGTCTTCCTCAACCAACCCCAAGGGCATGGAATGAGTCTCCAAGTCCTTCAGCCCCTTGGCCTACAGGTATGGCAAGACCTTTAGTCCATCCATCTCGAGGTGGCATGCTTGTTGAGGGAAGACTGGTATTGGACTGGTATTGGAGCATCTTCCTATAAAACATTTCACATTGATTCCAAACATGATTGCTTGATGGAAATCTGGTAATTAATTACTTTATCCTATATTTCTTGATAGGATGCCGGGAGACTGTCTTCCTCAACCAAGCCCAAGGGCATGGAATGAACCTCCAATTCATTCAGCCCCTTGGCCCACAAGTATGGCAAGACCTCGTGGCGTACTTGATGAGGGAAGACCGATACTGCTACATCTTCCTATCAGATTTATGTTGAGATAAATACAATAATACTTGCATACCAATTATTTGTCTTAATATTATACACTGCTGTTCTTAATTTTTAACTCAGGTTTATTACTGAATTCTTCTCCAATTCAAACTTTATTATTCAATTTCACTTGATTGATGCATTGTTGTTGAATGGTTGATTGATTGGATTCATTCCTTTGATTGTATGATTTGAGGAATTTGTGAGTGGTGATTAGATGATTTGATGAGTAATGGTGTAATGAATACTGGTTTGGTATGTTGGTGAATGATGATTGAATGAATGCTCATTTGATAGAGTGATTTGCTGATTGATCGTTTGCTTGATTTGATAATTGATTGTTGCTTGTTCGATATTTTGGTCAATGATGATTGAATGAACGCTCATTTGATAGAGTGATTTGCTGATTGATTGTTTGCTTGATTTGATAATTGCTGATTGCTTTTGTGGATTTATAAGTGATGATTGATAAGTCCTCCTTGAATGCTTGGAATGATTTCTCCTTTATACTTTATTGGTGAAGGGTCACCATGTTTCATACAAATTGAGTCACCGCCCTCTATTGCTGCCTTATGAGAATAATAAATTATTTTTCAAATGGATCTCCCTTGGATGTCCTCCTCAAATGCAACCTTCTCCCCTATATATCTTCTAATGTGAGGGAATAGTCACACCTCTTCATCATGTCTGCCCTTTGCGAGAGTCACGTTCTTACACAATTTCCACCCTTCATCATTTCTGACCTTTGAAAGAGTCGCAACCATTCACAATTACCACCCTTTGAAAGAGTGCGACCTTTCATCTTTTTTGCGTTTTGAAGGAGTCACTTCCTAATTTTCTTCCCATTCTTTTCGTCTTCCATTAATTCTTTCTCGATTCACATGCTCCGTTCTTTCTTCCTCCCTCCCTCCATATCCCCTTTCAAATGAACTTTGCTCCCTTTTATATCTCATGTTTGAGGGGGTCACAACTCTTCATTTCATACCTTTTGACCATTCATTAAATTTAATTAAATTTTAATCATATTATATTATATTTTTTTCTTTTATGGTTTAATTTTATTATTTTTTATTAAAAAATCCTATTTCATAAAGGGGGCATTATACTTGGGTATACAGTGTTGGATTTTCATAAACGAATAGACATTAGACAACTGTTTTCGAGCTTTATGCATCTGTCCACTTGTTTTTTCTAGATATTTTACTATGTACTTGTTATTTGAGTTTGAATCTAGATTTTGTACTTTGATTTGCCTTTTAGAAAAATTGCAAAAAAGCGGACTTTTTTTCTTGAATGAAGGTGTTATTTGCTTGCATTGTGAGGGGTATATTGCTGTTTCTATTTTCATTTTCTACATTCATGTGTATATAGCATGCATGGAACTTGGATTGCTCCACTGACTCCGTTCAAATATTATGGGTGAAAAAACAAATGGAGATACAAATCAAGGAATTGGGGTATACCGAGTTACAGTCGGTACAAAACTTGAACCAATAGTTGCTGAAAGGTGAAGCCTATGAAACATTATGCATGTCTATTTATCTTTATCTTCTTTTTCACATGGAGTCTTGCATAACGTCAAAACAGTTATGGACTACATTGAAGAGATTATTTGGAAAGCGGGATGCTTTGCAAGATTTAAAATTGATGAATGAGGTCATTGGTTTGAATCCTACAAACTTTAATAGCATCCAAGATTGCTTCAATAAACTCAAATCACCTAGACTTCAGTTGAAAGAGTGGTATTATTAAGAAATAGGACACCCAATTGATTCATTCCATTGTTGCCAAACTTGGTCTTGATTATTTAGTTTTTGTTTTCATATTTTATGTTTCTAGGGATGCTCTTGTTATTGTTTTTTATATGTCATCATTTGATGATATTGCCAAAGTTAATGCAGATGGGTATACCAAAGTCTTCAAAATTGCAAGCTCTTATTGCTAATCAAAGCACAAAAGATCAGGAGGCTTCAAATGGCAAATGAAACAAGCAAAAAAATAAGGGCATTAAGAACAATGAGAAAACCAAGGAATCACCATCACAAGCTATTCTTAAGCCTTCTTCCTCTTCTAATGGGGAACCATCTACGAAGGAGAGACCTAAATGTGCATATTGCAAAAAAAGAAGGGATATGATGAGCATCAATGTCATGCAAAATAAATTGATTAGTTGATGCATCTTCTTTAGAAGAACAATATGTAACTACCTTAAACAATGTTATCTAATGCATCTTTATCTTTGACATCATCTTCAACTTCATAGTTAGGGACATCTGGATTGTCTAATGGCCTTGATGGCCTTGTACTTTACAACGTATCTTGATGGGAAACGATATGTATACGAGTTTTGTGGGAAATGATCTATTGGTATTGGATTAGGCACTTTCAAATTCTACTTTGTGTTCCTTCATTGTCAACCAATCTCCTTTGCATCTATTAGATTACACATAGGGGAGTAGGGAAGACTGTTGAGTTCACACTATATTCAATGATCGTTAGAGACTTGAAGGGTAGGGAAGTTGTTGCTATTGGGATGGTTGATCATGCATCTCATTTTTATACCTTTTCACATTTTGTCCCTAATGGTTGTGCCATTTTTTTGGTTGATATTCACAGCCATGCATCTATCGTGGATTACATTCTTGAGAAGTTTAGTCACTTGAACTTTTGTGATTTTTCATCGACTTTAGTTCTTGAGAATTGTTGAGCTTCCATCTCCACCCCTTGAAGACTTCAATTTCAGTATTGCCATGGCTTCTAGTACTCTAGTTCAACACGATCATTCTAGTCTCTTAGATTCAACCTTGTGGGAAGATTTTTGAATAGGTATTGTAGGATTTGTTATTTGAGTCCCATCCTGTAGATTTGATAAATATAGTTGAGGATATCCATTTCCTCTTTGATGTCAATTATAACACACCTATTATCGCATTGTTGTTGTCTTTGTAGATTGTTCTTTGTGAGTCTTCACAATTGTTTGGATTCGTTTCAACTCATTGCATTGTGACATCCTTTCATTCCAATATGTGGACACTTGAGCAATTTTTAGAGGTAGACACCTTGAGACTTCTTGCCTCATGTTTCTTCTTGGAATGGGAGTTTTTTCTATGTACTCCATTGGATTTGTTTCTCGTAAGGCAAATAAATGTTTGCCATTTTTGGGCCATCTTTAGTATTCATCTTTGAGCATATTCACCATTGGCATAATAGCTACATTTTTGTCAGGGGGATACATAGTCTTTCTTTTTCTCTGCTATTGGGGGGGGAGGTGGGGTTATTTATTGTACAATAATTATAGTAGTCCTTGGGGGTTGTGTTGAGTCCTTTCTTCCATCACATGTACATATTTGTTTGATTTTTTTTCTCTTTGGAAAAGAGTTTTTCCCTATTAAGTTTGGTTTTTTTTTTTGATGGGTACTTAACATGGCCTTGTAGGTAGGACCCATTTATCATTTTCTTTTAAGTTTCATTTGATGGGTGGTGTTAGTGTGAACATGGTATATTACCTGACTAGTTTCTTATTAGGTCCCACTAGTATACTTAAGTTTACTTAGGTCATATGCTTTTTGTGTTTCACGTCGTAAGATTAAGGCACATGTCATGATTCTATTCTATTTCATATTATTGTTTTTGCATCTAATGAATTTGCAAGCTTTAGAGCAAATTAATTGCTTCTCTCTTGTGTGAAAGGGTATTATGTTTGCAAGTGATCCTTTAGTTGTTATGGGCCCGATTTGCCTTACGTTTTGAGACATTGTTGGGATGGCCAAGGTAATTTATTTTTGATTAGGGACGGTTGGGGATGTTTTTGAGATGCTCCCGTGTCCTTGGAATGTCTTGGTATGGGTACACAACAGAAACTCTCAAGGATGAAATTAGGTACAAAATTATAAATGATAGAATCCCCAACGATAGGCATGGTGGTAAGATTATAGATATTACAAAACATACTAAGTACAACTATTTTTCATTTTGGGCTATTAAAGAAAAGTCGGCCTTTAACTCCGAATCACTCTCTTTATCAAGTTGAGTCTTACCCATTGAGATACCAACTTTTCAATTGTATAATATTTACAAAACGATTTCAAAGTTGAGAACACATTTGACAATGCAGTATCAATTGTCAAATTATAAATATTAAAGATAAACCAAAAGATTATATCTTGTGTTATTGGTTTAATGGGGTATCAAGCTAGGGATTTACGAAAGGTCTGTGGGTTCATTTGGGATGAACCTGGTATATTAAAATAAAGTTGTTCCTTAAGGCCTTAAAGCTTCCGATTATTACTTAAAATTAAAATCACTTGTCATGAAATTTGGGTTTGAATGGTTTGATATACATGATTAATTGATCTAGCCATTAAGAAGCTACAAACCCACTTTTCCCTTAATCATTATGCTTCTTTTCCATCTTGACACTACAATTTTTTTTTTTTTTTTTGCATTTTTTAAATTATACTTTGGCATCTGACATTGACTCGTATGCCTAAAAATGCCCCCATTAACCCCTAAAATGTGGATTCCAAGGCATTTTAAAGATGAAAATGAAATGATTTCCCTCATTATGAGTACAAAACAATTTTTTTTATTCATCCTTGCTTGACTTTCATTTTGGCTTTACATTTGCACAAATAGAGTTGAATGTTTATCAATGAAGGTTCTAAAGTGGTTGGTTTGCTATTCCTACCAATGTGCGATAGCCCATTTGTTCTTGTAGAGGAATTTTTTGCAAAAGAGGTATTGGTTTTTTTTCTTGCACTTCTTTAATTTACAAATTAACTCTTTTTTTTTTTAATTAATCTATGGCATATGCTTAATTTTTTAAATGGGTTAAGTTGTATGTGTGTGTGTGTGTGTGTGTGTGTGTGTGTGTTTGTGTGTGTGTGTAAAGGTAAAGGGTGGCTTTTTAAAAGTTTTGAACCCTATTACAACTAAGTTAACAAGGATGAAATTAGGTACAAAATTATAAATGATAGAATCCCCAACGATAGGCATGGTGGTAAGATTATAGATATTACAAAACATACTAAGTACAACTATTTTTCATTTTGGGCTATTAAAGAAAAGTCGGCCTTTAACTCCGAATCACTCTCTTTATCAAGTTGAGTCTTACCCATTGAGATACCAACTTTTCAATTGTATAATATTTACAAAACGATTTCAAAGTTGAGAACACATTTGACAATGCAGTATCAATTGTCAAATTATAAATATTAAAGATAAACCAAAAGATTATATCTTGTGTTATTGGTTTAATGGGGTATCAAGCTAGGGATTTACGAAAGGTCTGTGGGTTCATTTGGGATGAACCTGGTATATTAAAATAAAGTTGTTCCTTAAGGCCTTAAAGCTTCCGATTATTACTTAAAATTAAAATCACTTGTCATGAAATTTGGGTTTGAATGGTTTGATATACATGATTAATTGATCTAGCCATTAAGAAGCTACAAACCCACTTTTCCCTTAATCATTATGCTTCTTTTCCATCTTGACACTACAATTTTTTTTTTTTTTTTTGCATTTTTTAAATTATACTTTGGCATCTGACATTGACTCGTATGCCTAAAAATGCCCCCATTAACCCCTAAAATGTGGATTCCAAGGCATTTTAAAGATGAAAATGAAATGATTTCCCTCATTATGAGTACAAAACAATTTTTTTTATTCATCCTTGCTTGACTTTCATTTTGGCTTTACATTTGCACAAATAGAGTTGAATGTTTATCAATGAAGGTTCTAAAGTGGTTGGTTTGCTATTCCTACCAATGTGCGATAGCCCATTTGTTCTTGTAGAGGAATTTTTTGCAAAAGAGGTATTGGTTTTTTTTCTTGCACTTCTTTAATTTACAAATTAACTCTTTTTTTTTTTAATTAATCTATGGCATATGCTTAATTTTTTAAATGGGTTAAGTTGTATGTGTGTGTGTGTGTGTGTGTGTGTGTGTGTTTGTGTGTGTGTGTAAAGGTAAAGGGTGGCTTTTTAAAAGTTTTGAACCCTATTACAACTAAGTTAACAAGAAACCATACAAGGCAGTTGTCAAACAATACATTGGAAGTATAACCTCAACATAATTACAATAGAACACAATCTATAGCACAATTAGAAATAAAAACCATATGACACCATAAACAAAAAAGGAAGGAGACAAAAGAGTTAGGGGGATCAGCTTAGATGATCTTGGCATTTCTAAATAAATCTGCTCATTAAAGTCTTAAAGCTTCCCATTATTACTCAAAAGCAAATTGATCAATTGCAAGATCACTTGTTATGAAATTTTGGTTCGGATGTTTTGATATACAATATTAATTGATTGAGCCATTAAGAAGCTACAAACCCACCTTTCCCTTGATCATTTCACCTCTTTTTGGTCTTGACACTACAAACTTTTTTTTTTAATTGTTTCTGATATGCTCCCCTAACCCTAAAACGTGGATTCCAGGGCATTTTAAAGACACTAACAAAGTGATTTCCCTCATTATGAATGCAAAACAAAAATTTCCTTCATCCTTGCTTAACTTTCATTCTTGCTTTACATTGCACAAATAGAGTTGAAGATTGATCAATGAAGTTTCCAAAGTGGTTGGTTTGTTTATCCTACACGTGAAAGAGCCCATCCATTGTTGTAGAGGAAATGTTTTGCAAAAGAGGTATTGTTTTTCGAGTTTTTGGTCTTTTTTGTTTTTCACATTTATTAATTTTCAATTTAACTCTTTTGTTTTGTTTTTATTCTTCTATGAATTTGTCGCATATGCTTATTTTTTTTAAATGAATTAAGTTGTATGTGTGTGCATTTGATAAAAGGTACCAACCCTATCACAACCTACTTAACAAAAACCGTAGACAACACATTGTAAGTATAACCTCAACATAATTACAATAGACCATAGTCTCAAGCACAATTAGAAATTAAAACCATATGATACCATGACCAAAAAAAGGAAGGACACAACATCAAAGCTCATCCAAGGCTATGGCAGCCTTCTACTTGTATTTAAGGCTTGGATATGGGTGCTCATGGCTTTTGTGGTTAAGGTGTTGGCATCCTTGGCTTGTTTCATCACCTTGTATGTACTTGGCTTAGAATTGGCCTTTTCTATTTTTTACTCTCTAATGTAAAGCTTTTATGTTGAGTGATTTGGTGATAATGGACTTACTGAGGCTCATAATTTTTTGATTGTTTTCTTTCATCTCCGTAATATCAGCCTACAAATTGTCAAGCCTCTCATTGTTTTTGACCAACTGCTCTTTCAAATTGAGAAGCTCTTCTTTGTAATATTAGACAAAGACAATGGAAGACTTAAAATTTGCTCGCTTTACACCATAATAAAGCATGATGAAATAGAGTCATCAAAGAATAGGTGGATAGTGTCTTGTTGTCATGAGTGGGCTCCATTGTCATGAAGGGAGATAGCTGCCACCTCTTGGGGAAAGTAATCTTGAAACAATCATTTTGCATATGCTTAATTTGAACTCCACGGTTTGTGAAAAAATCTACTAGTTTGTTGCACTCCCTAAAGATACACTAGATGACCACCTTAGTGAAATTAGATAAGAGGGACTAGGAGTCACTTATTAGGTGATTTGGAGTGCAACCAAGAAGGGAAGATTGAAGGAGACAATCGAGAACATTTAACGAACCTCCCTCCAACTCCAAGAGGCTTACCCTAGATTTGTAGGTAACAATTGACCCCAAAAAGCTGCAGAAGCTTTAACAAAGTGACTAATTTTAAAGCCCAAATTAATGGCAAAGGCACTTAGGACTTTACTTGAGTGATCCCTAACATTCCCACCACCTCCCCCAAAGCTTGGATACCCTTTGAATCTGTCAAAGTTGAGCTTGCACCAATTTGGTTTGGGTTTGAGCCAATGGGAGAGGTTGCAAGGGAGGATGGGGATTATTGAAAATGTCTAAATGCCATCTCTTAGAAAACAAGGACTCTGAAGGGATGATGTGAAGATGACAAGGTGAGAGGGAACAACGAGAGATGACAAACATAAAGTTTCGCTTGATAGTGTCGGTGGATGACAAGGCCACTCTAAAAGTAGCGGTTGAGTAAACACTCTACTGTTCCTTATCAAAGGACTCCATTGAACATGGGGAAGAGTGGGTAGATCACAAAAGCTTAAGAGTAGGGTTAACAAAAGGAGAAGACCATTGGTGAATGAGGTCCAATAAAAAGGAAGCATCCAAGACAAATTCCTCCTCAACATTGCCAAGGACACATTTGTTAACCAGAAAAAGGTCTCTTTTAGCGAGGTTGTCCATCTAGAGAATTTTATTTTGAGTAACAGGTGAAAGAAAAATACTAACTTTTGGGGTTAGGAGTTTCAACCATAGAATGGTCCAAAAGGGAAAGGGTAGGCTGACATGAAGGGATGAAGAATACCTTGAGGAGAGAGTAGGACTTAGAAGGGGTGGCAAGCCACACAAGGAAGTTTGGTTTTGTAGATAAGGGAATGTGGAAACCTTTTGGCAAAACCCACAACTTGGCAAGGAAAGGAGAAAAGTCAGCAATAGTGGTAGGAAAAGGTTTCAATTATGCTTAGAACTAATAGCTTCAAAATAATGTTCCACCAAGCAGCCAAAGTTGGATTTAAGAAAATTCATGATAGGGGGCCCCAATCCAAGAAAATTTATGATAGGTTGCTAAATTTTGAGATCCCTCTCCAAAAATGAGATCTGTTGATATGAATATCTTCAAGCAGGATGGAAGGAGGACTATTAAGCGTGAGATATTTTGCTTTGATAATAGAGTTCCATCCTTGAAGTTAGTAATGAGGCGCCAAGCACTTTTAACAATTAGGGTGGCATTAAACTTTTTTTGACTTTTCAAGCGCAACCTACAATACTTAAGAGGCATGCTTGTCGCCAAGAGATAAATGCAAATTTGTTCCTTTCCTCTGTACCTCTCCATAGAAAACATTTATGAATTTTCTCAATTTTGGGAACTATCTTTGAAGGAATAATGAACATGGGCATAAAATAGACCAGATTGTTTTGTAGAGTAGATTCGATGAGTTATAGCTTCCTTACCTAGGAGAGAAGATAACTTTTCCATTCTACTAATTTTTGTTAAATCTATCTATAAGTTTCGTCCATGATCCTTCTGCAACGGGGTTAGTGAATTTAGGAATGCTCACGTAGGTTGTCAAAAGAGAGACCTCTTGACATTGAAGTAGCCTAGCCTTTCTTTTTTGTTGGATTGAAGGAGTATTAATAAAATAACATTGCTTGCTAATGTTGACTTTTTGGTTTGAGGTCTCTTCATAATTTCAAATTAAATTTTTGATTTTAGTGGGTTTTGACATTGATGCATCCCATGATGAGTAATAGCTTGAGTCGAAGAGGTGAACTTAAAACCTTTTCTTCTCCTCATAGTTGCAATTAGGTTGAAACTTCTACCAAGGTCTTCAATGAAAAGGAATATAAAGGGGGATAGGGGACTCCCTTGTTTGAGGCCACAACTTCCACCGAAAAAACCATAGGGAGAGCCATTTCTTATGACAAATATTTTGGGATGGTAAGACAACTCTAGATTAGCTTCATAAACCTTGACCCAAAGCCAAATCTCATCAACACAACACCCACAAATGAGCTTTTTGAATAATGCTATTGCCTCATCCTTAATCATATCTTCATTATGGATAGAGTTACCATTGTCATCTATAATTTCTCTAATCAAGTTAGTAGCTTTATACTTTAGGGTGTTGAGAAGGTAGAATTTGATATCCTTGGCCCCCTTGTCGAGTCATAAAGATCTAGATCTTTGTCCCTAGAAGGTTTCTTACATAGAACATTGAGTCTAGCAAGATGAAAATTTTAGTGAGTCTAACTTGAATCAAAGAAGCTCCCATTTTTCTATTTGACCAAGCATATTGAGCTGCTCTTAGTTCATTGTCAAACAACACATGATGAAAAAAGTTTGCAAAGTCATCCTTATATTGAGAACCCTCCATTTTATCACTTAGAGAAAGGGGGGTGTTGAAATTTCTAGCAATGATCTATGTAGTGTTACCATTTAATTTACTAAAAGCATTGAACTTTGTTGAAAGTTTTATTCTTTCACTTGAGAGTGTAGGGCATAAACATTTGAAACTATGCATGAGAAATTGCCTTTGAGATGGGAAAGGTGGATATCAACATGATGGGAGAAACATAAAGAGTTGATCTTGAGACGATAGATGGATTTCACAGAGATTTGCTTGTGTTTGGCATGATGCCATTAGTTTTTGTGCCTTGCTTGCATGCAAAGTTATGCCTTCTTGTGCATTGGTTTCTCTTCTCATCCTTGCTCTTGTCACAACTGCGTGCTTTATTGTCTACTAGACAACTTCTTTTCCACCTTGAGTTTGAGTTCATAGGCTTCCTCAATGAATTGAATGGTAAACAAACACATTTTTTGTCCTAGGTGGAGATGCACAGTCCATTCACATAGGTTGATGCTTTCTTAGTGTGGTCTTCCACATGACTAGTGTGAAAAGTAAAGTTAATAAAACTCCTCCATGTGCTCCTCCGTGATTTTCTCTCATTGGTGTAGGTTTTGGAGCTTCTTGTGTAGATCTAGCCTATAATTGGTTGGCTTCCTCTTAAGCTTGGCTACCATGTGAGACTTTTGTGAGATCTTGTGCTTCTTCTCTTGTGCACAACTTTTTGGGACCAATTTCCTCCAGAAAGCAACATGCCCTTTCAATTTCGTGCTCACATGTTTGATCCTTCTTAGGTCCTTCCTTGGATTTAAGCTTCTTGAGTAGCTAGGGGGATCAGAACTTGGCTTGCTTCTAGCCTTCAACAAGGTGGTGACTATCTTTCATCACTTTCTATATCTACAACAGTTCCTCGTACATTATGATTTACTCTCTCATCTTCGTTGTTGTCCATTAGCACAAGACCTCTTCATTGTGCAAACTTGATAAACTTGAGCTAAACATGATTGGCCTCCAATGTGTTGGCTAGATCTGCAATGCAGGCCAGTTGCACCTCTTCCTACTCTACTAGCCGTCATCATTGCCTCACATGTAATGCAACAACACCTCACATAAACTTCATTAATGGAAACTATCATGAGCTCACCTCTAAGGCTCAAAACACAAAGCTCTTATACTCGATTGATGCAGATGTTGGTTGGGAGTCAAATGGACAGTTGTTGAATAGTTGCGTAGAGCACACATACAAAATCAAAACAAGGAAGAATGGCAACAGTGGAAACCAAATAAAATTGCAGCAAATAATGAAAAGAATACAAAGGGCCAACAATATATGAAACCTAGTTGTACAATGCTACCTAATACTAGAGATATATGTGAACGACTCTTTGCAACTGCAATCAAGATCTAAGCTCTGTGCAAAAACCTAATTTGTTTCTTTCAGATGGCCAACCCCTTCAAATGACTAGGTCTTCATATTATATAATGCATGCCACTTGTGCTACCACATAGGATAGAAGGTGGTTGCTGCAATAAATGCACAGTAGAAAAAGGTAGCTGACTAGTACCGTGTCATTTGACAAAGAACAATCCAACCACTCCATAAATCCAAGCTAATGTTCTTTTGGCTTCAAAGCTAATGCACTATCAAAATATGTAATGATGCTGTATGATAGAAGCATTGTGACAGAATGACTGACTACTAGACTTCTGACATCTGTTGATCATTGTAAAGTATGTGCATGGGCTTAATGATTGATCTTTAGCATAAAATAATTCATACTCGGCAAAGATGTGTAGGGATGTGCTAATCAATGACAAAACATGTGAGATACAAAAATCTGCCCAACCACAACACAATGCGTGGCTAGGCCAGTTGATGACAAACTACCACAACACATGACACACAATAGGCTTGCATGCAGGAAGCTAAACATCTATTTCTGGGTAATGCAAGATTGTGCTAACCTAATGCTCTTGCATTGGTTCTGTATTTAGTTTTGTACAGTTTCAATATTTCTTATTTTTATATAGTAAATACTTTATATATTATATTGCTGAAACCAGCTGCACCAAACCTAGGAAAAAAAATGCTGGCTCACCACCGAATGTAAGCCTAAACTGGTAGCATGCCCTACGAGAAAACACTAGACCAAATTATATAATTAATGCTGAGGTACCATAAATAAATGATTTTTAATCTTCTAGTAAACCTGGAGAGGTGACATAGCCTACTACCAGACATTTAACATGACCAAAAATCATAATTCATGCGGAATGGAAAGATTAACAGTGACAGCATATCAACATGTAAACTTATATAAATAATTGTTAATCTTTTAGTTTCTTACATATAGGAAATCAATGTGTCGAGAGCATCACAAAACTACATAAATGCTTAGGTGTTTGCTGTGCCGAGTCTTTCAGAGGTATGATCCTCACCCAAGATTTTACTTACAGATCTTATCAATTAATCAGACAATGAAGATGGTTCCTTAACACTGTTATTACCGTGTATTACTTTGGGCTTTTCCTGGTCCCTAGTTTCAGTAATGATTGCAGTTCTATAGGGTGGCCATCATAGAAGATACTGCAATCATTCTAACGGTGTTAAATAGTTTTTAATTTATGAATTTCTCCATGGTTATATTTGAATAGTTCTATTTTGACGTATTGATTGAGAATGGATACTGTTTAATTGGATTTCTAGTTTCTAATATGTAGGAGAACTTCATTTTGAGATCACATGAAGACCATATACATTGAACTAAGGATATTAAAGGCATTTGTTTCATGTTCTGAAATTTGTTTTTAAATCCCAGATTGCAGTCTGTGCATTGTGACACTTATTCTTGATTATGGCGATCAATCAACCTCCTTGGGTTTTATCTTTTCTCTTTATTAATGAATGAGGATTTCATTAGTTTTTGACAATAATTAATCTTCCTTCAAAATGAATTCAGAAACAGATGTAATGTGTCAACATCTATTATTTTGTATCAAAATATAAAAAATGCATGTGATGTTTAAAATTTAAAATGCTGAATGTGGTTCTATGTTATTTAAATTGCATTCTTCTGGGGTTTGGGATGTGGCATGGAAGGAGGGATGGGACCTGGTGTAATAGAGGTGATAGATTGTGAAAAAACATTCCTTGATGGCCCCAAATATCTGAAAAGTCAAGGAAAAATCAAATTAGAATAAGATTTGTTTCATGGCTGTGATGGCTGGCACATCTTGTTCATTTTCTCTGTCTTGATGGATTTGGGATGCTAGCACTAGTGGCATTCCTTATCCTTGCAGCATGCAATGCTGCCCCAAATCATGTAGCCCAGGTTATTGGCCAAAGCTTTCATGCTTATATGAAACCTAATTCATATTCCTTAGCCCATCATAAGGCATAAAAATAAAGAATTGTTGTGATCCAATTTTTTATGAGGCAGAGATGGTTGATCATTTAACAAACAATGGGAGTTGAGGAGAATTGTGCTGATATAGTTATACATATACATATAGTACTTGAAAAACTAGTTTTGAAAAGATGTATGACAGTATAACAGAATAAGAATTACATTTCAAATGAAACTATAGGAAATTTGAAATACTAAATCTAAATACCAAGATTTCGTCAATGCTAATTGCTAATTGCTAAATAAAATTTGACAAATGAAATTGTCAAATTGGAGATTTCTATTATATCGAAAAAGGAAAATATGAATATTTGATGCCATTGCAAAGTCTATAATAATAAAGATGATTACATGATTCATCATTACAATGAGTAGCCAAATATAAATACTAATAGCAATTGCATTACAAAAGAGACTAGAGTCAAAGACAAAATGACAAAACTAACTTTTTAAAAAAATTTTAATTTTAAACGTTGCATATACGTGGGGTGACGAGAGACGTCTGGGCTTCTTCCAAGGAGACGTCTCCCCGTCTCCGGCGGCGCTTGGGTGGCGGGGGCGGGGGACGTCGTGTCCTCGTCTCCGAGACGTGGCCAAAAAGGGGGAGGGGGGGACACATCCCCGTCTTCGAGACGTGACCAAAGGGGGGGGGGATGCGTCCCCGTGGAACACTGAAAAAAAAATGGATCCCTGAAATAGATAAACATTTCATTTGTCATTCTCATTTGGTGTAGGTTTTGTTTATACCAATATTTTTTTTAAACTGCATGAATGAAGTTTTTTAAAACTAAATTTAGGAAGATTTACGTCAAATTTTAAAATACTCAAATCATGCATGGGTACAATATCCAACGTGTATCCGGGTTGTATCGGATACGTATCCGTTTCAGATAAGGGGATATGCGCGCCCAGGGAGAGACAAAAGAGTATCTGGCTACTGTGAATTTAGTCCACTTGTTGACCTAGGTTTTGCTTGCAATTTAGGGACAAATTGTTTTGAAGGCTACTAATCAAAGGGACCTCTAGAGAAATCCTCTAATAATCTGTAGGGGCAACTAAAATATGCACTGCCAATAGCAGTAGTGATATATAATGTTGTCCTATTAAGTATTGCATGGTGAGTTGCAAAGCTCTTCCTAGTTTGATAGTAGATGGATGCCTATACTTGGCTTATAGCATTTTGGCTTCAAACATTTTAATTTTTAGTTTCAAAGCATTTTCGTCTTTCTCTTTTCCTCCTCGGTTAGAGTTAGCTTAGGATAGGCAGGAAGCCAGCCGTCAACCTCGAGATTGACTTGTTGGTCAGAACATGACATCTTGAACCATCAACAACATTAACATTTCAATGCCTCGACATAAAGAATCCTCAACAATAATCCAACAAAGTTATAATACTTAAACAAAAAAGTCCTTATAGTTCACGTGGTAGCTTGAAACGAAGTGAAATGAGTGTGAAAGGTTGAAAATTAGCAATGTTGGAGGCATGCCCTAATTTGTCGGTTTGAATTCCCTCGTTCACCTTTTTTTCTTTTGTTCTTGGAGATTGAAGTTGGGAAAATGAAAAACATATTTATAATTTTATACTGGCCAACTAGTTCAAATTGGCAGAAACAATAGGATTTTGAAAAATTGCATTTTTGACTGGGAAAATTGGTCAATGAACAAAATCAGCTGGTTAGTTCAAATCAGCATAGCCTCCTCGCTCATAAGTGATTTGACAATTAACTTCCTTTTTCTTGGACAATGATTAGTCTCCTTGGATGGATTGATCTACAATTCTTCTCATAGTATTGCTTTCAACAAATTCATCTCCTTCCAAATGGATAGGATCTGTGTCGCTGTATCTTCTAGGGCATCCTTGCCTTTGATTTACTACATCCTTTCCAAGGGCTCTCCAAGGGCTTCCTTGCTCTGAATCACTTTTCCTAGGATTATTTTTTAACACCAAATGTTAGAATAGTTTATGCACAGAACTTAGAGAATCGAGTGGCACCCACTTTGATGTGTGTATACTTGTATTTTTATTGGATGGCAAGGTTACTTTTGTGGTTGTAATGTACATTGTAAGACACCTTTTAGACATAACCAATGTGGTGTTATCACATCATTTACATAAGCAGTAAATCCATGTGTACAAAGTGTAGTCTAACATTATATAATAACCAAGTAGTTTCATTGCACTCACATCAAAACTATCATCTGTAGGCGGTGCACAAATCTGACCTGGAAGTAGTAGTAGATCATATCGTCTCTTATTTTTTGTCAAGTATGAGCTTATTACAAGGCCCAACTCCTTTACTACATAAATCTAGAAAGTTTGCCTTGTTGGATATTGCTGAGAAGTTTGTTGGAATGATGTGTTGTCATTGATGTCAATATATTCTTCTGTGTATTCCAATGTTGCAGTCAGATTAAATAAGCTGGTTTGGCTAGTGTGTTGCAGTTGAGCTGTTGCGGTTTAATGGGTTTTGAGATAAGTATCTCTAGTTGATTTAGCAAAAGTTTCAGTGGTCCGCATGATGATTTGATCAAGTTATGAGGTTCGATATTGCGGTTGGTTGTTCAGTTGTTCTGGTTTCTGCTCCGCATTGCTCCGAAATTGCAATATCTTGGTTTGCGGATTTGGCAGTGTTTGGGACTTTCATATGTCCTCAATTCAGATGGTTCGTGATTTGGAGGTCCACAAGCGAATCTTTTAGTTTGACAGTCAGTTCAGCATGTGTTCTTGAGGTTCGGTATATTGATGATGTAGATTCTAGTAAGTGGTGATGTTGCGGTTGTTGCTATGGTGATTCACGTTGCTTGTGGATGTTTCTAGACTGTGTTCTATCCTTGTTGATGGTTCGCATTGATCACTGTGCGCATTATTGATCATTTTATTGATCCAGTGATGTTCTTCGTGTTATGCTATATTCATGGTGATTGTAGCGTGTGCGGATGCTCGAGGCGTAATTCTTGGAAGTTTTTCTTGCGTGCGGTGTCAATTTAGGCCCAGACTATGTCTTAGCCGACATTGTTTTGGTTAGCATGTGTTGTTGTAGCGTGTGAGGTTAATGTTTTGTAATTTGTATTGAGGGTTGAGCCTACCTTGAAATATAGGTTGATGATTTGTATAAATATATGTAATAATCATGTGTGAGATGTATTTGCGTATCTGCATTGTATCTGCGAGTGTGTGATCGAGTAAATGCGCAAATAAGTGTTTTGATCTTTCGGAAGTGTGTGGTAGAGCAGATCAAACTGTGCTTAACTGGAACAGTAACCAGGCATGAGAAGATGCTATTTTATCAGTTCAATCCAGATGTTTTTTTAAGACAGTGAGTCTTCCTCAAGGTTGTACCCCTTCTTGTTTTGTGGTTTGAGCAGTGAGCTCTAGGCAGTGTGCTTGAATGCATGTGCATTCCCCTTTGTAATATTTCATTTACTCCTAACAGGGTATTATCTCATTGTGGGTAGGTTCCCACCATGGTTTTTCCCTTAACCGGGTTTTCCACGTCAAAAATCTTGGTGTTATGTGTGTTATTGATGTGGTGTTGATTTGCGCTGAATTTAATTTTGAGTTGTGTAGAGTTTGTGAGCAAAGCGATTCACCCCCCCCTCTTAGTTTGCTGCCTTGTTGCCAACATTCCTTAACTCTTGTAAGGTTGCACTTCCATTCGAGGCTGCAAATATTTGATTTTCAAAGCATGTTCCCCCCCCCACTGACTTATGGCCCTCATTTATGCCAAGTGCTATTGTAAACTGGGTTGGAAGGCCTCTAAGCATATTGGGTCAACATCTTAGATGTTTAATTAAAAAGAAAAGTAGTCCAACTGAGATTTTAGTTTGGTTGCCTTTAACTCTTTTCTCTCTTTCACTTGGGCTGCCCATTTCAAATTGATCCTCATGTTTGCTCGAGTAACTCAACTTAGCCTTGAAAAAAGGCAACACATTGCAAGTGCAAAAACCCCAACTATTTGTGGATCCACAAAGAAATAAGATCTTTTCAATTTGTTTTCTTCATTACCCATTGCAAGTGCAAGCTAAAAACAACTTCAAAATCTCATTTTAAGTTTTCAAGTGAGAAGAAAAAGAAAAACAATAATTTTTAGCAGGCTTATTGCTAGGAGATATCTAATTTGTTCAGTACGTTATCATTGAACCGATGGATGGTTCAATCACAACATGTTACTCTTCAATTTTAATAAATTAAAAAACATGATGGAGTGGACAAGGTAAAATGATGATGGCTGACTGGAAAATACTCTTCTTCCTCTCTTTTCCTCGTCTGTTTCTTGTTGCGAATGCAAAATGACATGTGTTTAGGGTTTAGAAGTTGCAGTTGGGTGGTGATTCTTTGTCAGTCCCTAATTTAGTATGGTAGGTTTAGCTATGTTTCATTTTAAACTATTTTTTTGGTCTTTTTGAAAATGTATATGATTGTCCATGGGCTTTCCCAAATTAGGGGCCACCTTCCTTTTTGCTCACATCTAAAGACAGGAAGGGAATGTTTCCTCCTTGTATTTGGGATGTCCTGGTTGGCATCTAGAACCTGGGGCCATGTCCTTGTGGAACTAAGAGATGAAATATTTGAGGGATGCTATTACAATGTTTCTAATTGTCACAACTAATGATTCTGGTTACACATTTTGTTTTATAATTTTATTGTGTTCGTGTTTGTAGATTAGATAAGTTGTGTTAAATTGCACTGAAACTTTGTTTTCTTCTAACTTTCATTCCTAGGAGAGGATTACTAATTTTTTCCTCTTATCATTGAAGAACATATCATATTTCCTAATCTCTGAACTTTGATAGATATTTCCTCAGTGTCAATAGTTGGCTGTTTAGATTTTATGATTTGTGATTAGCAGAATGGGTATCCTTTCTTGCCAGTTCTGGGTTAGTTATGCTTCAACTTTTGCATGGACATTTATGTGTAGACTATTTGAATGTGCCCACAGAAGTCACAGCCTAAATTCTATGCTTGCAATCTTGTACCTTGCAACCTTGGATTATTCATTGGAAATTCCAAATAATATTGCAAAACTTTGTAATGCCTGAAAAAAAATAATTTTGAGAAAATGAATTTTTATTATATATGCTTATAATCAAATCCCATTTGCAATTAATGTTCATATAGATAAACACTAATACTCGTGTTACTAAAATTCTACTTAGTATTTGTTCTTATCCAATTAAGAACATCATTGGTGCTCTATTTGTTGTAACTCATCGCTTTTGGAGGAGTCTTAATCATTTCTTAAACATCATAGATACTGATGTATGGACAAGAATCTGGATGCTGTTTGTTCTACTTTATGTTTTGTTCTTTATGTGACAATGCCCGTTGTGCTCTATTTGATGTTAGTCACTTTGGAAATCATTTCTAAATGCTATATGTACTCATGGAGGAATGGGCAAGAATTTGCTGATACTGTGTTATCATAAGCCTTCTGTAGGAAACAACTATCACTTACCTCTGAGACCAGTTTTTCGAATCCCAAAATTACATCCTTTGTTTCTTATGTCCAATATTTAAAAACTTATTGTAGGATTTTCTTATCGGATTGGGTATTGTTGAATACAATCTTACAATGTTTCTTATAGGAGCATATTACATTCTTGCAAAACAATTTTGATTTCATTGCACAAAATGTATTTGTTTGTCTTTTGCAGGCACACATGGCTCTAAATGATGTAGATGCAGCTGTTGTAAGCTTTCAGAAAGCTTTGCTATTAGAACCCAATGATGGTAATTCACATTATATTTTTTGTAATTATTGAAGCTCATAATTCATCATACAGTTTTGTTTCATATGCTTCACAATTTATCTCCCACTTTGTCTACCATCTCACAAGAACTGTGTTTGTTTGGTGCAGCGGGGATCAAGAAAGAACTTGCCATTGTCAAGAAGAAGGTAATTAATAATTGAAGGAAAGTGGGAATAACAAATATTCGAGTATATTGATTAATTCTATCACAAGAAGATTATATTGTGAAGTAAAGCATATATTCTAATCCAATAAAAGAATATATTTTGCAGATATTTGACAGGCATGCACAGGAACGGAAAGCCTATGCAAAGATGTTTCAATGACTGAATTTTATAGAAGTATGCTTTAGGTAGGTTTTATAGTCTTTGTTTTGTCAATTCTTTATGTGAATTCAATCCTTGTTATTGTGGTTAAGTGCATCACTAGAATTGCAATAGTTTTTTGACATCGATAGGAATTTGATCATCTGGATTTAAGTATGGTTGACATCTGTTAATGCATGATAGCTTCGGTAAGATAAATGATTGAATGAGAGATAAATGAAGTCTCTCATTCAATCATTTATCCTATCGATAATTATGATGAAAACCTTAAAGCAATTAATCATTCATTTGATAACCATTCTTCATTTGCATATAATTAATCTATTCAGTTCGATCAAATGCTTAATATCGATAATCATCCTACATCATTATTTATGTTCACCGATTACTAAGTCATGCTAATGCATTCCGATTTATATCGGTTAACATAATTAATAGTAAACAAATGATAAACCGAAATTAACCAAACACCGATTAGTATCGGGTGTTAATATAAATTAACACCGATTGATATCGGGTTATATGTGCACCGATTAATATCGGGTGGCATGGTAAAGAAGCCCCGATTATCTTCGGGCTGTTAAGGTTAAGCATACACCGATAGTTATCAGTTGTTAAGATAAAACATATACCGGTTGGCATTGATTATTAATATGCACCGTTTGTTATTTATATAATTAGCAAAGGGGCACGGTCAAGTAATGTCTTGATCAGCCATGACCGATCAAGGCATTGCTTGATCGTACCCCGCTTGCTATATATATATCGAATGGCATTTGTGAGAAAGGACATAGAAAATAACAAATGCTCCTCTCACCTGCCACACAAAAGAAGATAGTCAGATTCATATTTTAATTCAGTAATATATAGAACAAGATAATATTAAATAGAATATAACTTGCATATTGAATGTAAATTGAACATCATTTACAACATCAACTATATTTCTCCTTTACAAGATTGATATTTTCTTGATTTTTTGCAGACCTATTGTGCCTATTTTGAGCGCTACATGTTTTTTGGTTTTACATACAGGTAGACCGGGCCAGGAAAAGTCCAGGTCCAGAACAGCCATATGCAACAATTTATATTTTCAACAAATTTCTTGGGATTCTGCAACAGACGTGCTGAATAAGTTAGAAACCAAGACAGACAAAAACTGCAGAAAAAAATAATAGAAACAACTTGAAATTGACCATAAATGTTAATCTGTAATTATGATCAATACCCTTTTTGACAATGCCTTGCAAGATCACCAGAGGGATGAAGTACTTGGCTTTGAAAGAGTACATCATGATAAATTTTCTATAATTTGTTGAACGTAGGCAATGGTTTTTGGACTTGATTTTCTTTTTGACGGGAACAGGATTTCTCTAGATTTTACACGGTGTGGCACAATCTGAACAAGACTGATAGTATTGGCATCAGCTTGATTGAATTTTCCTTGATTGCTAGCATTTTCTAAATTTTTTCACCGGACATAAATTCAAGCCAGAGAGTAATTGGTGGTTATAGTCTGGTTACAAAGCTCAGGAACCAGTTCGGAACTGTAATGCATTAACATCAATTCAAGAAACTCATGTATACAAGAGGAGCATTCTTTTGAACCAAAATATTTGATACTGGTATTCCTTGCAATCTGATGTTTTAGAAGAATTTCACAAGTATTTGGATTAATTTTACATTTTTAGAGTAGATTCTTTGGTTTCTGTGTTTAAGAGAAAAACTAAAAATAAAGTTGGCCGAAGAGATAGAACAGATATTTTGTGAGATGGGATGTACATTTTTGAAGTCAAGTGCCTTTTGTGCCAAGTATTTTTCCCTTAGCATGTAGATGAATACCTGTATTCGTAATAAACAAATTTTAGTTTCGTGATTTCAATAATTTCCATACTAGTTGGTAACCAGATCAAAATGTGGACTGGGACATGTTCACCTGATTGTTATTGCATTCAGGGTACACTATTTTATCGGGATTAGCTATTTTGAAGGTACCAATTATACATTATTACAATTTAATTTCTCTTGAATAGAATATAGGTAAGATACCAAAGAAATAAATTAATGCAAATCTTTCATTTATCTCATGCCACTGAGATGCTTGTATTTTTGGCTAATATATTATTTGAAAAATAGCGAAAATGTGGGTAAACTATTTCAAGGCAAACGTAACTAAGATATCAATTTTTTCATCTCCATTTTTCTCGAATGCCTGTAGTTTTATGCATCTTAAAATCATGCTAATTTAAAATTGAGATGCTTTGTTATGAGTGGTGTACGTAAATGCATTATAAACCATGATAACTCATTTCTGCATTTCTACTTAATGTTTGGGGTTTTTGACGATGTTAATCTAAAAATGTATTTAGATTGTACTTTTGCTATATTTGTTGATGAAACAGAAGCAATAGCAAAAACAGTCGTCTTAAACCATTCTTATTTTATAAGATACCTGGATGAAGTGCCAGATATTTAACCCGTCAGGTGCGTTTTGCCCATTGCAAGAAAAGAATTGAATGGTGGTGAACAAATATTGGATAAGCTCCATGGCTATTATATGAAGTATCGGATGGTGGTTAATATATGATAGCTTTAAATGAGAGCAAAAAATATATGCATGAATTTTAGATAAGGTTAGTTTTAGTTGACTATGATCTGGGTCTGTACATATTAGTTATCTTTCTAGAGGATTTTTGATTGTGAATTGTTAGTGTAATTAGCTCTCCTCTATAGAATAGTTATGTATAAGTTACACTATAGTCCGGCCATGAGAATATTTTTCAGATTGCTTTTAGCTAGAATATTCAGGTCCTAAATAAAATTGCTGTAAAATTGGATTTCCCAAGGGAAATCATGTTATAGGTGCTGCAAAACAACAATCACAAATAAATTAGCTGAATTACTGTTTATTGAGGGATCTCTTGTATCGTCCTGCTAAGCTTTGTTAATATATTAAATCTGTCTCCATATATGACCATTATGTGATGATAATGGAGCTTGTAGTCAGTTGAATTTTTTTGACCGATAATATACACTTCTATACACCTATTATGCTGCTTGATTGTTATACTATGCATGCTGCGTTGTATGAATGCCGCTTTTCATTTACCCATGCTAATAGCCAAAGATGTCTATTCATCTTGAATGAAAGGACGAACTTCTAAATCCATTGTAGATGGAAAATTTTTAGTGCCGAGGAAAGATGCTTAGATTTTTAAATAAATGATTTTGTGAAATGGGATTGCAAATTTAATAAATGATTTTGTATCATATAGTTTCAAACTCAAGTAGAGAAATGTTGGATTTTATTGGTTTTGTTAAATGTCTTTAGGCGGGCATCCCTTGTTGAATACTTAGCATTGGGCTTGGTAATCCAGTTGAATTTTAGATGGCTTCTCGTGGAGTTATCATTAATGTTACCACTAAACATGAAAAAATATGAACACAAACTAGTAACTTCAATAATAACACATATTAAGTAGGTATAGATTACTCCCACGCTTGGGAGAACTATTGTTTAAAGTTTAGACCAACAGAGGTAGAGAACTATAGATGGCTTTTGGACCATTGGCCACTCGCCATTTTAATTTCATGCTAGTTGGTTTTGAAGACATATGGAGTGATTTTTATCTCCCATCTTTAAGCTCCAACCATCTATTTTGCGACTTTAGTTGACTACAAATGCTTAATAACAGTTCTAGTTAATTGTAGAATTGTGTAAGCAAGGAAAATGAAAAACACAAAAATAAACAACTTGATGTTTAATTGTATGTATGCTACTTCTGGATTTGATTGTTTAAGTTTTTTTGTATCGATGTAACGGATCACACTTTGTGATCCATCATTAGGATGATAGAGATCACAAGGAAAAAAAAACAATGGATCACAAAGGGTGATCCGAAACATCAATTCAAAAAAAAACTTACATAATCAAATCTAGAAATGGCATACAATACAGCCTCATGGATTGTGGAAATCTACTAGCATTGAATGAGGGATTGTTTTCATTAAATTTTTTTGAATGCATTTAGAGGGGTGCCCTTATGTACGATGCCAATGTGATTCTGTTAATTGGTGCAATGATTAGATGAAATGGAACCTAAGTCCTAAAAAATGTTTGGAAATTAAGGAGGACAAAATTATAATCAGCATAGGCAACACTGATAATAAGTGAACTTTGTGCTTAAATCAGCTTCATAATCCTCAAGGCCTTATATCATGTTATTTTCCATTTCATTTATTATTATTAATTAATTAAATAATTCATTAGATTGTTTGTTTGTTTTTTTGTTTTTTTTTTGAGTAAAATGCATTAAGTGTGAATTATATTAGATATACATAAATATACAATAATTGATATTATCAATTAATTAGATTATTGTTAATTCATTTAGTCTAAATAAATAAATATTCATTTTCACTTATTTCTCCATCAATAAAAAAGCTAATTACCCATTTATATTCCATTATAATACTTGTTTGATTTCCTTCTATTTTTAATCAATACATAACTATTAGTCAAAAAATGAATAAAACAAATTAATTATCTTTACCCTTTTTAGAGTAAAAAAGGAGTTATCATAACTATTTGACTATCTTTAGTTGATGAACATTTTTCATTCATCTCAATCAATTTTCAATTGTTCATTAAATATCAAATCATCATCATTCACAACTTCAACAAAGGTGGTGGTTTTTGTTGGTAAGTTTGTCTCATATTTATTTTATTTGAACTCTCTAGTTTGACATGAGCTTTTATTAGATTTAGGATAGAGAGTTTTATTTAAATTCTCTTTTTGTTTTGTTCTCAATCATATACTTGGCATCCTCGACAAGACATTATCCTCTTTTTTCTTTTTTCAGGCTTTTATTATTTGTTTTGAATGGTTTGGTTTTTTCATGTTGCATGCATTTCAAGTCACTTTTATGCAATTTGAACCTTGTCATTATGTCTATAAGGTGCCAAAACTTATAAACCAATTATCTATTGGCTTCTTGGTTAAATTTGTAGTTTGAGTCAATTTTTTCTTGGAGGGGCCTACAACCTTTGTGTAGACATACAATATAATTTTTAACATAATTAATTTTCAAATTACAAAATGTCACAACCCTTCTTTATCACTTTTGTATTTAAAATACAAATTCTATTATATTTTTTTGGATAAGCTATTTAAATGATTGAATGAATATTATAAAAGGATAAATAATAAAACTCACACACACATATGGAAAATATACATTTTTCTTAATTATTTATTTAGTTTTCTTCATCCAATTATGGCACATGTTGTAGGAAGAATAAGAAGCTTTTAGAGGATTCTCCACCACCTTGCATGTAATTCCTCCCACTAAGTCTAATCAATTTGCATGAAGTTCAAAATTGGGAAAGAATATTTTTTTTTAATTAAAATTATAGATAGTGGAATAGAGGGATTTTTCTTATAAATGATATGCAAGTTTTCAAAAATGGTAGTTGGTTATTCCATAAAGAAATTCTTCTCTCAAGAAATTTTTTTTTGTAGTCATATTTCATTTTTTGAAAATAGCTAAGATTGCTTTGGAGGATTTTTTTCAAGTTTGAAGGATCAAGGGAGGCTAATTGAAGGATTCATAGGGGATTCTACATCAATTGCAAGCATCCAAGCTCTTTTTATTTAGTTTTATTTTATTTTGAATCATGCATCTTATTCTTGTTGCAAATTAGATTAGATCAATTTGTTCAATTTCCTTGATGAGAATAAGATCAATTTGTTTTAGTTTCTTGCTGAGAACTAGATTAGATCAATCTTTATTCATCTCTCTGGTTTTTCGAATAGAAATCCGAGTCTCATCTTTTTAATAGATCTCACTGTGAATAATCCTCTGTGATATTCTCATTTGATTTCATTATCTAGTTATATAAATTTTCTGTGAAAATTAGTTGAAATGAAAGGATAGATTTCGCTGTGAATAATCCTCTGTGATATTCTCATTTGATTTCATTATTTGGTTATATAAATTTTCTGTGAAAATTAGTTGAAATGAAAGGATAGATTTCGTTGTGAATAATCCTCTGTGATATTCTCATTTGATTCCATTATCTGGTTATATATTTTCTCTGTGAAAATTAGTTAAAAAGAAATGATAGATTTCACTGCGATTATTTTCTCTTTGATTATTCTAAATCTCTCCCTGTGATTATTTTTAAATCTCCTTGTGAGTTGAACAAAGACCTCTTTGTGAATATCAGTTGAATAAATCCTCCTGTGAATACTAGAAATGAATCCTAGAAATAAACAATTTCCCTGTGAAGTCTGGAAATAAACTCCCTCCCTGTGAATGCTGGATAAAGCTCTCTCTCTCTCTCTCTCTCTCTCTCTCTCTCTCTCTCTCTCTCTCTCTCTCTCTCTCTCTCTCTCTGTGTAAATGATAAACTCCTGTTTACTGTGATAATCAATAAAAAAAATAAAATTATTTGATCATCTATTTTTGTTCTTACTTTCATAAATAAATCTCTTTTGTTTTTTTTTAAGTAAGGAAATATGAAACCATATATGTAAAAAAAATCGCATTCAATGTCAATATATTTTAATGTTTTGGCACGGTCTTCGAAAAACGTCCGAAGACATAATGGCAGCGTTTAGGGCGACGATATTGAAACCGCCGGGGGTAGCGGTACCCCCCACTACCCTGTGGTCACTATAAGTGGCTGCAGGGGAGTGGAGGGGACCCCGAGGCCCCCTCAACCCTGCGGGCCTGCACATGCAAGACCGCAGGGGGGTGATGGGACCCGTGGTCCCCACTCCCCCATTTGCAAATAAAACAATAAATTCATTATTTATTTTTTTCATTTTGTAAATAGTTTTTTTTTATCTTTTAATTTGTAAATTAGAAAATTTTAGTAATTACTTTGGGATTAAAGTTAATAGCTTAGATTTTTAATTTTTAATTGTTAAATTTAGAAAATATTAAATTCCTTCCTTAGTATAAATTTTAGGGAAGATTATAAATATTGGGGATTATTCATGATTAAAGTATCTTTGGTAAATTTTATATTCGTAAATTATAATAGACCAATTCTTTTAACTAGAATCATTCATTCCATATAAGATCCATTCGGCACTTAGTTGGCCTTTAGCAACTAATTCACATTAATATAATTTGAATCGAATGCCTAAATTAATCACTATTTTTGGATTGCTTAATTATGCACTCAAGTTACACTATTCTTATATCATGCAAATTTCTTATAGATTAACTACATTTATTTGACGATATCATGCAAGTACACATATAATTATTAATATGCAAGTTTTTCGTATCCAAGTTATATTTCAAGTTATGGTTTTATTCTATGTAATTCATCAAGCGGTTATTTCAATTAATTAGAAATTATGCTCGTTCAATTAGTAATTGTTTTCAAGCATGATGTTTTCATAGCTTCTTAGTTAGAAAACTAAATAAAGGAAGATGGAAACCTAAACCTAGTAGCGTTCGGTATATACGGTGCCTCTGGGTCATGCTTACGGGTAATGCCGTTGTGTTGAACTACTGCACTTAACGCCTAATAAAGCTACATCAACGACGTATGTGGCATCGTCCCTATAAATCGTCGGGGAGTAATAAGGGTCACTTGGAAGTTAAAATCCAAGGGGCGGGTAATCCCCCTTGGATCGATAATCTAATAAGATAATTTTTAAATGATTTTTCATCCGTTGAGAGAAACCGTAGTAAATCCCCTTTAGGGTTGGTTAAGTAAGATGCTTTTATGAAATTGTTTCTTTATTTTGAAGAGATATTAGTGATTGGCAATTTGGCCAAGGGTGACGCTCATGATAGGTGTTAGGATGTAGTTGTTAGGCCACAATCAATAGGCCATCTTGAGCCTTTGTTTAAGTGCTACCATCGTGGGTAGCAACCGCAGAGAAACTGTCTGGGACATTGACCCTAGAAAGGGTTGCGTACCCACTAATTAGTTTACATCAAACCATAGAATAGAAAATAGAACTACATACTTTACGCCTTGATCTCGTGCTAAAGCGGGTATGTAGGCAGTCTTGGGACAGAGTTGTCCCTCGTACTCAGGCGTTCGTGGGTGGGGTCTAGGCTTGGTAAAGGAAGGATTGAGTAAGAATCCTATTTGAAATATAAAGATAATTAAATTGGAAAAAGTAATTCAATGCACAATCGGAAGGAATCCCATATGGATTCGTTTGACTTCCCGAGGCTTTAAGTCAAATTCCGAGGCGGAATTCAAGCTTGTATTATGCTATTTAATTACTCCTAAGGACGATGACCTCAGTGCACTTCTGTTAGAAGAGTGTAGTACTTAGTGAGTGGCTCAGGACCCGAATGGTCCCGATGAGTCTAAGTCTCTGGCCAGAGCACCTCCTATCCCGATTGGATAGATGCCTACCCCATATGGATAGATGCCTATCCCGTATTGGATAGATGAAATCTTAAGTCCCGTATGGACAAATGCCTAACTTGTATGGTTAGATGCTCATCTCGGATGGATGAATGCCTAATCCAAATGGATGGATGCCCAAAGTATGCAATTGAACAAAACATAATGATTAAATTAAACACACACAAAAAAAAGAATACTCAATTTTGTTGAGTTAATTATGGTGGGTTACTACACAAAATTAGGGCTTTTTGGCTTTCTTGCATATATCATACCACATTTCTTTGTGGGAACCTTCTAGTTTCTTTTTGCATTTACTATAGGCCTTTTGATTTGGTTAAATCTAAGAGCCTTTCCCCTTTTCCCTTCTAAATGGCCTCGACTTTTCATTCCTCCATAGTTGCTACTAGTGGAGTTGAAAGTTGAATGCTTGACAACAACATGCTATGGCTCTGTTGCCCAAATGACTCCAAAAATTTGTCCTAAAGGTGTTTCATGAGGTATGTCTTCTTATCCACCTACATATATTATTCTCCCACTTCTAGAATTCAAATGTATTGAGAATTTTACTCCTATGGTTTACTTTGTGGGAATGGCCCTCGTTGAAAGTGTGTTATGTGACTAGGTTTCCAAATCTTGAACCCCACATGGGCTTTGACTGGTCGCCATGAAAAACTTTTCTAAACGTAATTTTTTCTTTTTCATTTTGCTAAAGCCAATCATGCCTAGGTTGTTCGCACATGGGGTACTTGCCTTATTTCTTCTTTCTTTCTTACTTTGAAACTTTGGACTCACGACTTTTTTTTTGTCATGGGCGAAAAGTCTAGTCTCTTCGTGTCTCAATTTGGGTTGACTTCCTCAACTTAGTTATGCCTTTCTAGCACAATGTTTCCTAGATAGCAGCCTTAGTGGGTATTGTTCTTTATGTTGAGCTTGAGAAATTTTAATTGGCTCACCCTAATTATTGGGTCTATGTTGAGTTTGACGTCTCAAAAGACCTTAAGAAAACTATGGATATTCAAATTAGTCTCATTACTCCTAAAGAATCCAGTACATCAATCTCCCAAATACTTGTTATCGATGCCAAGCATCCGACCATAAGATTAGGAATTGTTTTTTGGTTATTCAACACCTTATAACTGCCTCACAGACCCCTACGAGCTTGCCATCCCCTTCTAAGGATGAGGTTGGTTGGTATATAGTGGTAAACGACAAAGCCAAGAATGGAAGTGCCCCTAAACCCCCTTCAAAAGTTTTTGGGCAAGTAGTCTCAAGCTCCAAAGTTTCAAAATTTACAAAAGTAATTATATATATTCAAAATATAGAATTGAAATTCTAGCAATTGGTATTTTTATGTTTTAGAGAATCTCTAAAATTCAAGAAAACGTGGCTCAAATTTAGGGTTTTAAAAAATTTCTAAAAACAAAAAGGTACAAGTGCCACATCTTTTGCTAGTATGATAGTTTTGAGTGAAGCAATTTCACCCAAAGTCTATTAAGTTGGAACTATGTTCTAGGTTTGAGGATTCAAGTTTATAGTATTTTTCCTACTTTATTTTGTGTAACTATATCACTCGTAACTTTGTGGCTGTGTAGAGTCCTATTAGTGAAAGTTGTTTCAAGTGCTTTTTTTTTCTCAAAACTTCTACATCGTCCTAAAACATATTACCATTGAAAATTTCACCCTATTATGTAGTTCCAACAATTTAATACTAGCTCCACCCTGGTTTTTAAAACCTTTTCCCGCTTTAATAGGAACCTTTCATTTACTTCAATGTCTTATCATGAAAAATATTGCCTATTTTATTCATATCTTCCAAAGTCAGTTTCATCAATATTATAATTGAAAACATATAAATTGGAATCACATAGAGAACCACCTTTATGAGGTAATTTTTCTCATTAAATTACAAAAAAATTCTTTCTACTTTTCCTATTTTGATTTAGAGATATTTTCAAAAAGATATTTTACCATATCTATATATCCAAGAATACTAAGATATATACTTGGTAAAGATCGTTTGAAATCCTAGGATAAACAAATAATTTGTTGTAAATGTGGACTAACATTAAAGGCTTTTGGTTTCTTTATATTTCTAGTTTGCCTTGAAACATACATATACTCATCCATAATCTTCTTATAGATTTTTTCTTTTTCTATATTTACCACACTAAAGAGGAGGGTATCATCCACAAATGTTGAATGAGTGACCATCTATTCTTTTTTCACACTTTTTATTCTTTTCAAACTACCATTACATCTTAATACATTGATATTGCCATCAAATTCATTTTCATTTAAAAAAGAATATGGATCTAGTGGATCCCCTTGCCTTAGTTCCCTTGGGTTTTGAAAAAAGTTAGTATGCAATCTATTTACTAAAATAAAAAAGAGTTTTGACACTAATTTCATTACCCATTCTTTCCTTATTAGAGAAAACTCAAAAGATTAAGAATTATAATCAAGAAATACTAGTTGAGTCTATAACACACTTTTGCAATATCTGTTTTAATTGATATTCTTATATAAAATGCATGTAGAGTTTCATAGGCTAGTACTATGTCATACAAGATATATCCACTTTTACAAAACCACTTTCCTTGCTCAAAATCAAATTAGGAAGGAAAATATTTAAACATTTTCTCATTATTTTAGATTTTTATGAATGGTGAACATACATATTGCAATTAGTCTAAAGTTTCTAAAAGATTTTGGATTGAGATACTTGTGAACCAAGCTGAAAAAAATAAAAAACTTAATTTTTTTCAATAATATACCACTCAAAAAAATCATTTCTCAAATCTTAAAATTTTGGAATAAATCTAATTTGAAACCATCTAGATTTGGAGCTCTATCCTTTTAAGACCAATAATTGCTCTCTTCACTTATCCAATTAGAAAAAAGATGTACAAGATATTCGTTCTATTTGTTTGATACGATTGAAGGGATAATTTCTAATAAAGAGTTGGAATCTCTCAGATTTGGTCTCTATTCTATAAAAATTATATTACCACAATAATTTACCTCTTTTTGGAGATGAGATTTTCTCCCTCTCTTAAAATATTAGATACCTTATCTAATAAAAGTATTTTTTTAAAAAGTAACTTGATACAAAACTATAATTTATTTCACCATCATTAACATTTTTGCTATATATTTTTTTACACCAATAAATTTATTTTTTAACATAGCAATATTCTAACTTAGTAAACAATTCTTTAACATTTTCTAGGAGACCACTAAACATGGTAGTATTATCTCTTATAAATAAAAAATCTGCCTTTTACATTTCCCTCATAGATTGAGACATTTTTGATATATTCTTCTCCTAAATAGTTAAATTTATATTTCAAAACCTTTATAAAATTATATTTAAATATTAATCATCCAAATTACCTCAAATTATCATAAAAATACATCCTTGTTATTTTTCAAATACACAAGACAAGACATCCAAGAATAGTCTCTTCCTCATAGAAAAGGTTCAAATAACTATTCTCTAAGGCAAATGTTCTTCCTAAGCCTGCATACAAAATAAATAGTTAATATAATTATATAATTTCATGTTATTAACTCATCTCAAACTGAAAATGAAACTACATTACATCACCTTATTACTTGTTGTACATTCTTGACTCGTATCTTGAGTCTTAGCATCCCAAGTAGACAAGCGTTGAGAAGCTTTTTCCACCTACAATTATTCAAAGTTCAAAATTATTTTAAGATAATAATAAAACTTAATAATTAGTTTTCTTGCAATTAATTAATTTACAAGTAAGGATAAGTTAAAAGGTACATCAATATATTGAAAAATATTAAAATATATAAAAAATATATATTATTAGAAATATTATTATGATTATTATATATTTATCATAAAAAATATAAATATGTACATAGAAGGTTATTATAATAATAAAAATAGGTAATAAGTAAAATAATCAAAACAAAAGCCATACATAATTAAAGGTTATTCTAGTGAAAATAAATTATCATATTTTTATGTTAGAAGGTCATCTTACTAAAGAACTATTGATTGATTTTTTTTAGGAAAGGATGGTTGGGGACCTCTCATCCATCTTATAGATTCCAAAAAATTGGTACTCTTACTCTCCAAGTAGGCAATGAGGACATAACAACTACCTCAACACCAATTTGTAGCTAGGGAAAACTTTTCTTCTTAGAGATTAAGTAAAAAACCTTCACAAAGGAGGTGGAAAAAAATACTTTGACTTTCGAACCAACTTAGTCCTTGAAAAAATGATAGAATAATGATATCAATATTTATTTTTATAGATAAAATACATGGACATCAAATATGTTTATAATATAGATGTATATGTATGTTTAATTACATATTCATATGTGTGTATATGTTTATATATAAATATACAAATGTACACACACATGCATGTATGTATGTTTATATATGTTAAAAATATGTGTTATACTTCTTCAACTCTGATCAATAGCTAAAAGACATAATAATGAGGATAATAGGTTGTCAAACCGTTGTGCTACTGGCTACCTACCTTTGTCTGCCTTTAAATACTAAGAAGCATTCAATTAATTATTGGAATAGTATAGTTGAAAGGGTTTAAAAACAATTGTATGGTTTGTAATGCCTCTCTCGTTTGTATTTTGGAGATGTGGAAATCTTGTAGGATGAGACCTCATCTTTGCAGATATTGAGTTCCTTTTATTCTTGAGTGCCTATTCTATGATCTGCCTTGGTGAGTATTTGATGCTCTATGAATTGTGATGTTTTGGATTGTTGTATATCGATCATTGTTATGTTGTTCCTTGAGATGAGTGCATTCATTCTTTTGATCCTAATTCCTTGAGATGGTTTGATGTACTCTAGTGTTATGCTATTATATGTTGCGTTTACATGATTTTTGTTAGTGATGTTGTTCAATACTGATTTAAATGTTAATTTAATAAGATGTTAACATTTGATGCATTTTGATATGGTTTAATGATGTGAGATGATTTACTATATTGTTGGTAATATGTGTTTCCATCAAGATGTCAACTTGATGTTTGACAATGTGTTGTCATTAAGGAGAAAAGTTAATTGATTGTTGTCATTAAGTTGGATGTCGAATGAAGTATGTGTTGTGGTCATTAGTAAATTAGACTATGCATATTCAAGAGTAGTTGTGTTAATTCAATGATGTGTGTTGAGATATATTTGAGAAAAGTTGTACCATGACATATTGGTCAAGACATAGAAGGCAGTCCAAAGATTCATCAAATGACAGTATATTAGTGTAGAGTTATAATGCACATGGTTTATGTTTTGGTTACATGATATTTGGGCTGATTAGACATGTTCCTTGAATTGTGGTTGATCTTGACCTATTTCATTTTCTTTCTAGGATGTGGTAATACACGTTTGAAGTTCAGATTGAGTGTTGCTTGATCTACAACCAATTTTGTGATGATGGTGAATATATTTTAGGCCGACCTATGTTATGTCACATGTTTCATTTTTTAGGTCCAATTGAGTCGATCTAATTGAGATCTTGGGGTATTGCGGAGGATATATAAGGAAGAATAAATCATTTTTGGAGAGGTGAGAGTTGATGTGAAGTTTTGCGATGTGCAAAATCAGCCAATGATTTATCAAATGATCATGAAGTGTGCTAAATTTGTGTGACATAGTATTTGGGCTACAAAGAGGACTGCACTATCAACATTTATTAGATGCTTCTTCTACAACAATTCACATTATGTTCTTCATTGTAATCTCATTGTATCTTGCCCTGAAGAAGTGATTTTGATTTTGCAAGTCCATTGCATCTTGTCCTAGGGTAGTGAACCTTAGCTTGCAAGTTTAAGGAGCAATGGGCTTCCTTGGCAACCAACCTAAAAAAAACTTTGTAAAAACTTGTTTCATATGTTGTGAGTTGATCCTCATCGTGGTTTTTCCCTCCTTGGTTTTTCTACATAAAAATGTTGGTGTTCCTATGTGATGCATGCTTTGTTTATGTTATTTACTTCTGTAGATTTGATTTAATGATTTAAAGCTTAATGAAAGGTTAATTTTTAGTTATTGTTGATTCACCCCTCCTAGCATCCGGGTGTGTTCAACAATTGTTATCAGAGCAAGGTTCCTAAGGCATCAGACTAACAACTGAGGTAGATCCTATATTTGGACACAAAGGATTTGGTGTTATGATAAATAGTAAAATTCTCTCAGATGCAGATTTAGAGGCAATGGAACCTGTAGGATGGGATATTGATCTAGCTAATTGTGAGATAGATTTGGAAGGGAACTCCAATTTGCCTTGATTATCTAGATTATGCAAGAACCAAAACTAAAGAATACAAGAACAAATTCAATAAGGATGAAAGGATGGTTATCAAGCTAAAAAATAAGATTGCACAAAACAAGGGATACAAAGACAAACTTAAAAATATAGAGGATGAAATTGTCAAATTAAAAAGATGAAAGAACTAGACTCCGTGATGATAAATTCAAGAAGGTTGAAAATGATATAGTGAATCTGAAGGTTCAAATTGAAGAAAGATAGAAAGTTGTAGATTGTTTGGAGACCAAACTTCATTATAAAACTACTGAATGCACCAAACTTGAAGAAGAGATTGTTTCTCTAAAAAGGGAATTAAAGGATACAAAAGAAAAAATAGAGAAAGGCTTAAAGCTCAAAGGTGGTAGTGGTTTGCTTGATTAGATGCTTAGCTATCACAAGCTACAAAACAAAAAGGGTGGCCTTGGTTTTGAAAATGGAGAAAGCTCTAAGACTAATGGCATGAATGAAAAAAGTAAAGAAAAGATGCAAGATGATTCCAAGAAGATGGAAGGAGATCAAAACAAATTCACTAAAGTCCAAAACAACATGAATAACTTCAAGAGGTCATTTCATAATCAAAATGCTCAAATTAGGTACTCTTAATATTTTAATGGTAATTTATTTTCTTGAAACAAGATTGGACATAAGATAGTTGAATGTAGAACTACAATGAACATGATTCATTTAGGCCCTCAAGGACTTAACCATTTAATGGCTAGTGCTATGCTTGCAATAATCTATTCATTAAGCTAATAAATGCGGAAGTAGAGTAATGAGGAATGGCTTCATGAATGTGAACAATGCTAAGAGTGCTCAATCTTTCAATTTTTACTATTATACATGCAACAAGTTTTTCCATAAGGTTGTTGACTAGAGATCTAATATGAGGAGGAGTGAAAATGCAACACAACATGGCATTACATGTTATAATTGCAACAAATAGGGACATATTGCTAAGTTTTGCAAAGGAAACAATATCGGGTCTTTGTTGGATATTGCTACTGCTAGGATACGTTGTTGTCATTGATGTCAACATATTCTTGTATTCTTGTGTTTTGGTATTGCAGAGAGTTGGTTTGGTTGTTTCAGTTGGTATGTTGCAGATGTGCTTGTGCGGATTTGTGATTTTAGTAATGAAGTATCTCTAGTTGATTTAGTGTTGGTTTCATGATGCTATGTGGTGACTTGATTGAGTTATGGATTCCGGTATGAGGATTGATTCTTTAGTGTTCAGTGTTGTAGTGTTCTAATATTTGATCCGTTGTGCTTCAAAATGATTATATCTTGAGCTGCGGACTTGGGAGAGTGTTTGGGATGTTCATGTGTATCTTCAATTCAAATGGTTCGTGATTTGGTACTCCAAAAGTTATCTTTCTAGTCATAGTTGCTGTCGTTGAGTGTTCTTGAGTATCAACATGTTGATCGATGAAGATTTGATTAAGTGATGTTGGTGCAACTATTGTGGATGGTTCTAATGTGCTTGTTGGTTTTTCCTAATTGTATCCTATTTGTTTTACTGGCCTACATTGATCATTGTGTGCGTTATTCAAGATCTTATGGGTCCGGTGATGTTCTTTGTGTTATGTGACATTTTCGGTGGTGTAGCATGTTGCAGATGATCTTGATGATATTTCTGGTGGCATTGCATGTTCGTGGATTTGATTTGGGTCCATGTTATGCCATCATGACATTATATTGGTCTGGTGGTTGATCTATGTATCATGTGATGTAATTTTGTAATTAGGTCTTAAGGGTTGAGCTGACCTTGTAGTCAAGGTTGATGATTTGTATAAATAGGTGTCATATTCATGTAATTTGGATATAGGTGTTGTGTCTACATTATTAGAGAGTGGTGTATGTGTGAACAAGTGAATTCATCTTTCGATGAGAAGTGTAGAGCAAAGAGTGTTGCAGAGTAGACAAATATGCTTAATTGGAACTGTCATCAGGAATTTGGAGATGCTATTCTTTTAGTTCATGTAATCCAGATTTTTGTCCGATCTTTGTAAGATAGTGAGCCTTCCCTAAGGGTTGTATCCCTTATGGGTTTCTTTTTCTTGAGCAACGAGCTCTAGGTAGTGTGCCTAAATGCATGTGCATTCCCCATTGTAATATTTACACACACTACTGCAGAGTATCATCTTATTGTGGGTAGGTTCCCACCATGGTTTTTCCCTTAACCGAGTTTTCCACGTCAAAATCTTGGTGTTATGTGTATTGCTGTGATTGTGCTTATCTTTGTTCTTGTTGCAATTGATTAGATATGAAGTTGTGCTTAAATTGTTAGATCTAGTGAAAACTAATTCACCCCCCCTATCAGTTTTCCTTCATTGTTGTTGCCAACAATATTTTGTTCTATAGAAGAAGGTTGATCTATCTCAAATGAAGAAGAAGATGGAAAATATATGGGTTAAGAAGTCAGAAGAAAAGAGAGATAATGAGGTGAAGGATGGATCTGTACCTCAGATTGGTACAGATGGTTCTTTCGAAAACTAAATGGAAAGGATATGGGTTAAAAGGGAATTACACTTGTAGATTTTTAGACCCCCTATGAAGCATAGATGCTAAAATCTTCATCATATAAGTCTAAGGTGATATGGACATAGCAAATTGGTAATGCAAAGTCGACTAGTTTGATGTCCGAAGCAAATGATTTCCTTGCAAAGGATTACAAAGTGTTTGACTGGTCACTAATATGACAAAATAGTTAAAAAGTTGCTAAATACGAGGAACATTTAATGCAGAATTGTTAGGGCCGATCAAAGAAGTATATATGTTATACCTAGTCATTTTGGCCTTATTTGAAGCATTCAAAAAAGATTGAGGAGTTGAGCGAAGAAAGCTTGCAAGTACGTTCTTATGCAAACCCTAGTTGTTTGTTTCTAGGTATTTATCAGTATTTCTACAAACCCTCAGTTTGAAGGTTGATAATGGCTACTCTTAGGGTCATAGATGTTGTGAATAAATTTTGACCTATGTTTAAGAAGTGTCCACACAATTATTGCTAATGAAACTACCAGTGTGTTCTCTTGCATACCCATCAATGTCATTCATATTAAGGATGTACATATTTGCATTCATGCTCATTTAGATGAGTATGATCATACAAAATGAGACATTTCAAAGAAGACAATTTGTTGGATGACGATTTAAAGCTAAAACTTGAATATGAAAGTGTGGGAGAAAAGAAGTTGAATGCTAAAGTTGTCTTGCCATGTTTTATGAGGAAGAAATGGTTCACATTTTTCTAGGTCGCATACATGGAGAGTTCATGTAGTTGGAAAAAACTCTACACAATAACCAAGGAATCTATAAGGGAAGTTACTGGTTTGTGCTCTACTAGATAAGTTCCTATCCTAAAATCTATAAAGAGTGTTGTGATCGTAAAGTTAACTAAAGCTAAGTTTGACAAAAGGGCACTTACCATTGATGGCATTGTTGATTTGGGAGTTAGGTATGCTTCAATGAGAATTGCATAATTTTTTTTTTCACACAATTGCCATATATATTGCTTATTAGATGGTGAAAGAAGGTAAATATGTTGATCTCTGTGAGATTTTGAGACTATAGTTGATGAAAAATCTAAAAAAGACCAAGGAGACAAAATACCCATTTCAGTAATGGTTCATTGATTAAATGTTAAATGTTTTACTTCATGAGAGATTTTTCAGGAGTTAAAAATATTATTTGGAGAAAGATATTTTGTTTGGTTCTCAGATTAGGGGACATATTCATAGCTTTTTGGATGGAAAATTTAGTGATGCAACCTATTAGGGATTTTTTAAAGTATTCCAAGAAGAAATGAATAGAAGATACAAAATACCTATTGAGGTTGTAGAGACATACAAGGAAGTGATCGCGTTTATGTTTGACAATGACAACTGTTACATGGAGGCTATTGAGCATAGGAAACCTTGGATCCCTAAGCTGTCATTTGAATTCCCTAGAGATGAATGGGTTGCCTATGCTAAGTTGCTTATTAGCAGGCCTAAAGATCCTAAAGCAAAAAGATTAACTCAATAAATTCACATTTTTTTCATTTGGCAGTGCATATGATTTAAGGAAGGATAATGATGGCTCCTTCAGAGTGCAAGTAGAGAAATTTCATGTGCAACCATCTTTATCGTAGGAGCAAAGAGATCAAATAAATAGACAATTTTGTATGCCAAGGGAAGTAGAATGTCCAAGGTTGGCTTCTTTGTCTATCATTTTGAGAGAAGCAGGATAGGCATATCTGAAAATGAAGGTTTTGGATGATATGATACAACTAAGGACTTATACTTGCAGTTTAATGTCAAAACCAAATTCTCTCCTCAAAAAAAGCTACTTTGGATGAAACTTTGGTTGATCTCAAGGTAAAATATAAAGGTATCCCACCTTCCAAGAGTGCAGCTAAAATATATATGATAATTTTTCTTTTTGTCGTATAGTTTTGTCGTTTTTGGGTATATTGTTGAAGATTTTTTATAATATTAGTCTTGTTGAGGAATCTCCACCCAAAAGAGAGAATTTTGAATTCATGCACATTGTTAGGGGGAGAATATAAAATTTTGTTTTTGTTGGTGCAAAAACTATGCCCTTTGTCCTTGATGTCAAAGGGAGAGAGATACTAGACAAATTGTTTGTAGAGAGATAATTGATTGTACTATATTAGAGAGATATTGGTGAAAGAGAGAGAGAGAGTGTGTGTAGATATACATATATGGCGTTTTCATTGAAATGTGGGGAGTGTTAATATACATTTTGGGTGTTTCCATCAATGAAAAAGGGGAGATTGTTGGTAATATGTGTTGTCATTGATGTCAACCTGATGTGTCACAATATGTGTTGTCATTAAAGAGAAAAGTTAAAGTAATATTGTCATTAAGTTGGATGAATGAAGTATGTGCAATGGTCATTGTTAAATCAAATGATGCACAATCAAGAGTAGATGTGTTAGTTCAATGATGCATGTTGAGATATATTTGAGAGTAGTTGCGCCATGATTGATTTTCTTAGTACATAGAAGGCAGTCTGGAGATTCATCAAATGATAGTATATCAGTCTAGAGTTATGATGCACATGATTTATGTTTTAGTTACATGATGTGGTCATCTTGGTTGGTGTCTACATGTTTAGGAGTTTATTGGAGGTCATTTGAATGATGACTGAGTTCAAATTCATATTTGGTGTTTGAATAAAATTGACAAGTGTTGAGATAGTGCATTTTTCTTATGTTTGTGAATTTTTCTCTACATTTTACCGTATTTCATGCCTTGGGTGTCTAGTTTTGGAGTTCAACTAAGGAGTATGTAAGGTGTCTCTCTACCAATTTTTCATGACTTAAACACTTGTACAAATAAAGTTATGAGTGTCTATTCTCCAGTTAGAAGTTTGTCAATGTAAGGTGTTCCATTTGGCTCACTAGAATGCTCTGCATTATGTCGTGGTAATTGGTTTGGCTATGCAGTTTTGAAAAGATGTTGAGGATGATGTATTGGACTAGTTACATGCATTTCAGGGTGGTTAGTACTTTGGTCTATGATATTAATCATGTTGATGACACATAGTCTATTAAGTTTACATTGTGTTTACAAGTTCAATGAATTACTTTCTTTGCACTAGCATTTGATGATTAGTTACTTCACAAAATGATGCGTCTAATGTTCTAAGCTCTCCTAGTTAGGACTACACTTCACAATACCCAGTTAGGACTAACCTTATAACCTTCTAGAGATCTTAATTTGGAACCAAATGAAACTCACTGCAATCAAAACCACTACATTCCCAACTTACTACCCTGTAACCTCTATATCCAACTTAGGGAAAATTAATAATTAGTGCAAGGCCTACAATGTGCAGAATGATATTGTAAAATGGTAGCTCGTGCAGTGGCATACTTCCAAGAAGAAAATTCACAATCTTCAATCCATTGCACTATCTAAATCTTTTGAATGACCTAATGAGAGAAGAAAGTGGAAAGCATTAAATAAGTGATTAGTTTTTTTAAAGACTGTTTTTTTTTGAAAAAAAGGTTGGTAACCTCTCAAAGCCAATCATAATAAAATCTATAAAAATATTCATGAAATTGAATTTGGAGAAGAGGAAATCCAAATTCAATATGGATGAAATGTTGCGCAAACTCTCCCTTGTGACTCTATAAACATTTGTAGCATTACTAAGAAGAAAGGTCAAGATAAAACCACATCCCAAAGTGATACCCTCTTGATTCCTACCAAATATAAGAGCACTACTACCAGAGATAGCACTAAGAATAAGAAAGGTAAAGAGAAATTCATGACTAGAAAACTTCCCAGGTAAGTGCACCAAGATGGGGGAGCAAAATATTCCAACTTTTTTTTTCCCAAACAAAACCATTTGGTGTGTGCCAAATAGGGCATTTGCCATATTTGACATGCACCAATAAGTTTGATCACACCAAAAATATTTGGCAAGAACCATATTTGGCAAGCACAATATTTGGCGAGCACCATATTTGGTGCTGGCCAAATGGAAATGCACTTTTGAAAGTACATTTCCATTTGGTGAGCGCTAAATTCGACACTAGCCAAATGTTTAACATTGGCAAATTTTATTTCTCTTTCACTCCCTCTCTCCCAACTAGAATATATACATGAAAATATAATATTTAAGCCACATTTCAGTATGTCTTTTTTTGTTTCTTATACTTTTATGTATATATTTGTAGGATGTTTGAGAGTGGTTTCATACCTCTAGGAGTTATAATGTAGATTCTAGTTTTAGAAGATCATTTAAATTTTCAAACTTAGTCAAATTTTGGCAATTAGCATGCTCCTATCAACATTCTCTCACTATCTTTATATTGCTATCTTTATCTCCCTCAAACTCTCTATCCCATTTCTACCTCTCTATCTCACTCTCTCCTCTCTCCCCCAAGATCTGACACTACCTCTTTACCTATCTTTCCTACCCTTCACTCTCTACTATATGTTTCCTCTCTCTGTACACACTTCCCCCTCACTTCCTCACTATCTTTGTTTCTCTAGGTCTCCCCCACCTTCTCTCCCTTTGTACCTCACCTTCCCTCCTTACCCATCTCTATGCATCCCTCCCTCCCTCTCTTATTATTTCTCTCCCCTCTCCATTCTCTCGATCACCACCTCTCCCTCCCACACTCTGTCTCTCCTCATCTCTAGGTCTCTCCTTCCTCTATCTTTACCCCCTCTACCTCTCTCTCTCTCACTACCTCATTACTAACCTCTCTCTCCCCCTCTATCTCTCTCACCTTTATATCTCCCCTAGGTCTCTTATCTCTATATCTCTCCCCTTTTTAGTTCTTTACCCCCCTCTCTATCTCTCTCCCTATCTCCTTACTCCTCTTTCTCTCTTTGTGAACTTCTCTCTCTCACTTCTCTACATCTCCCCTCTCTAGGTCTCTACCTTGCCTCCTCTTTTTACCCCCATTTCTATCCCTACCTCTCTCTCTCCCCATCCCTATGTCTCTTCTTCCATCTAAACCTCTCAACCTCTCCCTCCCTATTTCATTACCCACCTCTCTCCCCCTCTATCTCTCTCCCCAGGTCTCTCACCTCTAATTAGAGAGAGAGCCCAAGTGAGAGAGAGGGGGGGTAAGGGGTTGAGGGGGAGACAGAGGGGGGTTGACGGAAAGAGAGGGAGAGACTAGAGAGAGAGAGAGCCAGGGAGGGAGGGAGGGAGGGAGGGAGGGAGAAAGAAAGGGAGAGACTAGAGAGAGAGAGAGAGAGCCCAAGTGAGAGAGAGAGAGAGAGAGAGAGAGAGAGAGAGAGAGAGAGAGAGAGAGAGAGAGAGAGAGAGAGAGAGAGAGAGAGAGAGAGAGAGAGAGAGAGAGAGAGAGAGAGAGAGAGAGAGAGAGAGAGAGAGAGAGAGAGAGAGAGAGGGGGAAGCGATGGAAAGAGGGAGAAACTAGAGACCAGAGAGAGTGTGTGTGCTAATATGAGCATGTTAATTACTAAAATTGGACTATCTAAAATTTATGTGATATTCTAAAAACTAGAATCTACATTTTAACTCCTAGAGATCTAAAACCATTCTCAAACATCCTGCCAATATATACATAAAATATAGCAAAGTATAAGTTACATTTTAATATGTCCGTTTCCTTTCTTTTATTTATCTTTTTCCTTTCTTATACTTAAATGTTATATTATATGTATATATTGCATTAACAAATAGAGAGAGGGAGAGGGAGAGATAAAGAGAGATAAATTGTTAATGCACTACATTTAGTGAGCACTAAATTTGGCGCTCACCAAATTGAATATATATATATATATAGTTTGATGCTCACCAAACTCAAAAAATGCATTTTTTGAATTTGGCAAGCGCCAAATTTGGTGCACGCTAAAGTGTTTGCCATGGGAAACACCAAGTATTTGGCTTGGATTTTCCTTGGGTATCCAACCCAAAGGCTTGGACGACCAATTCAGGCCTAAGACATGTTTTTTCAAAAGATGAGAAAATTTCTCATATTTTTGGTCATGCTCTCCATTGGGTTTACACGTGTTTCAATGAAAAGAAAAATAACCACTATGACTATATTAAGCTCTCTCTTAGCTATCCAACCATATAATTTTTTTCACATTTTGATCACGTCAAGGTTTTCATCTTTAATTTCTTTTGTTAGTGTGTCCATTTTTTGTCAGAAACCAACATGTATTTTGGTCATAGATTTTTACTCGTTCATCAAATGTTGAAACAAATTACATTTTTAGAAACTAGACTCTATTCTACACAATTTGAAAACAAATTGATTTTTTATTAGTTTTCACAAACTTTTTGGGGGAGTTTTTTAGGATGTGTCCACTTTGAAAATTAGTACATACATACACATACACATACACATACACATACACATACACATACACATACACATACACATACACATACATGTATACACATACACATACACACATATATTAAAAAAATAGCCCAAAATTTTGGCATAAACTACAATGTTACCTGATTTCTCATTGGAGCAATTTTAAAAATCCTCAAAGAGTTGAGATTTTACGAGGAGCACACCAGCTGATGTTTTTTTGAAAAAAAAAATAGGACCACTTTGTGTGCTCCCCCTTTTTCAAACCTTTAATCTCCATCGTTTAAAAAAAAAATAGTAGTTTAGAAAGTAGACTTGGAGCGCTACAACTCTTGTTCTTGTTGCATCTTCATATTTTGAATGTAGCTATCTTCATTTTCATGTCGAAGTTCAAACTTTGTTGATTTAAAAAACAAAAACAAAACAAAACAAAACAAAACAAAACAATGACATCTTAAGACCCCTTTTTGGTCCCCCAGGTTGGTTCTTGTTGAAGAGAAGAGAACTGTTGTTAGTGATCTATCTTTCAAGGAGATGCTATATCTTCTAACAAACAATGGAATATTGTTAAAGGCTTAAATTTATTAAGTAGCCCGTAGTTGCTTTAAGTTGGTCGTTTGCTTGTCTTTTTGTTTTTATTGGTGCTAGTTTTTCTTTTCTTTGTTATAAACTTGTTTTATCTAGTGTCATTGTTGGTAATATTCGTCCTCTCTACCTTAATGATTGTTCAGTACTTAGGTTCAAACCCTTTCTCATGTTTACCTAATCAAAACATAGTAAGTTACAAACCTAAATAATTCCCCATTAAACATAGTTCAATCATGTGGTCATTTATTTTATTGTTTCAATTGACCTAATTTTAATGATATTTTGTTCCCTTACAACTATACATATAATATTGAAGACTGGAAAAAAATTATTTAGGGGGTAAGAAAAATTATTTTAGAAGAGCTCAAAATGTTCAAGAGCCAATCACCCTTTGGGTATGGTCCCCTTTCTCAAATGGTTATACCATATTAAACTTTGATTTGGTGACTAAGGGGAATCTTAGTCTTCTCCTTTGCAGGAATTCACCAAATTAAACTTTGAGGGGTAACTTAGGTAAACCTTACTTACTATTGTAATGGGTGGATTTCTAACTAGAGATTCCTTGAGTAACTTGAGATATGGTGGCTTAGTATTTTTAAGAACATGTAAAATAATTAAGCATAATGAGAATATTTGATAATAAGGCTAGGTGTCATAGTCTCTCAAAATTAACCAAAACTGATAGTAGAAGTGACATAATTGTATCAATAAATTTTATTGATGGGAAAAAATCTAAGTTGGAAATTTCATAGATGCATCAAGGAAGTTCATTCAAGTTGAAGGGGGGAATTTTAAATTATCATTTTCCACCTTTGTAAAAGAATCTCAATATTTTAGTACATAGTTTGGTCAATTAATAAATTATACAAGCATTAATAATAGCTATTTAGGGTCATACTATTAAGAAATAAATTGAAAACTAGAATATTTTCTTACTCCTAATTAGTCTTGAATTATGAAAATTATTTAAACCTATGAATGAAGGAGGAGAAGGATAATATTTTAATATGGCATACACATATATAAATATTAATAATATTATATAGTTGGATGGTCAATTAAGTTGAAAATAAAAAAAAATGACAAGATTTAATGCTAGCAAGGTCACTAACTAGGTGCTCATTCATATGGTAGGAGCACATATTTTTCAGCAATGGAGTTTATAGTGTGAGGAGGAATTGTAATTTTTAAAAGTGTATCTATATCTCATCTAATTTCTTCTTGTGGTAGGGCACCTAGTTAGTCATTGAAAAGTGGTAAACAATCTATCAAGGGAGTGATGGTGTGATATTGATATCTAAGAGTATTCAAGCAAGTGGAATCAATATTTTTACATGTAATGAGCCTCTTGTTTAGGGTTTATAATATTTATTTTATGTGAACAAGTTATCATATCTAAGAAGCACTTCAAGGTCACTATTTGAAGTGAATTCAATAAAAAAAACCATGTTTTGGACCTTCTAGATACTATGGCCAGTTTATTTAAATTTTATAATTATTATTTTTTAATATAATTTATTCACTTGATATTTTCTAATACAAAGGTGGAGATGGAATAAGAAAATAAGGTCATATGGTGGTAATGATTGAGGGTAAAGGTTCTCTTTCCACTCCTACACTAGGTGGGGGTAATGTTGGTGAAATAGTAGAGCTCTAACATGAAGTAAGTGTCCTATAATATTTTTGTGGAGATGTTGGAAAAGGTTTAGAACGCCTACATGTTCATCACATCATAATCATCTCAAGGTTTGTAGTGAATTTTCTATTGTTTTGGTACCCTTTAGTACATAGATTATCCTATCATAGGGACATGTGTTATGGGATTCATGTATTGACCTTAATGATCAATTAGAGAGGAAGACTAGAGTAAATGGAAGAGCTATGAATGGAAGAGTTGGCAAAATCAATACATGTTTCTCCTATCTCTAGGAAATTCTAGGGTGTAATTTAAGTTGTTTATATTTATAGATCACGCCCATGTTTGTGGCATCATGTTCTAAATATATTATTCTAGATATTGTTGGCCTAGTTTGGGCACGTATTTATTTATTAGGGTGTAAATTTTATCTAGAAACTACCATTTAGTAGCATTTTTAACTAATTATACAGTTTATTTGTATCCTTAATGAATTTATTATTAAGGATCACAATTCAATAGATCCCCAACTATTAGATTAAAAAACAAATAAAATATAATATCCTATACAATTATTTGAGTTTGAATTTTAAGAACTTACCTCTTTGGTCCAATTTGTTTTGAAAGTGATGAACAACAAAACTATAGTTTGTAATGTTGTTCCACCTAGCATCCCTGACCAAATTCCCTGGAATTAAAACAAAATAATTCTTATATAAGAAATTAGATCTCATTTCCACCACTACCTAAACCAACCTGTCATCCAATCAATTTAAGAATCTAAAACCAAACCAACATGCTTAATAATTAAGCCAAATAATTTTTTGATTTTATAATATGGTTAGGTTAATATGCAATCACATACCTTCACTCCAAGATCAAGTTTGAAGCCAAGAATGCATCCTAATGGGAGTCCAATGATATAGTAGCAACCTACATTTATATAAGCCACAAGAGCTTGCCATCCACAACCAACGGCCACACCTAAATCATATAGAAAAAATATATAGATTACGAGATCAACCATTACGCAAAGCTTCCATAAGTATAAAAGTTAACTAAACTACCTTGATTTCACACTTCTAAATAGAAATAATGATATACATAACCATTTCTAATTCAAATATTGAAATCAATATTTCTCATTAATCATATAAGAATAAGCAATAATAAATAATAAATATATAAGAATAATAGCAATAATCAATCATTAATATATAAAAATAATCCATTCAACATAATCAATCAAATATCAAAAAATTGAAAAAACATTAATAAATAGAAACCTGAAAGTACTGGTTGTATGCCATTGAGAATAATGGATAAAGCAAGAAATGGAGCAAGTTCTGATACAACATCTGCTACTTCCTTCCCTTCAGTGAAGGCATAACTCATGACATTTCTTAGAACAATAACAATGATGGCAAAAATTATTGATATTAAGAAGGAGACCATGGTCACCATTGCCACTGAAAATGCTGCTGCTTTTGGATTCCCAGCACCAAGCTCATTACCTACTCTAACACTGAGTACAAAAACAAACAAAGAAAAATATATTAAATAAAAATATCTCATTTATTATAAGAATAAAAAAATTAAATAGTTCTTTATTATTAGCTTTCTATAGCAGTAGTTTTCTAATCCATTAATGGATCAGAGCTAGACTAAAGGTTTTCTTCCCTCCATTCTTTCCTACTGGCATCCACACTGAATGGAGGTGTAATTATCTTTTTAATTAATAAAATTTCTTTGACTTCGATCTTTTATCGATCAAAAAATAAAAATAAAAAATTAAATAAAAATATATCATGTTTTTTGTAATGTTATAAATTTTCCATTGAAAAAAATGTATTTGAAATTAAATGTAACTCACCTAGCAGCAGCATTAAACCCAACAGATATCATATATACCCACCCCAAAATTGCCATGCTGCATGAAGATAGATAGATATGTAAGTGAATAAATATAACTTCCTTTAGTTTCATGGCATGATAAAAAAATTTAAATGTGCAATCAACAAAGATAAACCAGCATATTTAATAGATGGGAAATATGTGAACTAAATTTTTATACAACTTTTAGACCAAATTGATGGTCATTCACAAGGAAGAAAAGTAAAGAAAAAAAAAAATACCATATAGCCAATGAGTCCAATGCAATTTCTGCATTTTTTAAGTGGCCAGCTATGAGCACCAATATCTGGAAGTACCATGTCTCCAAACTAATCAAATCACAATCAAAACAATATGATTTAGAAAATATATTAAATCTCATGTCTTAGATTCATTCATATTTGACCTCCTTTTTATTTGGAAGTAACCAATTTAACAATAGTAAATTCCCTTGCATAGTGAGAGTGTAATTTAGTTGATTTATTATATATCTAAAAATAGTATTTAGTGGATGATAGAAAATGATTTTTTTTTTTCTAAATTAAATTAAAATAATAGACATTAAAAAAAAATTAAATTAAAATAATATATATGTCTATTTTTTAATAATATAACATGTAAAGTCTTAAAAATATGTATTATTATACATATATAATAAGATAATAAAAAAAAATTATGTTTAAAAAAGTCATATATGTTCTTAAATATATATTTTATATAATATATAGTATTTTCTTATTATGAATTATAATATTTTCTTATACATAATCCCATGCTCATTGATTATCTATATGTTTATGGTATGCAATCTAAAATCAATTGACTTATCTCCAAATTTTAATTAGTAATACTATCCTAATCCATAATCTGATCTATTAGACACTTATCCAACCTGTCCATATAACCTAGGTCAATGCAATTGTGATGTCATCCCATAGCCAAATTTTTGATCTATCTAAATGTAAAAGTAAAATTAAACATTTAAACTAATTATCCCTCTTATATTTTTCCTCCAAGCTAAACATGCATAAATATTCTCGATTAAATGTTTTTTTTATGTCAAAAAAACATCAATTTACATTCATTTTAAAACACACAAGAAGATACCTCTTAGCACACATAGAATCACAAGACTAATAACTGGCATATGCATTAATCCCAAAAACCAAGTAAGAAATCTATCATATTCTTAAAATAAATTCATTTAGATTGAATTTACTAATGGAACTAGGTAGCTAATAAATTTTAAAAAATCATCCCTTGGGATTGTGGTGGTGACACTAACTTGGTAAATCTTGAGGATAAAGAATAAGGATCTCTTAGAGTTAATAATCTTGATGAGGATTCGATTAGACTCAAATTATCTTTGTAATAAAATCTTTACGATTTTGTATTATACAAGCATATTGAGATATAAGTTTTTTTAGATGTATCAATTTATAAGGTCAAGAATGCTAGTTATAGATAAAAGCTTATGTGGCTACACCTAGGTGATTGGTTTTCTATATTATGATTATTAGATAGATCATTGCTTGAAGAGTAAAATAAATACATAAATTGTAAAGTATTTGCATTAATGGAAGAACTCGCCTACATAGCATCTCATTTGCGAAAAAATGGGGAATCCTAGAACATTTGAATTGGATTGCTTGAGGGCACGTAATTATGGGAAAGATAGACTTCAAATGTTGCACATTTCTAATTAATTTAATTTAATGAACACAATTTTTATTCTATATTTCTTGTGAGCCAAAAACAAATTTGTTAAGAAAATAAATTTAATTGAAATCCAATTGCTCACGTCATCATTCCCCAAGTGACAACCCCTACGCCTGCCAACCCCCAACCCCCATTACAAAGAGGGGAGAGAGGGGCGCCCGAAGGGGCGCATAAATGCCCATGCCCTTCATCGACAACCCCCTACTTAACTCTAGTTCAGGCTGAGTTCAACGTTCTAGTAATTATACTTGAATTATTTATTAGTTCTCATTTCCAATAAAAGGAGCCAAGTTATTTATAAAATAATATTATATTTTGAGTATTTTCGAAAGGGGGTGAGAATTATGGAGATGAGATAATGTAACTCCCAAATTATTTGGCATCTTCTTTAATTACATATTTTATGATAGCTTTATGATAGTTTTAGGAATTCTTGTTAATAAAGAGTTACAAGCTAGATTTTATGACATAGTGGGAGATATTTTTATTAAAGGAATATTTTATAAGAAGGTGATAGAAAAAATAATTATCACTACAATATTTACTTAAGATAATTTGATGATATTCTTATGCATTAAAATGGAAGCTCAATTTTAATGATTGGGAGTTACGTAAATTTTTTATTTAAAAAATGGAAAATTGAAATAATGGAAATATAGGACACCATAGATAGGAGCACACAACATGTTTCTATGAATTTTCAAATATATATGAAAAAGATAGATTAAATTCATGCAATAGAAAAAAAGATACAAATTTCTTTAATCTATATTACAATTAATGGCTAGGTCTATGCATAAATTCTTATAACTTAAAAAATCAACCAAATAACCATCGACTCAAAAACAAAATTTATTTTATTGATTTTATAAAATTTACTATAGAGAATTATAATTTACATCCAAAATACTAAATTGATAATATGATTTTGAATTTCAATTAATTATAAATACGATGAAATTCACATCCAAAATGCTAAATAAATGGGCGCTTACATATAAGAAATAACAAACAAAAGAGGAGAAAAGAAAAGAAAAACTTACCACAACATAACAGCAGAAGCAGCTGATAATTTGAAGAAAGATGGCAAGCCATGGAATGCCTGAAGAGAAAACCCAGTCCAAGTGTGCTTACACTTGTCACTTTTCACAATATATGCATATTGTGCTATAACAATAATCCACCAAGATAAGCTCAAAACAAATGCTGCTCCAAAAATTCCCCAACCCATCTTGTAAATTGCCAACCAACTCAAAATCAGGTGGATAAAGATGGTAAAGAATGAAATATAAGCACTAGGTGCCACAATGCTTTGTGCTTGCATAAACTTTTGGATGGGAAAATTAGCAGCATAGGCATAGATTTCTGGGATTAGACCATACACAAATATGGCTGCTGCAGTTGCTATTCTATCAGATTCACCCAAAAGTAGCAGGATTGGCTTTGAAAATATGTAGATTATTGTGAGAGGAATAGAGGTTGCCATCAATAAGAGTGTAGATCTTTGGAGGTATATTCCCAACATTTCATACTTTTTTGCTCCATAGGCTTGTCCACATAGAGTTTCTACTGCACTTCCCATGCCTAACTGCATTTAACAAAAGAATAAAATTGAAATATAAATATTAAGTGAATGCTTTGTCTAGTACAACTAGTCTATAATTTTTTTATGGATTTTCAAACTTCAAGAAATGTGAAAAAAGTTACCTATACAATAAATAAATTTGTTTCATTTTAAGTGAAAAATCATTCTTCTTACTATAATAAAATATTTACAATTAGTATGTACCTTGATACATAGAACAAAACACTTTCAATTAGTGCATCTTGAAATTCCCTATTCACAAACTCATTGCGTCTCTTAACAATGTAGGTGTTGGCTTTTATTTGAGACACATGAGAGGAGTGTAATTTAAAACATTGGAACCAAAATTAATTTGCAATGTGCATATGTAAACCAAATTCAAATTTTGTATAAAAATCATTCATCAAAATTAAAGAATCAAGGTTTATACTTGTACGCATTTACACATTTTTATGGACTATAAAAAAATATTTTTAACGTATAGATTATATTTTTCAAATAATGTTGACTCTAAAATCCAATAATAAATAGCACTAAACAAAGAAGATGAAGAGAAAAATTCCAAAATACTAGAACCATCAACCACCTACATAAAAAATTTAAATAAACTTCAAAACAAAAATACTTTAAATGAACAAATTTAGAAAATGAATTTTATTTGAACATTTTCAAATTATTTATTTATTTTAATTCAAAATAATGCAAATTCAATATTTAGCTTTTCAATCTAACAACATGGTACTGGTTTGTCATTATTGATGCATCTACACAAGCAATGTCGGTGGCCCCATTATATGAGAACCACTAAAAAAAAGTTACTAAAAACTGTTAATGCTTAAAATTTTTCTCGTATGACAACAAAAAATGAAACAATATATGATGTAAAATCTCTCTTCAAATTCTAAAGGCAATCTCTAAGGGATCTAAACTAAACCTAAACCTAAGTTAAAATGATCATAGTCTAATAACATAGACAAGATATACAAATATGCACGCTATATAATATTTACTAACCTCATGTTCCCATGCGGCTGTTTAACTCTATTTTCTGCTTAAATTTAAGGAGTTAAGTGTTCCCATGCAACTTAAAAATTGTCAAAAAAGGGATAATTTAGAATTTTTCCCTATTTTGGTGGAGCAGCTATTGTTTAGGAATTAGAAATAAGCTATGGAATAAAAGGGGGGGCTGGAAATAAGCAATGGCTGCTTATAAACAAAAATGCCACATGGCTCCACAATTTTCTTTCCCTCTTTTTTTTTTTCCATATTTTAAGTGCACAAATTAGTATTAATGCTATTAATACAAAGTTAAGATGTTTTGCTTAAAAATAAGCAGCAAAGATAAATATTCATGGGATCAGCTGCTTCACAAATAATCCCTAAAAATATTGAGCAGCGGCTGCTAGCCAAAATAAGCTAAACAGCCGCATGGGAACATGCCCTAAGGGGGGCTACATAGATGAAAATGCTTGAATGTCTATTTTTTCTTTGAATGCTTAACACCGAACTATTAATAGTTGTGTCTTGCAAACAAGACTTTAAATATTGAAAAATGAAACAACTAGCCTAAACACACACACAAACGACAATTTCTAACTAGATAAAATAGAGAGCTACTATTTGGAAAATAAAAAGTGTAAGAGATTCACTCTCCATGCTCAAAACTAGCCAATCAATTTCTCCTTTGAGGGAAAGATTTTTTTATACACTTTGCATCTAGTTTCGGTGCTTCTCATGTAATCGAGATCATACATTGAGTTTCTTGTGTTGGATTTAGCAAAGTCAATTATTTTCACATGATTTTATTGATCATTGACATTTAATGCTCTTGTTTAGGATTTTATATTTTGATGCAAGGATTTTGAGTCTTTTGTAAGGTTCAATGGTTGAAGGCAAAAGACACATAGAAGATCACTTGAGAATAGTTCGATCTTCCCTAAGATCAACAATCTATACTTAATATTGAGATTGTTAATCTAAACACTCTATATTAACCCACCATTGTGTGCATCAACACATCAGCAAGGCGGGCCCTTTCATTCACACAAATAAAAACTATTTCATTGGTGAACCCCTTCACTTGTTGAAAATAAGTCACACCTGATTTGAAGATAGACAAGCCAAAAAAAAGAGCCAATAGCTCAAAAGATAGAAATAGTATATTAGGATACCATTATCAGAAAAGTGCAGACATATGCAGGCACCAGATAAGAGAAGTGGGTTTCAGAGGAAAATGGTTATTAGTATGTTCTGAGTTATGACTGTTGTTTCCTGATAACAGCGTATTCAAAATGACCACATTAATATGAACAAAAGACTTTACTCTTTCAGTGATCATGGTGATTTGAGTTATTTGATTTCAAATAAATATACTGATAACAAATGATCTTTGTCGTTTTAAGGAGAAAGGATAACAAAAATTGTTGAATATTTGATCAGGATTCACAGTAAAAGATCTAAGATCGAAAAGGAAAGGGAGATCAAATAGTCATGGTGTTGGTGATCAGTTTGTTTTTAATATTTTATACTTTTCGATACTGTTGACTACCCATAAATCTAATAAACTGTTCGACCTCATAGACGTTACTTAAAACCTTCATTCATTCATTTCTATAAAAAAAATTAATTCTCCAAAATGACCCATGTTTAAAATACATAACTCAATGGCTTTTTATTATGGGTCCTCATGGTCTGGTTTGCTTTGTGTGTTGAACCCTTCTAAAAATCTTACTTCTTTTCCTACAAAGGGAAAACTTTCTTGCATCTAGACAAACATAAAAATTTCTTATCTAAGCAGTAGTATAAAGTGTTAGAACATACCATGAGACCATAAGCAAACACTTGGATTCCTGTATTCCCAAGAGAGGCAGCAGCAAGCTGCAGGTTGCCCAAACGTCCACAAAATAACTGTGTGATAAAGCACATTATATAGTTTACCATATAAACTACAACTGTAGGTGCTGCAAGCCTCCACAACATCTTGGATTCCAATAATGTTGCTGCTCCCATCCTCTTTGCCCATGACTGATTGGTATCACATAAAATCATCTCTAAAGTATAAATCTCAGTCACTGGGTGGCCATGGCCATTCCCAGATTTAGGAGCCCTTTCTAACAAAGCCTTGTGCACTTCAGGCTCCATCTTAAGCTATAATTTGTGGGTCTTTTAAGTTTTGGGCAGCCTTGGCTTCAGATCTGTGTTCAACCTCAAGATTACCTTGACAGAAGGAGGGCTTGAATGGGTATTAATAGTGATTGATTTGAATGATGCATGCTACAGATCAAAGAAAATTTAATTCAAATGAACCTCAAATTAGTTAAATTATTGATTAGTGTCATGTAAAAAGTGTGTTAATGTGGATCAGTTCAAAACTATAGAAATAGATTTGTTCATATGTAGAATGTACATTAAATAATAGTCCGGCTGCATATACATAAACTAAAGGTTTGTCTATTTGACAACATATATTTTAATGCATTGTCACTAGTTTAAAAGCTTTAGTTATTAAGCTCCACCAAGATACCCATTTTTCATGTCTCATGTTTTGTCCATTTGTATGTCGTTGATGATTAGAGAAAGCTTATCTTCCATGGCTAATCAAAAGATCCAAGGAAAATAAAGATTCCTTATCAAAATACAAATGTTTTGCATGTATCTAGGTATTCCATGCTCTTATTTTATGTATTGCAAATGGCAAAATTGACAGATATTACAGACTTGATTATATTGAGCCTTGGGAAAAGGGTCTCAATTTATGAATTCTGGCTTCATAAAGAGTCCTTAAACTTGCTTTTATTGTGAAGTCCTAGCTATGAATTGATATGGTCAGCTTGATTGATGCAGAGACATTGTCTTTAGGCATTTGATTCAGGGTCATTTGGTGAATTCAATAGTGAAATGGAGTGTGACCTAAGTACTTAAAATTGATATTAAAAGTTCTTATTTGTGATCGATTGCATGTCAGCTTGATTCAATTGATAGAAGGTGCATGAGAAACTCTCCCTTAAAGAAGAAGATTGATAATCTTTGATTGAGGAGCTTTTAAAATATATTTAGATTCAAAAACTATTATTTACATTCATGAATTTAATGGTTGGCCGTAGGAGGTAATCAAAATGATGGGCTGCTCTTTCTTTTATCTTGGCACATCAACCTCTTTCTTCTTTAGAAGAAGTTGTTGTTCTTGTCTGCGAAACTGTATAGAAGTGGATATGATCTTTTTTCTATTATACTTCCACTAAAAGTGTATTCAACTTCTTTCACTTATCTTAAAATGGTATTCCAATACACTATTTCACAATTATAGGCCCCACAAGAAATATTTATAAGCTACACCTCATATTTGCAGGGTGAATCAATTTAATCACTAGCACCTCTAGTCTTCTTTGGACACTTGATACCACAAATTCTAAACTATATGATCTACTATTCTGAATCAAAGCTTCCTCATTTATCTTGGTGTATTATTTATCAAGGCCGTCTGCTTGGATATAGGAAGTCTCATTTAGGAGTAATCAATCCCAGTTGTCCATTATGTGGACAATCCAAGATTCTTTTGCACCCTTTTTGGTTTTGCACGTGATCCCAAGAAGTATGGATTTCAATTCATGATTTCTTTAATCCATTTAAAATTTGACCCATTTTCATTACATATGATTTTGTTAGAAAACTAACCCCACTTCCCTTTTAAATTTACCCAAATCTGGTATACTTTTAGAGTGTAGATTCTTTTTAACATTTGAAAAGATGGAAATTATACTATTTCTATTAGTTTGTAGTTGATATTGTTTTCTCATGTTACACTAAAGCTATGATTTGTTTATGCAAATTAGATGCAAACAAATAAGGTTGACCTTGAAGTTGCTTATTCATAGGTGCTTTTAGACCACCATGGTGATACCCTTTTTATGGTTGCAAAACTGTTGTTTCTTTTTGCCTCGCACCAAGGTAACTCCCCTCCATGTAGGTGCAGACATAGATGTGGCTAGTCTTCTAGTAGAGATCATAACTCCCAATCACATGACTCTCATGAACTAGGATTGTGTTGTCTATAAATGATCTCATCCTCTTCATTCATCAATAGCCTCTTCACATGGACACAATGCCTCTAATTGACTAGTTCCTACCAAATTTCCTTACTTAAAATCGACAATTTCTCATATTCATACTCAACAATCTATGACGACAATCAAGAAAAAGAGGGTGCTCTTACTCATTGGGAATGCTCATTGATGAATCTCCCCTAATGATGTATGGGGAAAACTAGAAAATTGTGATCCTCCACAATATTGTAGCTCCCATTGTTGATTCTTGATGTAAGTCAGTATTTGCTTTGGGAAGTGAATATTTGTACGCTAAAGATGGCTCTGTCATGTCGGGCAGTTTAAAGCGACTTTATGTTTGCCATTTGTGGGCCATGCATAGAACGTGAACAACTACACCTGATGGCGATGCTTGTGAAGGACACCTGTCGGTTTTTTAGGGGTCGTATTTCTGCAAGGATGCCATTAATTTTTTAGAAATCTTCTTGCAGTCCAAACAGATTAATTTTCAGTGAAAGCGACGCACAACCTATATACAACTTTTTTTTAATTTAAACTCGTTCAGGTACATATATGGAAATGTCTTTTATAGTTAAAGAAATTTATGATCTGTTTTTATGTCGATAGAGGGTTTATGGTATATGGGATTATTTCGTATTTGTGTTGGAGGTATCTAACTGTGTTACAAATGAGGTATGCGTATCTTATTGTACGATTTGAACTTGTGACCTCTTTTTAAAGAAACATAAAATGGACCATCTATTGCGTCAAACTTGTGTTAGTAGGAGACACCAATTTGCATTTTTTCTTAATTTATTTTTATTTTCTAGATGAGAATACATGAATCTTAAATACATAAAATAAGAATTAATTAATGTCGAGTGACATTCTACAATAATTTCGAGTGTACTAACATGAGTGTATTAACAAGAAATATAATATCCTTAAATTTGACAACCATTCACATGTCAAAATATTAATTTTAGATAGATATGTCGTAATCAAAATTATGAGTTTTGTATAAATATAAAATAAAAATATGTAATTTTTAAATAATGAAGAGAATTTTAAAATTTAAATAAAAAATTAGATGTGAATAATCGAATTTAATAAATAATATAGATACAATAAAATTTATGTCTTTGTATGTACTAAAATAAAATAGTTTTATCGAAATAAAATAGTTTTAATTGATATCTCTCAATATTTCTTTAGATAGATAGTAATAGTAAATGAAATTAATATAATAAACATTATGTTATGTTTTTTTTAATAAATATGTTGTATATTACTTTTATTAATTAAAAAGAATAATACATTATTTTTAAACATTAGGTGATAGAAAAGCATAAATTCAAAGTTTAAGTTAGATCAAGGTCAAATAGAAGACAAAAACATATAAAGATTGAAGTTCGATGGATAGTAAGGAGACCCATGTAAAAAATATTGCTCAAGTTACTACAAAATCTTGTTTGGATGCAAGAAATCCATGCTAGCAAAAAATGGTTCTATGTATCAAGGGATAAGACTACTAAAAGAGAGAGAGACCCAAATATGTTACAAGTTGTCCCAACAAAAAAACACTCCAACAAGTACTTAATCACCATTAATGTGCTTCCATCTTGTGATTCAAGTAAAATTTGAATCATTTATTTTGGTAAAGCCAAAGGAGGATAATGGTGGAGGAGAAAGTAAAGCCTTTTTTAATTAATCATCTAGACTTGTAAATCAAGTAGTTGTCAGTTTAATCTTCACCTTATTACACATGTTATACTAATATAATGGTTTAAAGCAATATCTAATATTTATTTTAGTTTTTGAAATGATATAAGGTTGAGGTTTTTAGAATTGTAAATAAGGGAATATTACGAAAAGGAGTTATGGTGTTGCAAAAATAAAATTGTTGCAAAGAAGGGTAGGTTTAAATAGAGTTGGTATAGTGAGTATGAGAGAGAGGAGGGAAGAAGAGGCAACGAGTGTAGGAAAGAGAGAATTTTGTGTAAGGAAGTTAAGATAGCAGAACAATTTTGTACCCTAACCTTGAGAAGAGGGTTACACAATTTCTTTTTAAATCTTTACAATAGTTACAAAATCTTAACAAAAACAAACACAAATAGCATGCATATCACAACACAATGATTTACGTGAGAAAAATCTTTTTGGGAGAAAAACCCCACACTCCAAAAGTCATCCAATATATTATTCAGAAATCAACAACATAATATAATATACTTGTAGAGAAAGCTTCTCAAAGGAGCATCACCAACCATATATACAAAGGTAACTCGCCAACTATAAGACTCTTACACACAACCTCCATCTTACACATCTAATATATATAGGAGATACAATACATGAAACCATTAATGATATTACAAAACCATGTGCTAAACCACCCAAAAATATGGTGCCCAACTTATCTCTAATCCAAGATGACCTATGATGTGTCAAAACACACACCAACACATGTAACTTACGTGTGTAATGCATTTTTATATTTCCCATTTTAGGAGACCCAACTTCCAGGGGCCATAAATTTTCATCCAAGTCTGATTGATGAACTGTTTGAAGCAAGGAAAAGCTCATGAAATTCTCTATAAATATATAAGGCTATGAATCTAGTAATGATCACTTTCAAGCCCAAAAACACCTCTACGGCCTTCAAAATTGACTTTGAAACTTTCAAAAATAGAAACTTTAATATCTTCAAATCTAGACATGATCTTACAATGAAAATTTATCGACACGCTTCTTTATCCAATCCATAGCTTTGAGGAAATTTTGGACCAATCCATGCTCAAATGTAAACTTACTATAAATAGTAACCTTATGTAAATGCAAGGTTGAGACACAATTTTCCTAAAATTCTCCCACTTGTCAAAACCTTGCAAAAGAAAAGGGAGTACCTACACCACAATCTAATCACTAGAGGCCATGGGGTCCATAGACTTGGAACACCATCTAAACTTCTTTGTGCTTACAACCTCAGTTAAATAATTTGCAACATTCATCAAAGTATCTACCTTAGCCAACTTCATCCTATCATCCTTGACCATATCTCCAACAAAATGATACTAAACATTGAAATGAGCTTGGTCTTGGATTTTTAGCTAGGCAACTTGCACTTCGATTGTTACAATAAATTGTCAATACACCTTGTTTTATTCCAATATCTTAATAGAAACTCTTAAAACAAATGACATCTTTACAAGCATGAGTAGCTTCCATGTACTCAACTTCACTAGTGGACGAAACAAACATTGTCTGTTAGTTACTCATCCAATTGATTGCACTACCAAATAAAGTAAACACATAAGCATTAGTTGATACTCTATTATCAATGTCACCTACCTAATCTAAACCCACATAACCATGAATAAAAAGGTAAATCTTATCTCCTATCAAACTACCATGATAACACAACAAATACTTTGAGGTATCCTTCAAATATTTGAAGACTTTTTAACTGCATCCCAATTAACTCTATCGGGATTAGACATGTATCTGAAAAAAAACTCCCACCACTTAGGTAATGTTTGGTCTAGTGTTGACCATAGCATACATCAAACTTCCAACTACACTTTGATAAGGTATTGTACTCATGTCTCCCATCTCCAATGGGGATGTAGGATAGTTTGAAGCAAATAACTTCATTCTAGTTGTAAAAGGAACACATAGTGGTCTACAATCATGCATGTTAAACCTCCATAAAAATTGAATTCACATACTTACTTTCGACTAGCCATAACTTTTTGTTTAATCTCTCTTTTAATTTGCATCCCAAGAAAGTGTTTAGTTGCAATAAGATTTTTCATTTCAAATTTAGTTGCAAGATGGACTTTAGTTTTGAAATCATTCATTTCCCATGTATCATTCTTTTTCAAAATTGTCACTTCTTCATTCACATCAATCTTCCAAGATTCTACAACATTCATACCTAATGCCTCTTATATAGATCTAAGTTCATCTATGTTAGTACTCAAAGAAAAAATACATCTCCAACCATCAATTGAATACCTTGCGAAAGGTTGCCTATGCCTTGTAGACCTTCAAATAAGTTGAGTTGGAGGTTCTTCCTCCTCTTCTAAATATTTAGAGCATAATGATCTCTCCTCAACTTCTTTCTATCTAGGGGTCTAGATTCAACATTCTAATTCATAGAAACAAGTTGAACCACATTTCCTATTTACTTTGCTATGGTTGGAATGAAATAGAAGGAGACTTAGTTTCTCTAAGAATAACAGTTCTACTTGTAGACACCTAAAAGTTGCACAACAAATTAAGTGAATTTTATTCATTTAATTATCCCTAATTCTTCCAATTAATTAAATTAATTAATATCCCTAATCTTCTATTTTGACCATTAATTAAATTAAATATTTGATTAATATTCCCCCCTCTAGCCATTTTAATTAAATTCCCCCCTCTAGTCATTTTAATTAAATTCACATTTAATTAAATCACCCCTCTAGCCATTTTAACTAAATTCACATTTAATTAAAACCCCCCTCTAGCCATTTTAATTAAAACCCCTTTTGCATTTAAATAAATCTAAATTTATTTATAAATCCCCCCCACTTGCAAAATCCTACAAATGTAAGTTGCATCCCCTATTTTGGCTAAAATAAATCTTTTATTTATCAAAATTGCCTATTTTCCCTCACTCACTTTCATTTTCCTAAATCTCCCACTTGCATCTCCTTAATCATTCTTCTAGAAGCCTTCTAATCCTATCCTAATCATGTCTAATCTCATAATCATGTCATTTCCCTAAATTTGAGGAGGTCACTTCTCAAATTTGGAAGAAAGTATTCTAAATGCATTAAAGGCTTTATTTCTTCAACAAGCTAACTTGTTGAGTTCCCCCAAATTTGGAAGGACTCTTACAAATTTGTCCCCCAAAGTCCTATTAACCATTAATAGTTAACTCAATCTTACCACATGATTAGAGACTCTCTCTAACTCAACCCTCATCTAACCTAGGGGTCTCATCAAGCACTCATGGCTTTGACCTTGGTTATCCTATTAACCCTTGCACAAGAGTTTACCCCTTGGGTAAAGGCTTTATCCATTGGTTATCCACTAACCCAACCACAACCTTACCTCCTAAGGTAACCACCATGTCTCCTCGGGCATTTAATGCCTCTTGCATCTCCTCTCAAGCCTTCTCAAGGTGATATTTATCAACTTGGGATTGGATTGAATCCTTCACATGGATTGATAACTTTCAATCCTAGCCTTTGTTGAGATTACTCAATCTCAACCATCCATTTCTCTATTTTCCCTATAAATAGAGCCCATTCCTTCTTCAAATCATCCAAGTCTTCATGCATCTAATTTATAGTCTCATTTCATAAAAAAATTTAGCCTCTCTTTGATAATAGTAATTAGATCATTTAGTAACATCATAGCTTAATATCTATCATGTTAGTAATATCATGTTAGCTTCATTTCTATGCTAGTTTAATGTCATTTCCATGTTAGTTTAACTTCATAACAATATCTTGCACCATATCATTATCTAGTTTCATATCTAAATAATTCATTAGGATCATAGTTGCATCCATTTTGATCCTAAAATCCTCTAAATCTCGTTCTCTAGGTTGTCATCCAACAGATCAAGTGCTCCTACAAGTGAGGGCCACCTTGAATCTTGAGGATCTTTAGAGATAGAGGAGCATTGAACAATTCTAAAGAGCTTAGATTCATTTAACTTGTTTGGTTTATTTCTAGCCTCTAATGCTATGTTCCATGTGTGTGTTTGAATTGTTTTCCTTGCAATGCAAGTTGATCCCACATTTCCAGCACACATTTTTGGTGCCCACCGTGGGGTTGGACCCCTGAAATTTCAAAATTTCTAACTTTTTTTCTGCAGGATTCACACCTACAGTTTTAAACGTAGATTAGCGCATACACTCTCTGTTATCGCACATTTGATAGATCTTATAGCGCATATGACTGATATTTTCGCGCATTTGACAGATTTTACTATGCATTTAATTCTTCTTTTAGTGCATACAACTTCTTTTCTTACACATTTACCCTTTCTTATAGCTCATTTGACTGTTTCTGTTGTGCATACAACTTTTCTTTTAGCACATATGATCTCTGTTTTTTTCGCATATAAAACAGAGATATAAATTTGTAACCGAGGTTTGAAAATTAGGCTTGTGGAAGCCCACCTGAGGTTTTTTTATTTTCAGTAACTTCTTTCTTTGCAGGTTTTTAATAGTTTTCTTGCAGATTTGGAGGAGTTAGGTTAGGATTTAGTGATTTCTTTTCTAGCTTTTTTTTAAGTTGGTTAAAAAGAACTCCTATTTTCTTTTTTTGGATAAAAAGAACTTTATTTCCTTTCAATTTGGTGTTCTAAAAAGTACCTCATTTGTTTTTGGGCTCTAAAAAGAATCACATTTGTAAAGTAAAAAGAACAAACATTTACTTTCTTGCAAAGTTAGTATTCACACCTTAAAATTTGGGCTCTAAAAAGAACAACAATCTTTTCTTTCTTGCTAAGTTAAAAAGAACAACCAATTTGTTTGTTTCTTACAAAGAAAATTACTTTCAAGCAAAGCGTGTTTTTATTTCGTTGACCAGTATTTCCATTTCCTAGTTAAAAAATTAATTTCTATGAAGGATTAAAAAGAACACCATACTTGAATAGAGGATAGAAAACCATTGCTTTAAAAGGATAAAAAGAATGCTTGAATTCCGTGTCTTGAAAATGGTAGGCATATGCTCTCCCCTTAATTGGGTGATCAAAAAGCCAAATCCACTCTTTATGCTTTCTTTTACTTCAAGCAAATAAATCCTTTTAGAGGGCCTGCCTTCCCGAAGCCTTGAGGGGGCTAGTGAGAAGGCTATGACCCAAGTGAGTACGGCTAAAGCCAAGTAATCTAACTCACTATAATCAAATCGCCTTTTGAGATGAAAATCTCGAGGGATAGAGCATATTTGAGCTATCTATTTTGATTTATCTCATATCAAGCACTTTGTAGGGCCTTGAGGTCTCATCACTCTTGCGTGACTACATCTTGTTAGATACTTTGTTGGGCTATAGGCCTCAATCGTGCTTGTGTGACTTCAAAGAATATCTTCGAACGAAATCCTTACTACAAACCTTAGCATTAGAAACTTTGAGCCAAGTCAGTTGCCAAACATTGGCAATATCATAGTGCAAGGGTGGGGAAGAATCCACCCCCAAGATTACTCACCATATATCTCCTAAGATAACTACCCAATTGTGAAGCGATTCACTTTGGGTTAATTTTTGGGAAAAAAAGGCAAGAAAACGGGCGCCCTTTAGCGGGTGACAAGGTTGTTTGAGCTGACGGAGTATCGAGACTAGTGGGCTATGATATTGTTGATGGCCTTTGAATAAAGTATCTATTTGATGTGTCTTTTATTTTAAATCAAACCAGTGATAACATTGGGGATTTGAAAACATCCTCATAAGAACATACACTCAATGTTTAGCATAGGGGTGGCCATTGTTTTTTGTGTGTTCTGTGTCTTCTTTTCATAAATATTAAAATATCTTGCAAGTTACGAATCAACCAATACGACAATCAGTTTCAAAAACAAAGAGAAAAGAGAAACCTTAGAGAGAAGATAATTTCCAAATCCAACTAGAATCCTTGGAAGGGGTATCAAATCTTCAACTATCTTAAAAGATAAGATTTCATCCAACAAGATTAAGGAGTATCAAATAGAGTGATCAAAGGTTCCATCATCCAACAAATCTCATCAAAATAATACCAAGTTAGGTTCTCAAGTTTCCAAATTAAGTTTCTACATCGTGAAACTTGACTCATATCATTTGACACACTTTGTCATGGGGGCGGATCAAACTAAACCTCTACTTGACAAGTAAGCTTGAGTATTTGAAACAAAGTATCCATATCAACCATCAATATCAACATTGATCATTTTGTATGACCACTCCCTGCATTTTGAGAAGAAGAAGTCTTCATCAAAAGACTAAGTTGAAGAAGAGACAACGTAGTCCTAAGGTCCTTGCCAAAAGGAGTAAATTTCTCTACGTCAACCATCAACTCTTTAAATCACATCGTGTTTTCTTACTTCGCATGTGGTTGTATATCCAAGGAAAAACCAATGAATTTGACAAAGATCCTTTGAGAAGTAGGGCTTACATTCAAAAAGCAACATTCAATCAACGCCTTAACAGTGGGGGAAGGATGAATCCTACCTTATTTCCAAAGTTTTGTGTCACTTACCACCAAGATTGACCTGAGCCACCAACTCCACCAAGAACCCTGTTAGAGGAGGAAGAATTCACTACTATATAAATCTATTGATGCCTGCCATCACTCGATCTCAAAAAGGCAAAGAATTGGATACACAACCAAAATCCAACATGAATCGTAGGGAATCCAACCCTTTTGACGAATACACAAATGTGGAAGAAGAAGAGATCATCGAGGAAGTCATCCAAAAATGCCAAGAAAATGATGCCTTCCAAAAACTCATAGAAAGGCTTATAGACGCAGACAAACAAAAGTACCTCCTCATGCTAAATAGCAAAGGAATCCCGGTGCCTGAGGATTTTGACATACAAAATTCAAGGAATGAAAGAATCCCAAGAACCAGGTCAAGGGCCTACACATTCACTCAGAATCAGGAGCATCTTAGAAGAGAAGGCACACATGATCAAGACAACACATGCAACCGAGATGATACCCACAATCATGATGACATTAGTGAACAAGGGGATGCCCGTCATCGAAGGTCCAGAGAAGGAAATGTGCCTCTAGCTCTTATTACACAACAACTCCAAGCACTCCAATGAAAAATGCAAGATATGCAACAAGGGTCTACAACGAGGTATTCTTTAGAGGACATTTGTCCTTACCCTTTTGAGAGGAGGCTAAACATGATACCGTTCCCACCAAATTTGAATATACCAATGTATGATAAATATGATGGTAAGAGTGATCCCCATGATCACGTTAGGGAATTCTGTACTATGAGCTTGGAGTTTGCTCACAATGATACATACATGATGAGGCTATTCCCAAGAAGTTTGTGAGGGAAAACAATGGAGTGGTTGTCAAAACTCATACCTCCCATTAGATCATTCGATGAGTTGGTAAATAAATTCATTACACAATACTCCTACAATATCCAACATGAGATCACTATGCTTGACACATGAAACACAAAGCAAAAGAACAATGAAACATTCATGGTATTCTTCCAATGATGGAAACGTATGGTCTCAAGGTACCCACGTAACGTACCTGAAAAGGACAATATGAAGATCTTCATAGACAATTTAAATAGTGAAATGAATTATCAACTCAAACTACAATGTTTACCTACTTTTACAAAGTTGATCTAAAATGGCATCCAGGTAGAGGAAGCCTCCATCAAGAAAGGGACCCTAAGGCTCTCCAAGGATGGTGTTAGCTCATCAAGTAATAACACCTATAGCAATCAATATAATAACAACAACTCAGACAAGTCCAAATTTTGGACTAGAAACAAAAATGTTGTTAATGATGGGGTAGTTGATGCCAACAATGTAATGGTCTTGAAAAGCACTGAGAGGGGGGTGAATCAGTGTCACCAAAACAAACACAACTTCAAACACTAACTGGTAGATGGACTTAGCCAAGCATTTAAACAAAATACATGCTATCCAAAATGAAATAACAACATCCACATAAAGTAGACCATCCACCATAACACAAGTGTTTATACGTGGAAAACCCAAATAGGTAAAAACCACGGTGAGATGGAACTCACAAGTTAACTATCTGCAGTAATAGATAACTAACTGGTTAAGGTCTTACAAAGTGCTTTGCTAGGAGCGAATCTTGTTAGAGATCCCAAGCTTGATTAGAAGCTTATACCCTATTAAGAGTAACCTTGCTGAAGGATTTTAGAATCCAAACTAATGGATCACCTTGTTAGAGGATTTGTACAATGAAGCTTGTTAGAGCTTACCTGGTTAGGGGATTTGATTATGTTGTAATGATTAGAAAACAACAAGAAAGGTTTGATTTGTTATGAGTAGCACAAGACTTGCTTGATCAAATCATTCTAAGTACATTCAACATTTCTCTTCATCTTAACACTTATCAATCTTCAACAAAAGATTTCACTCTGTATGCATATCAGTCTTCACATAAATCTCCTCTTCTATATCAGTTCTCTCTATTTTAAATGATTCACTAAGATGTCTTTAAATAGACATACAAATCATATGTCGGCCATAGGAACACAATTTCCTAGGTGCAGTGTATCTAGACAATTAAACATAACTCATCACAAAAATGACTGCCAAAAAAACAGTGCTGGTAACTCATCACAAAAATGGATACCGGTTAGAACAGTCAATACCGGTTGGAACAAAATATGTGAACCGTTGTCCTGGAATCTTTCGCTTGATCTTCATCTTCATTTTGATGTTGACTTAATGTAACCACAAGTTATCTCTTAAGCACATACCGGTTGACACAGAGTACCGGTTAGAGATATACCTTAAACATACTTGTTAACAGTGTAAATCAATGAAGTTACACCAGTAGTCAATGTAATCATATGTGTGTGAGAGTGTTTCATCAATGACAATAAGTGATAAATACATGATAATCATCATCAAGCTAACAATATCCCCCTTTGGCATTGATGGCAACACTTAGAAATTTTTTAGAGTAATACAATACCGCTAAGTGTGCATACACAACATATATACATATGTACTCATATTCCCCTTTTTAATGCAATACTTCCCCTTAATGCATGTATAAATACAAAATTTTCAAAAACACACATACATATTATTACTCCCCCTTTCACAACAATGCCAAAATGATAAAGTAAAATATATACATATATATAAAAAATCTGTATCAAAGTGTTCAACTTATATTATAATTTTTTTTTTAAAAAGCTCATGCATTGGCTAGTCTTATAAAAATATCATTGAAACTCTGCTTCATCTAAGATAAAGCATTTTCCCATGATTCCAATATGTTAGTAGTATACTCAAATGTAGACATCAACTAGGAATGAAATTCTTCCATTTAGTCTAGCGTGCAAGTTTTAGGAGTAGCAAGAATAGCTTCTGCATTGGAGTAGGCTCTTTGAAGAATGTCGACCTGTGATATGAGCTGACTCTTGAGCTCTCTTAGAGATCAAGATCTCTTAGCCTTCTCATTATCATTCATGTTTAGTCTGTCATGCAAATCATCTATAGACCGGTTAAAGGCATGAATGGAGTCCTGGAGTGGGACATATGCCTTGCATAACCTTTCTATTTCCTGCTTGGTTTCAACTTGACTCTTAGAAATATCAAAATAAAAGAAAGTAACATTGGAGGTAGAGGCAAGATAATTCCCTCCAGATTCAATAGCTTTCTTCAACAAACTTCCATTATGAGATAAAGCCATTTTGCCACTTTCAATGTTCTTAGCCAGTTTATCTCCATATTCCTTCTTGTGGCTCTTCTTAGCAGACATTTGAGCAGCATCTTCAAGTGATTTGATTTGATTAGATGCATCTGCAACTAACTGACCAAGTTTGTTGATGGGAGTGGGAAGATGTGCAACGGTTATTTCCGGTAGTAAACCAGACAAAATTTCTACTGCATTCTGGATGTCTCTGCTTCAATCCTTTGCTCTTTCAGTCTCTTCTTGTGTGCTCGAGATTGCATAACATTAGCAATCTTCATCATTTATGATGTACTCAAGGTGTTAATGTCAATGGGTCCTGAGATACTTATAGAGTCATCATCATCATCATCAAGTAGTTTATGCTTCACCGGTTCAGCGGGTACACTTTTAATGATGGCTCTTTCTGTGTTCTTCTCTGTGGTATGTTCAGCTTGCTGAGTAATATCTTCCTCAGTAGACTCCTTTTGAGTAGTCTCAATGACCGGTGGAGATTGGGGTTTCTCTAGTTGTTTTGTTGCCGATTCATTGTCCACTATTAGTTGAATGCTTGAATAATTTCCTCTTCATCCATTTCTGGTCGAGGAACATCATTTGTAGGATCATCCTTATTGATAGAGTGGATGACTTCTTCCCTCTTTTTAATTACACAGGCTACCTAATGTGTCTTAGACTCAACAACTGACCTTTTTGCATTAAGAAGCTTCAATATTCTCACTTTAAAATCAAAATATACTTTGTATTTCTTAATTAGAGCACTAATTCCATCTGATGATAGTTTGGGAAAATACTGTACAAATATTTCATCAAAAATCTTATTTTCCAATTGAATTGCTTCCTCCCATTTATCTAACAAAGTATTATAAAAAGAGATTGAAATATCTTTCTCCAAATCATGTGAAAATCTATTGTAATGACCCAAATAAGTAATTACCTGTTGGATTACTTGCTTCTTCTTATCTTCACTAAAAGAATCAAAATGTTCTTTGACATTATCAAACCTATTTCTTTCTAATGACTTCATTGTCCTCTCAAAGACTATGTCAGGTTTATAGGTATCAATATCTATAGGTGTAGTTTCCTTTGTCACTACCTTTACCTTCTTAGGTGTTATGTCAGTTGCTTTTTCCTTCTTTGGTTCTTCTTAAGAATCTGTACCCTCAGACTTTGGTTGCAAAATTAGTTTCTGATTTCTCTTCTTTGGTGCATTCTCCTTCTTTACATATACTTTAGGTGTTGGTTCCTTCTTGGTTAGGACACTCTAAGTCACCCTTGTGGTCTTTTTCACAGGAGATTTTTCATTAGACTTCTTTTGATTTCCTTTCACTTTAGCTACAGGTGCAATACCGGTTTTAGTTGGTGCAACTTGGACTGCCACAATGTCCAATTTTGCCTTCTTTTTATCTTTAGGTGATGCTAACAGGGTATTAGCATAGCCAACTAGTAAATCATGATTAACCTCATAGCTCATATCTTCCATCTCTTCCTCTCTAGGTTCAATTGCTTGCATCAAGCAAAAGTCAGTGGTAACTGTGAAGATTATGTCTTTTGCAAAGTGATTTACCACATCTTCAGGTAACCGCATTCTCATGCTCATCTTTTTTTGAAATTCATTAAAATACTTGTTCACGACAGCTGAAAAAGTATTCTTCACAGCCTTAATGTTGTTCTTGATCTGTGCATTGACCGGTTGTTCCTTGGACCATTCAATATCTCCAATACTCGGTAGGAATTTCTGAAAATAGAAAAATAACCCGGCTAATAGCTGACCATGTTTGAACTTTTATGTATTGTCCTTCTTAATGGATTTCAAATTTTGAAACAATTGGTCTTTGATAGTTTCACAAATATCATAGTTTGCATTATCAACAATCATTCTATGTGTTGTGTGAATTGTTGCAGATGGAACACTGTTAAGTCTACTCGAGTAGAATACATGGTAGCCTATTACCATTATTGCAAGTTTCACCACAGGGTCTCTAATATTGTTGATAGAGAAATCAGGCTTATCAGATACAGAACCGATTAGCTTGAAGACAATGTCCTTTGAAATTCTTCTTAACACAGGAATTTCACCGATTGAGCAATAACCCGTTACAACCCTAATAGCCTCCTTGGTTATTGTATGGGTCCTTTCCAAATACATATTCTCTCCGTGGACTTGACTCAAGATGATTCTTATGTTTTCATCCTCAAAATCTTCAAGAAAATACGTGACATTATGAAACCCTTTTCCAAAAACCCTAGCATATTTGGTCTCAATCTTTTCGCTCTTATCACAAAGTGATTTCAACTGAGTATAGATGTGTAGAGTTCCTAAATCTTCTATTTTGTAATCTATATAGCCGGACAAGTCACCATTGACAACAACACCACTCGGGACTTGCGATAATGCATTATAAGACATAATTTCATCTGTCGTTAGAGTTTCCTCAGGCTCAGTAGTGATCATCAATCTCTCTACGGACTTAGAAGTAGATGCCATTCTAGATAAACAAGTTTCGAAGCGGTATACAAATAAATACCTTGTATCTTGCACGTCGCTCCATTTCTCGGTTGAAATGTTCAAATGCACACCTGTTCGCCTCTCTGCAACTTTCGATTCAACTTGATTTCTCTAATCACAAAGCAATTCACTAATTTAAAATAAGACAACCTTGTTCTGCTCTGCAATCGCTTTAAATTTCTTTTTTGAAAGAGTTAAGGTAAAAATGATAAAGTAAAACTTATTTTTATCCTCTTTACCAACTGTAATAAATGTTGTCACTTTAGGTTACAAACCCTAATTTTTATTTACCGCTTAAGTGAAATACCGGTTGATAACACGTTAACAAAAAGTCATCAAAATTTTATAATTCAAAAATTCTTTCCCGCTCATTTTACAAGGGGTCTAGAGATTTTTTATCATTAAGCTGCCCTTAGCCGTGTTAGACAGGCTTAAGTCATCGGTGTTGGGTTCTCTTCACTGGGTGAAGGAACAATTTCTTCTCCAGGCGAGTCATCACCTTTCTTTTTCCAAATTTGATTTATATCTTCTCTGGTTTCCTCGATATCAACTTTATGTTTGCCTTTCTAATCCTTAAAAGATTGACCGGTTTGTTATTTCTTGATCTGCAAAACTTTGCTAAGTGCCCTAGTTTGTTGTAGTGGTAACATACCATACCAGATGTTTTCTAGGGTCCTGCATTTCCTCTTCCTATTCTTCTTATGTAGTTCATAGCCACATGGCCAAAGTTATTACAAAAGGTGCAAACAACATTTGTTGCCTTTTCCATTTCGAATGGACTAAACTAGTTTCCATAGGATCTTTGCCAGTTCTGGTTTACTCGGTTATCAAAATTCCTCATCTGGTCACCATTTGGTCTAGGATGTATGTGTGGTATAGGATTTTTTGATCCATATCTCCACTCAATATGTCTATGCCCATACATTCCACATGTGTAGCAATGACCTTCAAACTTTCTAGACACATACCTAGCATTAGTATTGTAATTTGAATTTTTGTTAGGTTTATTTCTACAAATATTTGTAGTATGACCATGCTTGTGACAAACAAAGCAGACAGGTTTGAAAACCTTCTTACTGGTAGTCTTATTGACTTTAGAAGCAATTTTGTTCTTTGTACCGAAGGATTCACCTTTTTCAGTTGTATGAAAACCAAGTCTAGAGATATCACCCTTCATTCTCTGTGATTGAATTTGTTCTTCCAACATGGTAGAACTTTTGACAAACTTCTCCAATTTCTCATTGGCTTCAGTAAGCTTTTTGACAAGATCTTCATTATGCTTAGATAGGTTCTCTTTCAGAGACGATGCCAACTCAAGATCTACCTTTAGGTTCTCCTTTTCTTCTGTTTCAACAATCAAGTCCTCATGTATAGTATCTTTTTCCCATTTGATCTTTATGATCTCTTGATCTCTTACCTTGATAAGATCTTCAATAGCTCTTATGGCTTCTAGTTCTTGACTCATGCGGATAGTGAGACCTTCTAGCTCTCTTCTTAGATTTAGTTTTTTACCGTTCACCTTTTCAACTTCATTAGCTAAAGATTCAATGTTGACCTCATCTGAAGAACTATTATTAGACATTTCCAACAGTTTTTCAGATAGCTCTCTCCTTTTGACTTGAGAAACTTTTAGTTTTCCCGTAAGGCATTCAATTTCATTTCTGCTAGCTTCTAGCTCTCTAACCATCTCAAAGTAGCTCCTATCCCCCATGGTAGTTTCAAGATTCCCTTCTAAGCGGTTAGGCTTCAAAGAAGTTAGGCTCTTATACCAATTGATGGTCTTGAAAAGCACTAAGAGTGGGGGGTGAATCAGTGACACCAAAATAAACACAACTTCAAACACCAACTGGTAGATGAACTTAACCAAGCATTTAAAAAAAATGCATGCTATCCAAAATGAAATAACAACATCCACATAAAGTAGAACATCCACCATAACACAAGTGTTTATACGTGGAAAACCCAAATAGGTAAAAACCACGGTGAGATGGAGCTCACAAGTTAACTATCTGCAGTAATAGATAAATGATCGGTTAAGGTCTTACAAAGTGCTTTGCTAGGAGCGAATCTTGTTAGAGATCCCAAGCTTGATTAGAAGCTTATACCCTGTTAAGAGTAACCTTGCTGGAGGATTTGAGAATCCAAACTAATGGATCACTTTGTTAGAGCTTACCTGGTTAGGGGATTTGATTCTATTGTAATGATTAGAAAACAACAAGAAAGGTTTGATCTATTCTAAGTAGCAGAAGACTTGCTTGATCAGATCATTCTAAGTACATTCAACATTGCTCTTCATCTTAACACTTATCGCTCTTCAACAAAAGAGTTCACTCTTTATGCATATCAGTATTTGCATAAATCTCCTCTTCTATATCAATTTTCTCTCTTTTAAATGATTCACTAAGATGTCTTTAAATAGACATGAAAATCTTATGTCGGCCATAGGAACATAATTTCCTAGGTGCAGTGTATCTAGAAAATTAAACATAACTCATCACAAAAATGACCGCCAAAAAAATGGTGTTGGTAACTCATCACAAAAATGGATACCAATTAGAACAGTCAATACTGGTTGGAACAAAATATGTGAACCGTTGTCGTGGAATCTTCTGATTGATCTTCATCTTCATCTTCATCTTCATTTTGATGCCAACTTAATGTAACTACAAGTTATCTCTTAGGCACATACCAATTGACACAGAGTACCGGTTAGAGATAGACCTTAAACATACCGGTTAACAGTGTAAATCAATGAAGTTACATCGGTAGTCAATGTAATCATATGTGTGTGAGAGTGTTTCATCAATGACAACAAGTGATAAATACATGATAATCATCATCAAGCCAACATAATCCTCCATCAAGAAAGGGACCCTAAGGTTATCCAAGGATGGTGTTAGCTCATCAAGTAATAACACCTATAGCAATCAATATAATAACAACAACTCAGACAAGTCCAAATTTTGGACTAGAAATAAAAATGTTGTTAATGATGGGGTAGTTGATTCCAACAATGTAAAGTCTAAACAACTAGTGTTGACTTTATTAGGTAATGCACCATCCAACAATGATCAAAGAAGTTCCAATCAAGGTACCAACAATTATCAACGCACTACCAACCGAGGAGCATCAATGTCAAACAACAACAACAACAACAACGACCAAGGAAACAATAACTACCAGGGGAACAACAACAACTACCAAGGAAAAAACAACAACAACAACAACAACAACAACAACCAAGGAGGTAACGCTAACACTCCACCTCCCCCATATCCAAGAACATATACACCATTAGGAAAAACCCTAGAATTTGCATTTCGAGAACTATTGGCAAACAAGATCAACACATTGCCAATCATAAGAAGCTTTGAACCCAAAGTCAAACCACCATGGTGGAATGAATCATATTATTGTGATTATCATCGAAACAAGGGGCATAGAACAAAGGATTGCATGAGGTTGAAAAACCAAGTTCAAGATATGACAGAAAAGGGAGACATAACAGTCAATAAACATTAAACCAATGGTGATCATGAGGCTTTGAAAAATACTCTTCCTAATTATGACAAGGGAGGAGCATCAACATCAAATAATAACAAAGGAGCCCACATCAATCACGTATATGAAAACACCATAAATCACATATCGGCATATGACAATCAAATTAAATGTCATAAAGATCAAAGATAAGCAAGAACATGCGTCGGTAAATGTGACAACAAGGGATCATAAATATGTCTTGAAGGGGAACACATCAACAACAACAACTATCCCCAAGACTCAATATAACTTGGTCGACAAACTACGGAAGACACCCGCTCAGATATCAATACTTGAGTTGTTTAAACTCTCACCAAAATATAAGGATATCTTAGAGAAAGCTCTTGTTGAAACAACAGTTCCAAATTATCTGGATATCAATTTGTTCCAATCCATGGTGGCACATATGATAGTGCCACATAACTTATCCTTCTCAGAACATGATGACGTCTCTTTGAGTCATCCACACAAAACCCCAGTCCATATTGAAGTCCTAGTCTATAAGCATCAGGTGAAAAGAGTACTAATAGATGGAGGAGCCAGTCTCAATATATGTACCTTAAATATTATCCATGCATTGGGCTTCTCTAAGAAGGCTATTGATCCTAAAAAAGAAGATCACTATCAAAGCTTATGATGATGAAGAAATATCATCCAAAGGAATAGTAGTACTACCTGTTCAGGTAGGACCTATACAAAGAGACACATTGTACCAAGTCTTGGACATAGACTTGACATACAATATACTCTTGGGTCGTCTTTGGATCCAAGAAATGCAAGTGATACCTTCCACGTACCATCAATGTCTCAAGATCCCCTACAATGGACGATAAATTTCAATATCTGCAGATACTAACCCTTTTCAGTACTGCAATGCTATGGGGGTAACTCTAGATATCTTATTTCCACACAATAGGGAGGCCCAAGCTTCCTCATCATCCAAAGATCAAGAAAAACTGAAATCATTATCCATAAAATTTGAGCAAAATATGAAAATAAAAGACCAAGGCATGGGGGAGTACTCTTTTGAACCCCTGTGTCTATCTAAGTTACCAACTTCACCAAGGTCTCATGGACAACCTTCCACATCAAGACATCAGGAAGCACAACCCATCAAGAAGTTTGATGGCAAATTTATCCAAATAGGCACACTGGATGAAGAATCAGAGGACAAAGACATCCTCAATTGGCTATACAAGGATGAGGAAGAAATCAGAGTTACTGCCATAGAAGTGGTTGTTCCAACTGAACAGTATGGCAATGGGTTCAAAATCATGCAACACATGGGATACAAAGGAAACAGTCCTATTGGCAAGCATCAAGAAGGCATCATAGAACCCATACAACCCCATTCACAATTTGCAAAAGACAAATCAGGACTTGGATATGGCCAAATTGAACCTGTGCAAAAGAGAGATCACCATAAAAAACCAATGGAAAGAAAAAGTGACACATAACGAACTCATGGCAAGAGGTGATACACCACATAGAAGAAAAGACAAGAAAAGAATAAGAGCATGCAGAAAATGAGAGACAACAAGAAGAACTCGCTATCCAAAGGGAGGAGGATTCTTATAAAAAAGTGCATTATGTACAAGCACTTGATCAAACCAAATGCAAGTCACAACCTGAGGAGATTACTATTCAAAGAGGGGAAACTATGTATGAACAAATTCAAAGAGTACAATAAAGTACCGATCCTGAATCAGAATAGGCTACCAAGCTTGTGTCAATTATCAGTGATCTTTTCTCACCATACAACATACCTGTCAGATTCAGTGGAGTAACTTGGGATAGCGATTCTGAAATAGATTCCAATGAGTATGATTGGGACACTTGTTTTGATATTACTGAGGATATTGAGGTGGACACAATCCACACATACACACCCATTCTTTATGAGGGACAAGGCTCGACTTCTAGATCATTTGAATTCGGACTACAACATATCTATGAAGCTAGTGAGAATGAACAACTTGAATATGAGAGAGGAAATGTTGATGAGAATACCATCGAAAACCTTGAGACTATTATAGACCTTACCCATGCTACGAACAACTATGACAATATCTCTATCATGACCCTCATAGCGGAAGATCTTGACCTGCCAAATGACTCCTTACCTCTCATATATCTCAACCTCATAGATTGGGAAGAACCTAAACACAATATACCAATATTCCGAAGTGATGAGGCCATTGTTCAGTACCTCTACTCTGTTAACCCGAAAACTTTCTCCACTAGCGAATCACATGACAATATATGTAATCAAGGGAGTGCCAAGTCTCTTAGTCACAAAAAGATCAAAATTAAAAATCAATCTAATGGTGAAAACCATCTAATGGCAGTATTAGATCGCAAAAAAGTAAAAACAAAGGACACATTTAATGGTCATGTGATTGAGCCATTACCAAGAGAGATCACCCATTTTGATTGAGCCAACTCAATCAATAATATCGGCACTGAAGAAGCAGCCAAAACCATACATATAGCAAAATCACTCACAGAAAAGGAAACATCAGACTTTGTCAAATTCTTCAAAGAGAAGCAAATCAATTTTGCTTTGTCTTATGCAGACATGTCGGGGATAGATCCAAATCTCATCATGCATCACTCATCCATTTCTCCTGGAGCTAAGCCTGTAAAACAAAAATTAAGGAAGATGAACCCCCATGTGGCCATATTGGTAAAAGAAGAGATAAAGAAATTACTTGATGTTGGATTCATTTGACCAATCGGTTATGCGGACTGGATCTCTAACATTGTACCAGTTTCTAAACTAGATAAAAGCATCAAAATTTGTATAGACTTCAGAGATCTCAACAAAGCTTGTCTGAAGGATGACTTTCCTTTGCCAAACCTCGACACCATTGTTGATCTAACTGTAGGACATGCTATGTTATCCTTAATGGATGGACTTTTTGGCTACAATCAAATCAAGATAGCTCCTGAAGATCAAGATAAAACTGCATTCACATGTCTGTGGGGTACATATTGCTGGAACGTCATGCCTTTTGGATTGAAAAATGTTGGTGCAACTTATCAGAGGGCCATGACAACAATATTCCATGACATGATGCACAAGAGCTAAATCATTCACAAGAGCGGAACATCTAGACATCCTGGATAAAAAAATTCAAAGATTGGAACAATTCAATGTCAGAGTGAATCCTAAAAAGTGTGTTTTTGGAGTCACATCCGGAAATTTTTGGGATACATTGTATCATAAAAAAGAATTGAGGTGGTTCCAACAAAGTTTCAAGCTATTATGGAGATTCCACCTCCTAAAAACATCAACCAATTGAGATCTCTATAGGGACAACTACAATATATTAAACGATTCATTGCTTAGTTAGCAGATAAATGTCTCCCATTTAACCATTTGATTCATAAGAATGTACCTTTCAGATGGGAAGACAAATATATAGAATCATTCCACCAACTCAAACAATATATGATGAACCCACCGATTTTGGTACCACCAATAGCAAGAAAGCCACTCATCCTCTATGTATCAGCAATTGAAGTGTCACTGGGGGCACTGCTAGCACAAGAAGATCCAGTGGGCAAAGAAAGGGTTATCTAGTACATCAGCAGAACTTTGAACGGATATGAACTCAACTAAACATTCATTGAAAAGGCTTGTTTAGCAGTGGTGTTCACCTCTCAAAATTTTTGCCACTGCATGCTAGCCCATACAATCAAGCTAGTAGCAAAGATCGACCCACTAAAATATCTACTTAGCAAACCTGCTCTCATAGGGAGGTTAGCTAAATGGGTTATGATCCTAAGTGAGTTAGACATTCAATACACAAAACGACGGGCTATCAAAGGACAAGCAATTGTAGATCAACTGGCAGAAGCACCTTTACCAGAAAAAAAACCCACTAAAGGTAGAATTTCTAGATACGAATGTACTCATTATCACACCCAAGCAATGTAAACTATACTTTGATGGATCCTATACACAACATGGATTAGGTGTTGGCATCTTGTTCATCACTCCGGAGGGACACACAATTCTAAAATCCTACAGATTGGTGTTCTCCTACACCAATAACATTGTCGAGTATGAAGCCCTAGAGACTGGTATCAAAATAGCTGTGGAATGGAGAATCACAGAATTGAAAGTCTATGGAGACTCTTAGTTAGTCATCAATTAGGTCAATGATTATTATCAAACAAAGGATGATAAGTTTATTCCCTACAAGTGAATGGTGGAAGATTTCAAGAAGTGTTTTGTATACATCACCTTCAAATAGATTCTAAGGTTGGACAACAGAGCTACTGATGCAATAGCCACTATCGCCTTGCTCCTGCAAATTCCAGATAAACAAAGTCATTATGAATTCCTGGTGGAGCAATTATTTTCCCCAGCCTATAACAATTCAGAATCCCAAGTTGTCTATGCCCTGACCGGTTCTGATTCCCCCCTATATGGTAAGATCTATGCCTATTTCAAAGACAATACCCTCCCACCAGACATATCTTGCAACAAAAAATGAAGCTTTATCCAACAAGCGGCCCACTACACCTTAACTGTTGACACACTTTATCACCAAGGTCTTGATGGTACTCTTATTCGATGCCTCGATTGTAATAAATCTGACTCTGCCTTACATGAGCTTCACGAAGGTATTTGTGGTACGCATTCAAGTGGTCCTACTCTTGCTAAAAAACTCCTCTATATGGGATATTACTGGCCAACAATGGATAGAGAGTCCTATCAGTTTTCTAGGAAATGCCCTAAATGCCAAATTCATGGTAACCTCATACATGCATCGACATAAGAGTTGCAACCATTCACTATCTCATGGACTTTCTGTCTATGGAGACTCGACCTAGTGGGAAAAAGTCATCCTTGCTCGTCAAATGGGCACAAGTTCATCATCATGGCCACCGAGTACTTCACCAAATGGATTGAAGCAGTTCCATTAACTACAGTGACCGACAAACAGATCGCTTCCTTCATTCTAAATTACCTCATATGTCGGTACGACATCCCTAGCCCCATTATCATAGATAATGGAAGACCTTTAAAAAATCAATATGCCCAAGAGCTTTGTGAGCGATTCCATATCCAACAACACTTTTCGACAACGTATTATCCACAAGGGAATCACCAAGGAGAGGGCCTCAAATAAGACAATCTTGAAAATCCTCAAAAAGATAGTGAATGATGTCGGAAAAGACTGGCATGTCCAACTCAACCTTGCACTTTGGGCCTATAGAATGAGTATCTGCACACCTAGAGGAGCTACACCATTCTCATTGGTGTATGGATCAAAAGCTATTTTACCTATTGAGGTCAATATTTCATCACTTCGGGTATCTTTGAAAGACCTCATTCCAGATGAGGAATATTGAGTCAATAGGTTACAAGAGCTAGAGCTGCTTGATGAACGTCGCCAACGTGCCTTTGATCATCTCAAGGCATATCAACAAATAATGTGCATAATTTATAATCACAAGGTCATCCCAAGGGCTTTCAAAATCGGTGATCTGGTCCTAAAGAAAATCCCAGAAATCAACAAGATCGGGAAAAGAAGGGGAAATTTGAACCTAACTAGTTGGGACCCTTTGTCATCATATCAGCTTATGGATCAAGAGCATATCAGTTGTCAAATTCAGAAGGGGATGTGTTCGACGAACCAACCAACAACATCCATCTGAAGAAGTTCTACACTTGAGTCGTCCAATGTATAAATCAAGTAAAAAAGAAAAATAAAATTAAAAAAGTATCAAAAATTGTCACTAGGGTGAAAAACCTAGCAAATAGGCACCTTGTGACAAAAAAAAAAAAAGTAAAAAAAATACACAAAAAAATGAAAAACAAATCAAAAAGTGCAATAAAAACAAGTAGTGAAAACCTAGCAATGAGTGCTATTTGTGAGAGAGAAGCTCCTCTTGTTGGCCATTTGGTGGAATTGATTATGTGTTGCATTGATGTTTTGTCATTGATGTCAACACTAGTTGTTTGGATGCTTTACCAACACCCTTCTGGTCTCAATAGGTTGAGTAGTTTCTAGTTAACTTGGATCCGACATGATCCGGTTGACTCTGGTATAATTTGGTGATCGAATTGACTTGTTCATAATGCTTATACTCTTATTTGGTTAGTTGGTTTTGGTCTGGTGATTGGATACTATCCTGCTTTCTATGAAGATTGGTTTCTGGTTCTAGTAAGGGTTTCACCGACAGAGCTTTTGGTGGAGATCTTTGATGCATTGCATAATTGGTGTTGGTGCAGCTTCTGATGGAGTTTCAAGATGTTGTTGGTGATTGTGTTCAAGACTTGACATTTGGAGATTATTGATGAGGCATGTGGACATATAATTGGTCCCGGTTGATCTAGGTTATGGACCAACATTAATGTAAAGTGTGGATAGGACCTATTGTTGTATATTCGGGATGTCTTATGTGTGGGATATTATTTGTTTTGGTCTAAGGCCGACATGGTTTGTAATTATGTAATTGGTTTATTGTCTGGTGGCCGACCTGATTTTTTATGGTCGAGGGTTTGTATAAATAAGATGTAAGATCTCATTGTAGATCATCATGGTTATTGTAAGAGGTCATGGTCAAGGAATGTAATATGCGAATACTGTAATATCATTCAGGTAGAGGAGTTGGTCAATCATTGGAGATTGAATTGGGTTTGTAAGAGGATTTAGTCCTCTAGTATTGAGCTTAACCAGAACTGTACTCAGGCATACGTGATGTTATCTTTTGCAGTTCAACACTTCTTCGGATTGTAGTTTGGATTTGTATGTAGTTAGTGAGACTCCTTTTGTGATGAACAGTGTGCTCTAGGTTGTTGGCCTTCCTGCATGCCCCTTCATTGTAAATTCACATACTTACTGCAAAAGTATTATTTGACTATGGGTAGGCTTCCCATCGTGGTTTTTCCCTTTACCAGGTTTTCCATGTACAAATCTTGGTGTTGTGTGGATGGCTTTTATTCTGTGATTATTGTTTATGCTTAATTGGATTAACTGCTATTCTGGTATTATTGTTTTGGGTTCCGATATTGTTGTTTTAAATTGCTAATGCTTTTGATAATCTGTGACAACTGATTCACCCCCCCCCTCAGTTGTCTTCCGGTTATCTAAACTGTCTAACAACTGGTATTAGAGTTTTGGTCCTCTCTGTGGAAAGCTTAACTGCTTGAGGAAGATCCTATGGCGACTAACAATTCAAGTTCATCCAGTTCTCCTGGAGCTATCTTTCGAAGGGATATACCGAGGCTTGAAGGAACAAATTATACAATATGGAAGATTTGGATGGAGACTCATCTAAGATGTCTTGGCAAGGAGATTTGGGAGATCACATAGAATGGTGTCACACCCTTTAATCCGAGATCTGCAAATCCTCCTCTGGAAAACTCGGACAAGGGGATTTAGAATGATTGTAGAGCAAGAGAATCCCTCTTGTGTGCACTTTCTGATTAACAAATTATGGGATTAATAGACAAATCATATGGAAAGGTTATCTGGGATAAGTTGCAGACTCTTAATAAAGGTGACCCTAGAGTGAAGATTGCTAAAATTGATGGTTACCGGGTGAGATATGAAAACCTGAAGATCAAAGAAGATGAAAGGATTACTGCATTCATGGAAACGGTAAATGATATTTTTATGGGAATTCAATGTTGTGGTGGAACTCTGAACGAAGATCAAATTGTTTCTAAAGTCCTGAGAGTCCTACCATCGGCTTACAAAATGAAGGCTACTTCTATTAATGAGTTGAGAACAATGGCTAATACATCTGTCAATAGAGATACTTTGGTTGGGAAACTATCTGCTTTTGAGCTTGAGGAATTTGGACCTTCTGGAGCTGTGAAGACTGAACCTGCTTTTCAAGCATCTACAACTACAACCGGTAAGCAAGATTAGAGAGCTTTATATGCAAAAGAACTAGAAGATATGAAAATAGAAGATGATGAGTTTGAGCAACTTGAAGCACTATTTTCTAGAAGAGTATTAAAAGGATCGGTAGGAAGTAAGTATGAAGGAAAAGCACCTTTTAAATGTTTTGCATGTAATAAGATTGGTCATTTTGCATCTAGATGTCCTGAACTGAATTCAAGGTTTGAAGAAAGAGTTAAAAGATCATTTAAACCTAACCCTGGATATCAGAACAAGTATAGATTCAAGAAAAACAGAGACAAATCATGCTACATAGCGGATAAGGAAGGCATTACCGATTCAGATGATGAACCAGCATAAGACTTTGCTAGTGGATTCGACAATGGGAAGGAATGGGTATTCCTAGCTATTAAGGAAGATGATCCAACACTAGGAGAGAATGTAAATGAGGAGAAGGTACTTGCTGCTAAAATTAAGGATAAGGATGAATGGGTAATTGACAGGGGTTGTTCACATCATATGACTGGAGATAAAGGGAAGTTTCTAGCTTTGCAAAAAATTGATGGTGGACTAGTTAGATTTGGAGATGACAAGGAATGTATGATCAAAGGAATCAGAACTATATAATTGGATGGTATGAACAATGCTGACAATGTTTATTATGTTGAAGGTTTGAAGCATAATCTTTTGAGTGTAGGACAATTGGTAGATAAGGGATTTCAATTATAGTTCAAGGATGGAAAATGCAAAATCATTAACATATTTGGTTTGGAGATTGCAACCGGTGAGAAGACATGTTTGATTACACAGATTGATGAGAAGATATGTTAGATTACATAGATTGATGAGAGTTGGCTATGGCATAAAAGGTTGTGTCATGTGAATTTTGATTGCATTGTGAAGATCAGTTCAACTAAGGTTGTTAGAGATATACCTAATATTATGAAGCCATATAATCTGGTATATAAAGAATGTCAAATGGGTAAACAGGTCAGAACCTCTCTTAGGAGTATACAAGATAAATCAAATGATGTTCTTGATCTTATTCATACTGATTTGTGTGGCCCTGCTAGAGTTAAAAGTTTTCATGGTGATAGATATTTCATGCTAATCATTGATGATTATTCTATAATGATGTGGGTTACTTTTTTGAGAGAAAAATCTGAAGCATTTGAAAAGTTTAAAAACTTTAAGGCTAAAGTGGAAATTGAGAGAGGATTGAAGATTAAATGTTTGAGATCAGATCATGGTGGAGAATTCACATCTAGTGAGTTTAATAAATTTTGTGACAAGCATGGTATTAGAAGATAATTTTCTGCTCCTCGGACACCTCAGCAAAATCGAGTTGTGGAAAGGAAAAACAAAACTATCTTGGATGTTGCTAGAACAATGATGATGAAAACTAATCTACCTCATATCTACTGGAGAGAAGCAGTGAGTACAACGGTTTACACATTCAAAAGAGTACATATCAAAGGAGAAACCAGTAAGACACCTTATGAATTATGGTTTGGCAATACACCTACAGTTAAGTATTTCATAATTTTTGGTAATAAATGTTATATCAGGAGAGATGATACTATTGGGAAATTTGATCCTAGAAGTGATGAAGGCATATTTTTTGGTTATTCTAATGAAAGTAAAGCATATAGATGTTATAACAAGAGATTGCAGAGAATTGTGGAGAGTGCTAGTGTCAAAGTGGATGAGTTGAGCAAAAGTCAAAATCAGAATTTATGAGAAGGAACGGGCAGTAGAAATGATTATATTTGAATCGGTAGCACCTTTACTGGAACAGAGAGTTGAACCAGTTACTCCGACAACATCAGATAATCCTACGGTAACTGAAGAATAGGTAAGAGGAACAGAGAGTCGAAATACTCCTAGGTATGTGAGATTGAATCATTCTAAAGATCAAATCATTGGGGATAAAAACAATGGAGTGATGATAAGAAGAAGACTGAAAACTAATGAGGAATGTTTAATTTCACAAGTTGAACCAGTATGAGTAATTGAGGCATGTAAAGATGAATTTTGGTTAAAGGCTATGGAAGAAGAATTAGATCAGATTGAGAAAAATAACACATGGACTTTGGTTCCCTGACCTAAAAATAAAAATGTCATTGGAACTAAATGGGTTTTTAGGAATAAATTGAATGAGGATGGTAAAGTTATAAGGAACAAGGCTAGATTGGTTTGTAAAGGATATTCTCAAAAGGAAGGAATTGATTATGGAGAAACTTTTGCACTGGTAGCTAGGATTGGAAATGTAAGATTATTGCTTGCCTATGCGGCTTATAAAAACTACAAGGTTTATCAGATGGATGTTAAATATGCATTCTTGAATGGGGATCTTGATGAGGATGTTTATATTGAGCAACCTGATGGTTTTTCACTATTAGATGATACTAATATGGTTTGCAGGTTAAGGAAAGCTTTATATGGATTGAAACAAGCACCTAGAGCTTGGTATGCAAGGTTGGATAAATATCTTTTGAAGCTTGGTTTTACTAAGGGCAGTGCTGACAGTAATTTATATTATAAAATCACTGATGATGATATACTGATTGTTGAATTATTTGTTGATGACATTATTTTTTGCAGTGAAGATAAATTATGCATAGAATTTTCTAAGAATATGGAGAAAGAATTTGAGATGTCTATGATTGGTGAGATGAAATTTTTCTTAGGTTTGCAGATTACTCAGACTGACAAAGGTATTTTTATCTATCAAACTAAATATGCTAAGGAATTCTTGAAGAAATTTGGTATGAGATATTCTAAACCGGTAAGTACACCTATGGTTACAAGTGAGAAATTGACAAGGAAAGATGTTTCTACACCGATAAATCCTACAAGATATAATCTATGATTGGAGGTCTACTTTATTTGACTCAAACTAGGCCTGACATTATGAATGTTGTTTGTATTATTTCAAGATTTCAGAGTGATCCTAGAGAAAATCATGACATGGTGGTAAAAAGTATTTTTAGATACTTGCAAGGTACATCAGAATATGGTTTGTGGTACCCTAAGGATGATAACTTTACTTTATGTGCATATACAGATGTTGATTGGGTTGGAGATGTTGATAACCGAAAAAGTACTTCTGGTGGAGCTTTCTTTCTTGGAAAGAAGTTGGTTTCATGGATCAACAAGAAACAATCATGTACTTCTTTATCTACTATTGAAGTTGAGTATGTTGTTGCTACTACTAATTGTACACAAGTTTTATGGATGAAGCAAATGTTGAAGGATATAAAGGTGGATTGTGATACATTGGTAGTTATTCACTGTGATAACTCTGTTGCTATTGATATATCAAAGAATCTGGTATTTCATTCTAAGACAAAGCACATATCTATCAAGTATAAATTTTTGAAGGAGAAGGTGGAAACAAATGAAGTTAAACTGGTTTATGTGAACACTAAAGAACAGATTGCAGCTATTTTCACTAAACCTCTATCCAAGGAATCATTTGAGTACCTGAGAGAGAGATTGGGGGTTTCAACCCCTCCGACAGAGACTTGATTGATGCGGTTTGGCATTAGTCTGGTATGCATTATTAGAGATACTATTCATTTCAGTACTGATGTGGGATGCTACTGCTCAGGGGGAGTAGTCAGCTTTGAGATTCAGAGGCTTATGGTTTTGCTTTGATATTTATGTCCGATTTTTGGCATTGATGTCAAAGGGGGAGAGATAGTGATGTGAGAAAAAAAATCAAAACTTTATAGAGATATTATTCAAAGGGGGAGAGACATTGATATTTAGAGCTATATACAGGAGATTGTTGGCTATCTTCCACAGGGGGAGACTTGTTTGGCATTTCTTGGTACTTAGATGTTTTTCACATCTAGTGTTGCCATCAATGACAAAGGGGGAGATTGTTGGCCATTTGGTGGAATTGATTGTGTTGCATTGATGTTTTGTAATTGATGTCAACACTAGATGTTTGGATGCTTTACTGGCACCCTTCTGGTCCTTGTAGGTTGAGTAGTTTCTGGTTAAATTGGATCCGACGTGATCCGGTTGACTCCGGTATAATCTGGTGATGGAATTGGCTTGTTCATAATGCTTATACTCTTATTTGGTCAGGTGGTTGGATGCTATCCTGCTTGCTATGAAGATTGGTTTCTGGTTCCGGTCAAGGTTTCACCAGCAGATCTTTTGGTGGATATCTTTGATGCATTGCATAATTGGTGTTGGTACAGCTTCTGATGGAGTTTGAGGATGTTGTTGGTGATCATGTTCAAGACTTTGTGTTTGGAGATCATTGCTGAAGCGTGTGGACCTATACTTGGTCTCAGTTGATCTAAGTTATGGACCGACATTAATGTAATGTCTGGATAGGACCTATTGTTGTATTTCCGAGATGTCTTATGTGTTGGATATTATTTGTTTTGGTCTAAGGCCAACATGGTTTGTAATTATATAATTGATTTATTGTCTGGTGGCCAACCTGATTGTTTATGGTCGAGGGTTTGTATAAATAAGATGTAAGATCTCATTGTAGATCATCATGGTTATTGTACGAGGTCATGGTCAAGGAATGTAATGTGTGAATAATGTAATATTATTTAAGAAAAGGAGTTTGACGATCATTGGAGATCGAATTGGGTTTGTAAGAGGATTTAGTCCTCCGGTATTGAGCTTAACGAGAACTGTACTCGGGCATAGGAGATGTATCTTTTGCAGTTCAACATTTCTCCATATTGTAATATGAATTTGTATGTAGTCAGTGAGACTCCTTTTGTGATGAGCAGTGTGCTCTAGGTTGTTGGCCTTCCTGCATGTGCAAGCCCCTTCATTGTAAATTCACATACTTATTGTAGAAGTATTATCTAACTGTGGGTAGGCTTCCCACCATGGTATTTCCCTTTACCAAGTTTTTCACGTACAAATCTTGGTGTTGTGTGGATGGATTTTATTATGTGATTATTGTTTATGCTTAATTGGATTAACTGCTATTCTGGTATTATTGTTCTAGGTTCCGATATTGTTGTTTTAAATAGCTAATGCTTTTGGTAATCTGTGACAACTGATTCAACCCCCCCCCCCCCCGCTCTCAGTTGTCTTTTGGTTATCTGAACTGTCTAACACCTTTATCTATCAGTACTCGCATCATATCTTTGATCCATTTGATGTAAACCAATAGCCATCGCAGAACACTTATACACATAGCATTATCCCAGACATACTTAGGTAGTCATTGTCCCTGATTATTTGAATCAGTTATCTGTGCCATATACCACCATGGCTTGGTGATCAGTGTACATATCCATATCAAAGTAGTATTGACAGCAAGGGGCGAAATACTGACCTCACTGGGGGAATTTCGCCTTAAGGATTTTTGAGCATCAAACAAAACAAATAGCAAAGCAACAAATATCGAGACAACTAACAATGACCACAACAAAGCAAGAAGGATAGGTATCAAGGATTGAATTGATTTGAGCTAAACAAAAGGATCTATTTGCAAGATTTTTTATTTTGACAAGAATACTTTTCAGATAGCATGCATGCTTACATATGGTTGTTGATCTTTTTGCATATCGTATCTCCTAAGTGACTCTGGGATGTCTTACGACTAGAGAAGCAAGGAAGGAATGTGATGTTTTATTTATCTGTTGTTTTGGAGTTAAGTCTTCTACTATGCAAATTTGTCTTACGACGTGATTGGGTAACATATCACTAAAGATATTTTCGATTTGTATAGGACAAAGGTTAAACTCTTGTCTATTTTACGCAACACCCAGGTCATCTTGGTTTAATTATACCTCGACACTTGTGTCATATTGCAATATCAAAACCCATGTAAGTTATACTCAAGTCATTATGGTCCAATTATACCATGACGTGTGTATCAACTTTCAACAAATCAAGGCCCGGTGATGAAAACAAAGGAAGCACTGACACTTTGATCAAAACAGATGACAACATGTGGGAACGAGAATGTACATTTCATTATCATATTAATATTTCATTAGGTTGCATATCATTAGTATCATTTATCATCTTTAGGTTTCAAATGTGTTGCAAGTCATTTCAAACATGCATCAGTATTAATCTTGCATTAGGTTGCAAATCATTTTCATTTTGCATTAGTATCATCTTATTACCATGTTAATATTGTATTTGCATTATCATTTTCAAGTTACATTCAAATTGCATTAACATTTTCATGTCACATTATAGTAGCATTAGTATCTTTTCATTATCATCTTAAAACTTGCATTAGGTTGCATATCATTTTAATCTTATGTTAGTATCATTTCATTATCATTATCATCTTAAAATCACATTAGATAGCACATCATTATCATGCATGAAGGTGCATTATCATTATCATTTTAGTTGCATTATCATTTCCATATCATTTTAAGGATGCATTAGGTGCATTAACCTTATCATCCACATTAGATGCACTAACATTATTCATATCATTATCACATCATACATCTCATTTTCAAGATACATCTCACATCATACATCTCATTTTCCAATCATTCACATGTTACATTATAATGCATATCATATCATGAACATGTAGCATTCTAAAGGACATTATCAAAAGCACAAAAATATGTTAGAAACATTTACACAAATCATAAGCATATGCAATCATTAACTCCAACCATCATCTGCATATCACCTTCCAAACATATAGCATTCATTAGACATACATTACAATCATCATATAAGCATATAGATCATCAAAATAAAAAACACACACATCACATCATCTGCATCATCATCTACAAAAGTGATATAGATCAAAAGCATATCATATATCTCATCAAAATCAAAGTAGCTGCATCCATAACATATCATCATGAAAATGTGTGACCACATGTTAATCCAAAGAAAAAACAATGATACGAGTTAAAACCAATCGTCAATGAAGTAATCAAATGTCCAAAGTCCCTGGATATATATATGTATAATAATGTCCATCAAATCAAGTAATATCAGTATCAAGGAAATCGTTGAACATCAAACAACATCATCTCCATGAGATCATCAAAGTATCATATCAATGAAACCATCCACAAAATACCAAATCAATAGGATCAATGAAAAACATGTATCATGGTCAGAGGTCATCAAAATACAATAATGTTGAGTGTATCAATAAAGTACATCAAGGTACAAGTACAAAATCTTTGACCATGATCATGGGGCAAGATCAGCCTGACCACCTCCAGGACTTGTCAGTCGAGAGCTCGAGCTACCCGCACATATGCTACTGATAGTAGCATCTCTCCTAGGTCCCATGACCCCCTCGCTGCCCCTCTGTCTCTGAGATCCACCCCATTGAGAACTAGTTGCATAGCTAGGATCCCGCTGAGCTATCGACAATACCACAAAGTATAAATCCCTATAGTAGGTGGCCCTCTCAGTTTGAACCATCTCATCAGCCGGTCCCCAATACTCCCTCTCAGTATCTCGCTCAACTATGAGTTAAGAATTATGTGCTTGAGCAGCTTGTAAGCCCTATTGAGATTTATCTCGCTCTAGTGACACTATCACCACTTGTCTCTGTAGTTGTCTCACCTATGCTTGGGCATGCGTAAGCTGACCCTATACCTTATGTAGCAGGGCCTGTAATGCTGCTATCTATGTCTGTTGCAGGTGTGGAGGCAATCTAATATGTACCCCATGTGGTTGTGATGGTTGCGGATCTTGAATATCAACATGTCGAGTGGCAGGAGGGGACATAGAAATCCTCCTTTGTCGGGAAAGTGGTTGTACATCCTCCTCCTCCTCCTCCTCAACCGCTATCCCTGCCAATCCCATTAACCTCACTCCTCCACCAATCTCAGGTCCATCATTGCCTGATCCCACCTCAGCCTCCACTGCACCAACATCCTCAGCCTGCACTGGCCCTCCTCATCCTAACTCCTGCATCCATCCTCCTCCTCTCCCCCTCACTCCCATCTCCTCCCTCATCTTTTCCTCCACCCCCGCCTCCACCTACTCCCTGGTTTTGCCCAATCTTACCACCTCTACCAACTCCTTTGTCCCTCCTACCTCTCCCCTGTCTTGTCCTACCACCTTGGTGACCTCCGCCTCTGCCCTAATCATCATCATCATCAACCTCCTCCAATGCCAGAATGGGCTCTCCTGGCCCTATCAATTGTGGGAACTTGTGTGAGAGAAAATATCATGTGTACTCTGTATTCATCCTCACATCACCTATATCATCCAACATGCTCCATGCACAAAAAGGCAATGAGTAGAACTCAGTTCGGGCTATCGCAAAATCCAATGTGGGCCCCCAATATGTCCTCTCCTTGTGTACCCTAGCATACACAATCATCCCCTGTGGCATAGACTACACGCGATCAAATTTTCAGTATACCCATGGAAGAACAAACCACTCTATCACATAAGGGGTGTACCCCAAGAGGAATCTGCTAAAAAATAATTATAAAATATGGAAGCCATCCTCTAGCCAAGGCTCACACAATCGATACGACCTCTAAACCACTGAATTCATGTCATCTAGAGTTTGCCTCCAATACTCTAACTTCTTGAGCATCGATTGGGAAGCGACCTAGCTACACATCATAACAAAAGGTTCCCCTATTGGTCTGAACCTCTCTCCCAATGGACGGGTCACTACTATGTGCTCCCATGCCCAAATTTGCAATAGAGTGCATCTAGAAGCTAGACTAGCTACATCATCATAGACCATCTGATGGAGCTCATGATATAGATGGGCAAGAAAATAAATACCCAATGCATATCATGTGTATGACTGAACCATCTGTCAGAGAACTTGAGCCCATCCAACTGATAATCCATGTGACCTCATGTTTGGAATCAGGAAGTTGCCAATCAAACCTGCCAAAACTGAAGGGAGTGGGGCATAGCTATCCACCATATCTTGCCATGCCACTGAGTAACTTGCAATGTGGGGATTGACAAAAACCTCCCACAGAGCGTCTGTCCCATCGGCGTCCTCCACATCATACTTAACTATCTCTCCTATGATCAGAATCCACAGAATCTGATAGATGTCCTAGGGCATCACTATGATCTCACCCATCGACAAATGGAAGGTGTTATGCTCGTCGTTCCATCTCTTGACCAACACGGTGAGTAGTGCCCTGTTCTTCTAATAGGGTGGCATGTGCAATAAGTGAATGAAACAACAAGCCTCTATAATTGCCAAATCATCGGCAGCCAATCGATCTCTCATCACCAACGTCTTCGGGAATTTCTCCCAAAGCATTAGAACCCCTCGATGGACCTATATCAACCCATGGGTATCATTCTATCAGTTACATCTATGCTCAACAATCAGACAATCAACAAATCAAGTGACAACAATCATGACATCAACCAAGGCCTATCTAATCATTCAATCAATCAATAAAGCATCATATCAAAAATCAATCAATCGCTTCACGAATCATATCACAAATCAAGTACCATGTCAACAACCAAGTTCCATATCAAAAATCAATTTCGGAAACCAATCAATCACGTTTCAATCAATCAAGACTCATATCGCATATCAATCAATCAATCAAATTAGACCCATATCGAAATAGTTGCATATCGAACCAGGCCTCATAATGACAAATTGACCCATATTGAGAACATGACCCATATCAAATAAGAAACCCATATCAAAAATTGACCCATATCGAACAAGTAACCCATCTCAACATCACGACACATATCGACAACTTGACCCATATCGAACCAGCGACCCATAACAACAAAAAGATACATATCAACATCATGACTCATGCCGACCTTGATGCATATCAACTTTGACCAACTTGATCCACATCAAAATTTGACCTGACACGTAGAACTCATAATGATAAATTGACCCATATCAACAAAAATCAACACAATCGACTTAACTGACACACCGACAAGGTGTGGAAACTCATCACAAACCTAGAAATCCAAATTGCACATGTTCAAACTTTCCAAAAATAAAAAAAATTACCCTTTGTTTCATATGGGCTAAAATGGTGCTTAATATAAACTATATCATATGCACTATAAAATTGATCATATGCGCGACTAAATTCATCAAATGCACTAAAAGACATGTCATATGTGCAACATTGTTTTTACATGTGCTACAATATACATTGAATGCGCTATCAAACACTTCAAATGTGCAACAACATTCATCATATGCGCCAAAATAAAAATCATATGAGCAAAAACAACCAAAAAAATAAAAAGGCGAAAAACTAAAACCCTAGCTCGAAAATTCAAAAATCTTCCAAAAATCGCCTAAAATATGAGCTAAAAATTTACGAGGGTTAAAAAGTTGAACTTATAGGTGGCTCGTACTCCAGTGGCCTCTTGAATTGACGACCTCACTCAAATCGATGACGATGGTAGGGGGTGCCATTTCTCTTCTTTCCTCTAGGATCCAATTCTCCAAAGACAAGTGTGCAAATGATTTGGAAATGGGCCCATGGAGGCTTATATAGCCCATGTTGATGCAGGCACTTATGGTGTCTCGGTGGACGTGTGGGGTATGTATGTGTTATCCCCACATAGTCCTAACCCCATTTTTCAAATATTCTTTTTAATAAAATCTATCACGTGATAAATTTAAAAAATCAAGAAAATAAAAAATGAAAAACATCGCAAAAAAATAAAAAAAATCTAGAAATCGTTGTACTTCGCGAAACAGAAATTTTTTCTCAATTTATTGCCCAAGGGGGCATATCATCATATCAATAATTTTATAGCAGCTTCATATCAAATCAACATCATCATCAATCAACCGATCAGTGTCATATCAAAGTTTCATATCAAATCAATTTTTCATATCTGGGGCATTATATCGACGACTTGGACAACAACCCCATATCAAAAAAATTTGATGACAAATTGAGCATTTTTCTTTGAATCAACATTTGGTCACGTCGACTCAAAGAGGGGCAAAAATGTAGACACATAAAAGTTGCACAACAAATTAAGTGAATTTTATTCATTTAATTATACCTAATTATTTCAATTAATTAAATTAAGATTTAATTAATATCCCTATTCTTCTATTTTGACCATTAATCAAATTAAAGATTTGATTAATATTCCCCCCTTTAGCAATTTTAATTAAATTCACATTTAATTAAATCCCCCTCTAGCCATTTTAATTAAATTCACATTTAATTAAATCACCCCTCTAGCCATTTTAATTAAATTAACATTTAATTAAAACCCCCCTCTAGCCATTTTAATTAAATTCACATTTAATTAAATCCCCCCTCTAGCCATTTTAATTAAATTCACATTTAATTAAATCCCCCCTCTAGCCATTTTAATTAAATCTGCATTTAATTAAAACCCCTTTTGCATTTAAATAAATCTAAATTTATTTATAAATCCCCACCACTTGCAAAATCCTACAAATGCAAGTTGCATCCCCTATTTTGGCTAAAATAAATCTTTTATTTACCAAAATGGCCTATTTTCCCTCACCCACTTTCATTTTCCTAAATCTCCCACTTGCATCTCCTTAATCATTCTTCTAGAAGCCTTCTAATCCTATCCTAATCATGTCTAATCTCCTAATCATGTCTTTTCCCTAAATTTGAGGAGGTCACTTCTCAAATTTGGAAGGAATTCTTATAAATGCATTAAAGGCTTTATTTCTTCAACAAGCTAACTTGTTGAGTTCCCCAAAATTTGAAAGGACTCTTACAAATTTGTCCCCCAAAGTCCTATTAACCATTAATGGTTAACTCAACCTTACCACATGATTAGATACTTTCTCTCTAACTCAACTCTCATCTAACCCAAGGGTCTCATCAACCACTCATGGCTTTGACCTTGGTTATCCTATTAACCCTTGCACAAGAGTTTACCCCTTGGATAAAGGCTTTATCCATTGGTTATCCACTAACCCAACCACAACCTTACCTCCTAAGGTAACCACCATGTCTCCTCAAGCATTTAATGCCTCTTGCATCTCCTCTCAAGCCCTCTCAAGGTGACATTTGTCAACTTGGGATTGGATTGATAACTTTCAATAATAGCCTTTGTTGAGATTACTCAATCTCAACCATCCATTTCCCTATTTTTCCTATAAATAGATCTCATTCCTTCTTCAAACCATCCAAGTCTTTATGCATCTAATTTATAGTCTCATTTTATCAAGAATTTTAGCCTCTTTTTGATAATAGTAATTAGATCATTTAGTAGCATCATAGCTTAAGATTTATCATGTTTTTGCATATCATGTTAGTAATATCATGTTAGCTTCATTTCTATGCTAGTCTAATGCCATTTTCATGTTAGTTTAACTGCATATCAATATCTTGCACCATATCATTATCTAGTTTCATATCTAAATCATTCATTAGGATCATAGTTGCATCCATTTTGATCCTGAAATCCTCTAAATCTCATTCTCTAGGTTGTCATCCAAGAGATCAAGCACTCTTCCAAGTGAGGGCCACCTTGAATCTTGAGGATCTTTAGAGATAGAGGAGAATGGAATGATTTTAAAGAGCTTAGATTTATTTAACTTGTTTGGTTTATTTCTAGCCTCTAATGCTATGTTCCATGTGTGTGTTTGAGTTGTTTTCCTTGCAATGCAGGTTGATCCCATATTTCCAACACACACTACTATATAACAACTTTCATGCAACAGGATCCCAAAGCTTGTACCCTTTCACACCATAAATGTACTCAATGAAGATACATTTAACAACCTTGATCTCCATCTTTGTTCGCTTCTCCTTTAGCACATGTGCATATGCCTGATAACTAAAAACTCTAAGATGTCTCAATGAAGGCTTGTAACCTGACCATTTTATCGAAAAGAGTTGATGTAGGAGACATGTTGATTAGATAGATAGCAATGGCAACAACTTTAGTCCAAAACTTTTGTTCTATACCAACACCACTCAACAAACTCTTTGCCTTCTCCATTAGTGTCATGTTCATTCTTTCTACAAATCCATTTTGTTGTTGAGAATATTAAATTGTCATTTATCTATGAATGTCACAATCTTTACAAAATCTATCAATTTTTTTTTTTAAATGACTTTCATTATTAGTCCTCAAATATTTTATTTTCTTTATATTTTGCAACTCAACTATTGCTTCAAATCAACTAAAAACTTTAAATTTACTCTTTAGAAAATATACCCATGTCCTTTTTCTATAATCATCAATAAATGAAACATAATTTGTCAATTTTCGAATAGAAGGAACATCTTTTAGAATGAATAAGATCCAGTATACCACAAAATTTATGAAAAGTCGAGTAAAACTAAATGTGAAAAATGCAATGCTCATAGAAATCACAATAAAAATTATAATCATTCAAACCTTCAACAAGGCTTTTATTTTTTAAAAGGTCCTTAGACCCTTTTCTCAAATGTGGCCAAGTCTTTGGTGCCACAAGATAGTCTTATCTATAGGCAACTTTGATTCAAAATAAAGATCACCCTTAGGTACCCAAAAGTCATGACCATTTATTGAAGGTGAAACCCTCACCTCTTCCAACAAAGTATCCACAAATTTATTTTTCATAAAAGTACTATTACACTCAACAATGTATGTCTGAGCTTATAAATTGTGCCAAATTTGACACCTCTAGCAATCACCCTAGAACCTTTCACCATTTTGCATCTTGCATATGAAAAGACTACTTGCACGCCCACATCTCTTAGTTTTCTCATAGATAACAAATTTTATGCTAGTTTAGGAATATGAAACACATAATTAATCCTTTTTATTCTACCATTAGGAAAATTAATTTTGAATTTACCATGCCAAATAATATCTAAATGAGAACCATCACCCATCTAAAACTTACCTCCATCAAATTCTTCATATTCAGAAAACCAATCTCTATTAAAGGTCTTATGAAAATATGCACTCGAGTCAATTAACTATACATAATTAGTTGCACGAGTGACCAAAGTTGCAATGAATTGGAATCAAATTCTTTCTTGAACTTAGAATCATAATCAAATTTCTTCTTTTTCTTCTTCTTTTCTTCTTTACATACTCCTTACAAAATTGTCCAGGTTTATTGCATTTCCAAAAAAATGACTTTGGACTTTCTAGGAGATTTGTATCTTCCCTTGGACTAGGATTTATTATTATTCTCATTCTTCTCGTCCTTTACCTAGGTCTTCCACAAACATTTAGGTACTCCTTGGCATTTATGGATACCCTCATCGTCGTCTCTTTTGAAATAAAAAAACCCACCACATCTTCAATTTTTAAAATAACAAAGATTACTACCAATAGCCATATCAAGAGATCTCATGAATCAAGCAAAAAACAAAGCAAGAATTGGCATTTCTCCTCCTCATCCATCTTGACACCAAAATATGCCAATTGAGCCACCAACATATTGAATGCTTTTAATTGGTCTATTATTCATCATCCCTCTTCCATTCTCAAGGAATATAGTTTCTTCCTCAAGGAAAATCTTGTTCACTAAATATTTGGCTTGATATAACACCAAGTTTCTTCCATAGTTTATTTGCAAAAGACTCTTCATGGACATTGAAAAGAATAGAGTCTTCCAAGCACACTTCAATTACACCCTTGCCTTTACAATCCATAACATCATATTGAGCAATTGAAGTAGGATTTGTAAGCTAAAAACATTCTCATCAATTGCATCTCAAATCCGATCTATTAACAAATACTCTTTATTTAGCTTCCACATTTCAAAATTATTTCCAACAAATTTCTCCACCTCTATTCTCCTTAATGAATTTTTCTTCTGAAAATGCCTGCAACAAGATCACAAAGTATCTTCTACACAAGCTCCCACTCAAATCTAGACTAGCTCAAAAAACCCCAACAACCTGCGACTAAAACCAAAGGTGATCAAGTTCGGATTCCATTTGTAGGAAGTTCTTCTACTACCTTAACTTCTTTACAAAATGAAGAGGGAGTGGGAAAGAGAAATATGGAAAGAGATAGATAGAGAGATAGATAGAGAGAGAGAGAGAGAGAGAGAGAGAGAGAGAGAGAGAGAAGTATAGGACAGAGAGAGAAGAAGAGAAAGAGAGAAATAAAGGGGTTTCGAAAGGGGGAGACAGAAACTCACACACATACATAGATATATGTATGTATGTATGTATGTATGTATGTATGTATGTATGTATGTATGTATGTATGTGTTAGGATTCCCACAGATACTAGGAGGGGGGGTGAATCAGTATCTAACCAGTTTTTTGAATTTCTTAACTTAAAACATGTAGAGCATATTATAACAATGTATCGGTATGCAAGAAATAATGCAATAAACATAATTAAAAACAACCACATGAAAAACACACTATAACACAATGATTTAATGAGGAAACCTGATGTGGGAAAAACCTTGGTGGGATTCGTAACCCATAATATTCACTTACTAGCCAATAAGAGAATATTACTGCTACAAGAGGGGCCTGCACATGCAGGAAGGCTAAGTGCCTAGAGCACATTGCTCAAAATGGAAGTCTCACTGACTTACAAAATGGATTGTATAAATCCAATGTCTTGTACTGCTTCAGAATAGAATCTATAATGCCAGATCCAGTACCGGTTTCTGCTCTGCTTTTTACATAAACCCTTAACCTATATTTCACATAATAGGTCTGCCTAATTACATTTCATATCTCGCATCTTTTTCTTCTGTCTCACTTATATTGTTTTACAATGAACTCTTATATATATGAGTCATTTTACATCATGCCAAGTCGGCTTACAAAAGATTTTACAATAATAAATAAAATATATTACAACAAAAATCCTGTCGGCCTCTGTGCCAGTATGCTTCCTTTCCCTGCCGGTGTCGGTAGTCTAAGTGCCAGTGTAGAGTCTGCTTTGCTAGTGCCGGTATGATGTCTTGCCGGTGTCATAGGATTGTAAGGTTGTCATCAATGACAAAACCTTCAATCACCTACAATGTCTCATTGGAGTGTGCATATGCCAACAATCTCCCCCTTTAGCATTGATGGCAACACTCATGAGAAAATCCAAAAATGTAGATAGGGAGATAAAAGAGACAGACATACATAAGAGGTAGAAAGGAAGATAGAGGATTATGAAGAGAGGCATTTAGATAGATGGAGAGAGAGACATAGAGGGATGGGGATAAAAATAAAAAATAAAAAATATATACATATAAAGGGAGATAAAGAGAGGTGGAGACATACTTGAGGAAGAGAGATAGAAAGTAAGAGTTGTACATAGAGGGAGATTGATAGGGAGATGGGAATAAAGAAGGAGATATAGAGGGAAAGAGAGAGATATATGTATAGGTAATGGTAGTTAAGAAATAGAGGGAGATTTATAGAAAGACAAGAATAAACAAAGTGGTATAGATTATGAGAGATAAGAGATATAGACTAAAAGAGAGATCAATAAAAGAGAGGAAGAGATAAAGGAGGAGAGATAGAGAGTTTTAAAGGGAAATATAGAGACATATAGAGAGGGAGATTCATAGAGGAAGAAATAGAGATAGATCAAGAGACATCAAGATAAAGATAGGAGGGATTTTTTAATATCCCTACAAAAATTAACATCAATATTTTAGAATAGTATTTAAATATATTTTAAAACCATTTGAAACCTTAAACATTAAAAAAAATATTTTGGTTTTATAATAGTTAGTTTTAATTGTAGACGTATAAAAATGACCATATTCCTAAATGAATATTTTATGTTCATTTCTCTATTTAATTAAATCCAATTTAATTAAATTATCCACATTCCTCTATTTAATTAAGTAAATTACTCAATTTATTTAAATTAAATTCTCTATACCCATTTAATGAATAAATCATTTTATTCAATTAAATTCCCCCTATCCACTTTTAATTAAATTCAAATTTAATTAAATAGTTATCCTAAATTGAATAAATCTAATTTATTTAATTTCCCCAAATTGCAACCAAATTGAATTAAATTAACTTTATTTCAATTAAATCCTATTATCCCTCCATCCACTTGCAAAATCTTACATCTCCCACTTGCCTTCCTAAACCCCTTTCTAATCCCTTCTAGACTCTTCTAATCGCTTCTAATTAGCCTAACCCATCTTCTAAACTTTGTCACATCCCTAAGCAAGGGGAAGTCACTTCTCAAATCCTCAAAGTCTTTGATAACCATTAAAGGCTTCAAGTCTTCAACCACTTAAATCCCCAAAGTCTTCATAACCATTAACGGTTAACTCAAACCCTCTTACATGGTTAAAGAATTTCTTTTAACTCAACCTTCATCCAACCCAAGGGTCTCATCAAGCCTTTAATGATTTGACCATGATTATCTCTTAATCATTTGCACAAGGGTTTATCCTTGGATTAACTCTTAATCCAATGGGTAAGCCTAACTTAAGCTTAACCCTTATCTCTAGATAACCATAAGGTCATCTCAGGCATTTAATGCCTCCAACCCCTTCTCTCAACCCAACCCTATGTTGACACTTGTCACCATTTCATTGGTGCAAATTGCAAACATGGATCCCCAACTTTCAAACTCAAACCTTGATCAACTCTTTCAATCCTGGCCATCCATTGCCCTGTTTTTGCTATAAATAGAGCTCTCATTCCTCCATTTTGAGAGATCAAATCCAAGTTTGTAGTATCACACTTATGCTCAAATACATTCAAGCTTTCATATATCATTTTTATGCTCATCATTTAGCCTCTCTTTAGAATAGAAATTAGTCTAAATCTGCATGTTTAGAATACTTTCTTTATCATTTAGCTCAATCATAGACTAATATATCATGTTAGGATAGTATTTATACTAACCTTGTCATCTTATAATCTAGTTTATTGCATTTCTAGAATCATGCATAGCTTAGGATGCATTTCATTCTAAAATCTATCAAAACATCCCTCATTCTTGCATTTGCCATCCCTAAACCATTTTGCTCAGTGATCTGAGAGCAAAAACATTGGTTTGAGGGACATTGTAGGATAGAGAACCATGGGACCCACCTTGGGAAGCTGAGTTATACTTCATGACTCCATAGCTTGCACCAAGAAGTCCTGTGTGTGTGTGTGGACAAGTTTTTTTTGGAATATTTTCACATATTGAGTTCTATCGACCCGCTTTTCCCGCATACATTAATATTTCAAACATGACCTTGAAACCCTAGGTTATATTCATGTTTACTAGCTACATTAACAACCCAAAAAATTCATAACACGTCCTTACAAACCCCTAAAATGATGAACCTTAACCTATTTAACTCAACTCTAAAAAAGTCTACAATAATTTCTCAAATAAAATGTGAATTTAATTAAAATGGCTAGAGGGGGGTTTTCATTAAATAGTGGTTGAAGTCACTTTGGATGATATTGATAAATGTATTTGATTAAAATCTAGGGTAAAAAGTAGCTTCAAATGCATTTATCAATATCATCCAAAGTGACTTCAACCACTATTTATACATTGGCAAAGAATTAAGATTTCACATGCTATCAATAGATGCAAGGGATGTTTATATAATTTCCCCACAAATTGGTCAAAAATATTATCTACTCACTATAATAATAAACCACAATAATGGAGGATGCATGTATTTCACTCTCAAATTGTAAGTATAGATTAACTCACTATCATTGGTCATTGCTACCATTAAAGCTTGAATATGACCTCTATGTGAGACCACAAGTTCCATTGAAGGGTTTTCATCCCCCAATATGAAATCTATTATGGTTTCATCCTTCAACTCTATGCAATATTGGGAATTTATCCTTGAATTTGGTCACTAGAAAAAGTGTTAATTATAATTTATACTAATGGTTTTTAATGGGTTTTTTTGTGGAAATCCTATATTTTCCTTTTATCACAATATACACCTATATATTACATCAAAATTTATAGCCATGGATGCCTACTCAAGACTAATATTCTATATGGGTTGCATGTATTAATTGAGAACTATTTCTCTTGAATTGCACTTGAGATAATATCATAATGTGTAAAAATGGGCTTGAGAGGCCTAGCAAAATATCCCCTATGAATAATAATAGTCCTTAGGAGTAATCAAAAGGGTTTTTAAGGTTTTGGAACCCTAATTACCTCATTAATAGTATCCCTTATTGATGAAGGAGCATCTTGGAGAGCTAAATAGTATCATACTATATCAACATATTTCCTCTACATGATGGAATGGAGACAACATGGCAAGTCTACTACAACATATCAAGGTGGTAGTAGTTGAGGACTTATCATTTCAGAGATCTCTTAACCACAAGTTCCCTCTATCAAACATCCTGGAATTGAACTTATATGAGATAGCCTGTGGAACTTTTTCGTACATTTCCAAGCCTACATGACATAGCACATGTAGTACCCCTGCCCTAATCAGATTCTAATTTCGGTTTGACCTTGGTTAGTTTATCATGTTATAATGTTATAGTCAGATGTTTTGATTATTGTGTGTACTGGTTAATGTTGTTTTCGCATCAATTTGTATGTAAGCTTATTAGTTCTCCTGATTTGTGTTATTAATCTCGGGCTAACACTTTTATTAAATAAATATATGTATGCATGTGTGATTCATGGTTGCAGGAGATTGCAGGTACAATACCGCATGGGTGCGAGGTTCATCTCCGCCTGGATTCGTAGGTTTGAGTGTTCCTCATTGACCCTTAGAAATTGGATTAGGTGGTCGTGAGACCCTCGTTTGACCATAGTCATGCTCAAGTGAGCGTTGTCAGTCGTCTGTCAGTATCCCCTTTGGTGGGGTATGCAGGTTGTCTGTCTGTTTGGCTTTCTTGGGTTGCATGCTTTGTGTATGGTTAAATTGAGTAATTAATCCTTAAATGTTTAAATTGATTTAATGTGTGTTTACACATTAGTAATTAAGGGACTAAATTAAATAGGTTCCCTTTATGCTATTAATCGTTAATTAGAATTGCTCAATTCAAGTTGGTAGCAAGTTCGATTAAATGGTTAATTTTAAATGATAAATTTATTCTGTTTATGCTTTTGGAAAGGAAAGATATAAATTTATTTGAAATAGAATTAATTTAATTTCTTTGCCCTTTAAAAAAAAATAGAGTTAAAACTATTGCCTTAATTACTTTTAGAAAAGTTAATTAAATGTCATGAGAAAAGAGAAATAAAATAAATGATTTTTACAAATAACTTTCCCATTTACTTTTTGGAAATTAGAAAAATAATTTCTTTTATTATTAAATATTATGATTTATTAGAAAACATTTTTCAACCTAAAAGTTTAGGTTGAATTTTTTTCTATATTATGCAAATTTTTGGAGAAATTTTGGAGGCCAGATTGGAAACCAAAACTGGAGCTTCGAGGTTTGATTCAGATTGTTTGCAGAGTATTCATACAGGATTGCTATCACAGGTTGGGTGTTTGTCACTCTTCTTTTTGTTTTGAAATTTTGAAATTTAGTTTTAAAAAAAATACTTCTCTGTATGTTGATTTTTCTGAAAGATCCCTGTTTGGAGAGTTTTTAAAGTTGTTTAAATTTGAGAAAGGGTTTCCTGGTTTGGGAAAGGGTTGTTTTCCTGATGTATGAATTTGCAAATTTGTGGTGAAAGGAAAAGTCATGCTGGTAAATTTTTTGGGAATTTCTTCTTTTTGTGTATTTTTGTGTTCTTCCTGTGTAAGGAAAAAATTAGAGATTTTTGGTTTAATAAATTTCCCTTAAGGCTTTGTGAAAGAAAGATTTAGGAAACTTTATGTTTTTCTCAAATCTTTGTTCTGTCACAAACATTTTTTTTGGTTCCTGGTATAAATTATTTTTCAGAAAATAATTTTATGTATGGTTGTAGTTTATTAAATATTTTTATTTAAACAAAAATAAATTTGTCTGTGATTTTATTAAACTCTGTTTTCTAAGAGTGTTGGGAAAAGAGATTTTTTTATAATCTCTGGGAAAAGAAATTTTTTTAATCTTTGATTAAAAAAAGAAGATATGTTTTGTTGGGTCTGTGTATACCCAGAGTTGGGTATTGAATTTATTAGTTTTAATAAATTTAAAATAAAATAAAATCATTCCCTGCTTATTTCACTCAGAAAATTTTCCAAATAAACTTGGCAATGGAAGTTTGTTTTTACAGAAAGAAAAAGAAATAAAAAATTCATAACCTGTGAAAATATATAAAAATAAATAAAAAATAAAAAAATCAAATTGACTTTTAAAATATTAAGTCAAGAAATTTATGAGTTTGTTGGAAAACTCATAAATTTTTGAGTTTTGCTTTGTGTTCTGGGAAGTAAAATTTTCGTTAAAAAAAAAAAAGGTTTTTTATTTTATTTTATTAAAAAGTTTTTTTAATAGTTTTTATTTATTTATTAATGAGAATATATATATATAGTTGGTAAATTTTTATTATTAATTATTAATTGTTTATATTTTATTAATCACGGTTTAATAAATATTTATTAATTAATATTTAATTTTGGTATTTGTCTTTATGTACGCAGGAAGTATCTTTTTTAGGAAAAGGATAAAATAATGTATTATTTGGAAACATTGGAAATTTAGTAATGTATCATTTGGAAAATTGGCAAGTAAATGATATTTTCATTTAGTAAAACAAATTGTTTAATTTATATTTCTCTCTGTGTTGGGAAATAGGCAAAATTGTACTATTCCAATTGTGGTATTGAATTTATCTTGTATGCTGATTTTATGTTATTGTTTTTTAAAACCTTAGATCCTTTAGAAAACTGGATCGATTGTTGTGTGAAAACAATAAGAAAGAAGATTGTCTTTTCCAATCTATGCCTATGCATGTTTAATTTTTTGTATTTGCATTTTCTTAAGAAATGGCAAGTCTTTGATTTTGTTTGTTGGATCATGTCGTAAGTTTGAATTGGGCACCTGTTCTTGTCCTCAATCTCGAGTTTTGATTGTTGTCTTGTGGTGGTGTTGTAACCGGTCATGTCCCTTATGCGGGTGTTGAATGTTGGTTTGTGGTTGACCATAGCTGGTCAGGTCTCTAGTTAGAGTATCGTCAGCCAGTACACCTTGTATGAAGTCTTGTTTGACCAAGTAGGTATTCCTACCATGTTGAACTCCATTTACTTGACCTTGTGTATTCCTTGGTTTAGGAGTTCGTTTGAGTATAGTCTAGTGTCATTTGGGAAAGTGGCTTTCGATTGGGGGTCGTGTCCAAAGTGGTTGTTGGGTTACCCATCGAAAGTGTGTCTAAATAAGTGATAATCTAATAGCATATTAGAGAGTTAGTTAATGAGTCACTAAGTAAGATAATTGTGCCTTACGCATGGGATGAGTGCTAGCACAGACTCGGCATGCAGTGAGAAGGCCTGAAATGGCAAACTATCAACCTTGTCTTCATAAAAGGTTGTGTTGGGTCCACATGAGGCTTGGATGGGCCAGAGGTTCAGAATAGGTTGTCAGGGTAAACCAATGGATGGGGCAGGAACCTATGAAGACCTGCCATGGCAACCATACCAGGTTATGTGATGACACTTGTCCCTTATGTTTGCTAGTGTGTTGTTTTGTTGTCTTGATAGGAGCATTGTTGAGGAGTCGTCCTGGTGTTTATGCCCTCATGAGAACCTGATATCATGTTAGACCTTGGGTTGCAAAGATTTAGTTTTGCTGGTGCTCCAGTTGATCTTTTGTAATTGCCTCTTATTATGTTCAGTTGGATCCTTTCCTATTGAGGGATCATTCATGTATTTATTTGACCAATGGGGTCGTATGTATTATTGGTTATGTTTGCCTTGATGCCAGTATTGTAAATGATGTGAACCTGATGTATTCTTCTCTATTATTTAATTATCAGAGGGGTCTTGCAGTTGAGCAGACTCGGAGATGTAGCCCACTAGGGGTGAACTCCAAGATCATTTTGGTGTTATATGGTGTTTTACATTCTTATGTTTCTTTTTAATTTAGCATGTATGGATGGCATTATGTTAGAATGTATAATCTGGATTAGATGAAGTTAATCTTAAAAGCATGGATGTAGTCATCTTATTAAATGCAGTAATTTGGATCCTGAAAGAATGTCGATTAGAATAATGGAATGTATTCAGTTATTGATAATGCAATTAAGTATGCATGAAAAGTAATCATTAGTTAGGATGAAATTTAAGTACGTTATGAAATTAGATGCATGACTTAAGTTTTCATGAAAGTTTGAACGTAATGTATGGTTAAATTTTATTGGATGAACCTTAATCATGTTATTTGGAGGAACTGACTGACTAGATAAATGAGACGGAAGAGTACTTTGAGTATAAAAAGAGGTTGAAGATCCAAAGTGAGTCATATTTGCCAAAATTGGAAATTGAAGGGACATGTCGCTATCTCGTGGAAGGAGGTACAATTGGATAGAAAATAAAGAGGGAAGGAGATGATCACAAAATGGTAAGGATGGTGGTGAAATTGAAAAGTTAATTCAAACCTGTTGACTGAGTTGGAGATGTTGAAGAAACCCAAAAAAATATGACAAAGGGAGATGATGATGAAGGACTAAACTAAGGAGTTCCATAATATTATCATAAGAACTAGACATAGCAAAAATAGAAGGTAGAAAGTGGCAGGGTACATCATGTTGGCAGCAACAATGAAGGAAAACTGAGAGGGGGGGGTGGATCAGTTTTCACCAAAATATCAAATTAACCACAACTTTAGATCAGAACATTAACAGCAAGAACAAAGATAAACACCACAACAACAATACACATAACACACAAATTTTGACATGGAAAACCTGGTTAAGGGAAAAACCACGATGGGAACCTACCCACAATATGATGATACTCTGCAATAGTATATATTTAAATATTACAATGGGGAATGCACATGCATTCAAGAACACTGCCTAGATCTCACTACTCAAATATAAGAGAGGGCTACAACCCCCAAAAGAAAGGAAGGCTCACTTCCTTACAAAGATCAGACACCAATACGGATTACATGAACTGAGAGAATAACATCTTCAAATGCCTAATCACAGTTCCAGTTAAGCACACTGTCTCCTCTACAACTCTCTTCTTAACTTCATTCATCTTCTGAAATATCAAATGCTTGTTCGCACATACAAAACCCTCAAAGAACACAGACACACATCTTACATGATTATTACTCTTATTTATACAAATCATCAACCTTAATTTCAAGGTCGGCTCAACTCATAAAACCTAATTACAAAATTACATCATATGATACATAAATCAATATGCGGACCAATACAATGTTGGCAAGGACATAGAATGGACCTAAATCAAAACCTCAAACATGCAACACCACCGAATATCTTGCCAAGATCATCCACAACAGGCAAGAATCATCGAGTCGGTCAGAAGGTCGTATAACATAAAGAATACCACCAAACCAAGAAAATCTTCAATAGCATGCACAAAGATCAATGCGGACTAGAAACATGGATAGAACATGATTGAGAAACATAAACAAACAATGTGAATTCTACCACAACAAATTGAATTACTAGAATCATCATCATCTCCCTCCCGGAACTCAAGAACACCAACATAACTTACTGACAAACTGAAAGATATGCTTGTGAGGTTTCAAATCATGAACCACTCAAACTGAGGACACACATGAACGTCCCAAACATTCTCCAAAATACACTCAACATAATGAATCAATTATGGAGCAATACAAACCATAAATCATAACTTTGCAATACAGAACCAACCAAAAAATCAGTCATCACACTGGACCTCATAACTTGATCAGATCACCTTTCAGAGGACTAAAATTCATGTTGAATCAACTGAAGATACCAATCTCTAAATCCTTAAATTTGCATCAGTATATCTACAATATACCAACCAAACCAACTCTCTGCAACGTCGAAGAATAGGATCATAAGAATATGTTGACATCAATGACAACAACACATTCCAACAACTCTAATATCCAACAATCTCCCCCTTTGGCATTGATGGCAATATATGAATGTGAAAAATAATCAATGCAAAGAAAGAAATCAACTCCAACAACCTTCCTTTGAGATCATGCACACATATCTCTCTACCTTAGATAGATAGGACTATTTTTCACATGCTTCTCTCCCCCTTTGACATCAATGCAAAAGGCTCTCAAAACTGAATAACTCTTCCCCACACAATCACAAACTGAACTACATACTGACTCCTCCCTCCGAGTAGCAACATCCACTCATTAATCTAGATATCAAGATAAGACTATGAAGTCCACCGGATTGATGCATCTCAATGCATCTAGTTCACATCAGGAGGGGCAATCACTCCTAACTTATCTCTCAGATATACAAATGTATCTGTAGGCAAAGCTTAGTGAAAATATATGTGATTTGTTCCTTTGTAGATACATACTCCAATCTTAATTCCTTATCACTGAATTTCTCTCTCGAAAAATGAAACTTAATTAATATATTCTTTGTTTTAGAATGCAACATCAAATTCTTAGAAATATATGCTCTAATACCAATTGTTGGCAACAACAATGAAGGAAAACTGAGAGGGGGGGTGAATCAGTTTTCACCAAACTTAAAAAATTTAATGACAACTTCAAATTAGATCATTAACATAAAGAACAAAGATAAACACCACAACAACAATACACATAACACATAGATTTTGACGTTGAAAACTCGGTTAAGGGAAAAACCACAACAGGAACCTACCCACAATATGATGATACTCTGCAATAGTATATGTAAATATGACAATGGGGAATGCACATGCATTGAGGCATACTTCCTAGAGCTCACTTCTCAAACACAAGAGAGGGATACAACCCCTAGAGGAAGAAAGGAAGGCTCACTTCCTTACAAAGATCAGACACCAGTCCGGATTACATGACCTGAGAATAGCATCTTCAAATACCTGATCATAGTTCCAGTTAAGAACATTGTCTACTCTACAACTCTCTTCTTAACTTCATCACTCTTCTGAAAGATCAAATGCTTGTTCGCACATACAAAACCCTCAAAGAATGCAGACACACATCTTACATGATTATTACTCAAATTTCTATAAATCGTCAACCTTAATTTCAAGGTTGGCTCAACTCATAAGACCTAATTAAAAAATTACATCACACTATACATAAATCAATATGCAGACCAATACAATGTCAGCAAGGACATAGTATTGACCTAAATTAAAACCTCGAACATGCAACACCACGAAATATCTCGCAAAGATCATCTGCAACACACAAGAATCATCAAGTTCGCCAGAAGGTCGTATAACATGAAGAATACCAGTGGACCAAGAAAATATTCAATGACACAGACAATGATCAATGCGGTCCAGCAACATGGATAGAACACGATCGAGAAACATCAAAAAGCAACATGAACTCCACCACAACAGCTCGGATTACTAGAATCATCATCTCCCTCCCGGAGCTCAAGAATGCCAACATAACTTACTGACAAACTAAAAGATATGCTTGTGAAGTTTCAAATCTTGAACCACTCGGATTGAGGACACACATGAACATCCCAAACACTCTCCAAAATACGCTCAACATAATGAATCAATTCTAAAGTAATATGAACCAGAAATCACAACTCTGTAATACAGAACCAACAAAAAAACCAGTCATCGCACTGGACCTCATAACTTGATCAAATCACCTTCCGCAGCACTAAAACTCATGCTGAATCAACTAAATATACCAATCTATGAATCCTTAAATCTGCATCAGCATATCTGCAATATACCAACCAAACCAACTCTCTGCAACACCGAAGCACGGGAACACATGAATATGTTGACATCAATGACAACAACACATTCCAACAACTCTAATATCTATCACATCAATGGTCTCAGAACTAACATCCAAGAGAAATCAAGTTTGTTATGGATGACCACCATGGAGTAATTGTACCAATTTGTGCTAAAGGTGGAGGAAAATCTAGCTAGAGATTGAAGCAGAGGTCGAGAAGAAGGAACCAAGACATTCTAAAAGGTTGGTCACAACACGGTGAGAAGAGGTCATACAATGAATGAAGCAAAGGGAAGAGCCCTTATCAAAACAAGGAAAGAAGACCTAAGGAATATTCTTAACACAACCAAAGAGAAGGTGAATATCATTATCGTGATGATGGATACCAGAGAAATGAAAGAATATTTGACCAAGGGCCATTCTAGGGAACCTATTTCAAGTGTGGGGAGGTAGGACATCATGCCTTTGAGTGCCACCAAGGAAGTGTGAGGAAGCATAGGGAGTCCAAATCTAGAACAACATATGCTAAGGAAGAACTGGACTAATCAATTGGATCCTTGGGAAATCTAGAAAGAGGGCAATCATTGGTCATTAGAAGAGCCCTATTGCAGATAGAGGTCAAGGAGAAACCAACATAGAGGAAGACCTTGTTTTCGACAAGATGTGAGTAAGGAGGCAAATGTTGTAATGTAATCATTAATAGCAACAACATAGAAAATTTGGTCTTAAAAGAGATGGTCTGGAAGCTAAACTTAAAGAGGATGAAAAACCTAAACCCATACCAAATCGCTTGGATTCAAGATGATGACAAGATCTTGGTAAGTGAGAAATGCCTTATCAAATTTCACTTCGGATCCTATAGGAATGAAGTGTTGTGTGATATTATATCAATAGATGCTTCCCATTTGTTGTTGGGGAGATCATGGGAGTATAATTGGAGGGCCATACATGTTGGGAGAAATAACACCTACATTGTGACCATGAATGAGAATAAGTATATCTTGATTCCTCTAGAAGAAGAGTTGAAGAAAGTAGTGTGTGGTAATGCAAGAATTTACTTGGTAGATGGGAGAAATTTTTTGGATGGATTGAAGCATGAGAATACCTATTTTGTGCTCACTCTAAGGAAGTGTGGCAATCAAGATTATAGAGGTACCATCACAACAGGATAAGAAGTACCATAGAAGGAGGTATCAGAGTTGCTAAACAAGTATCAAGATATTGTGTTAGAGAATGTTCTAGAGGGGTTTCCATCAATTCAAAGCATTAGCTATCATATAAATTTTATATACAGAGTAAGTTCTCTAAAGAAAATAACACACATGATGACACCTGCATAGAATGCAGAGTTGAGTAGATAGGTGTAGGATTTGTTGGAGAAAGGATTGATCTAGGAGAGCCTAAGCCTTATGAGGTACCTACTATCTTGGTACTAAAAAATTTGGGGAATGGAGGATGTGTAATGACTTAAGAGCTTCTAAAAATATCACAATTAAAAACTGGTTTCCTTTTCCAAGGATGGATGATATTATGGATTGTTTGAGTGGTGCAAGATACTTTACAAAAATTGATTTGAAGAGTAGGTATCTTCATATCAGAATATAGGAAGGAAATGAGTGGAATACTACATTCAAGGCCAATGAAGGAATGTATGAATGGATAATAATTACCTTTGGAGTCACTAATGCACTGAGCACATTCATATGATTGATGAATGAAGAATTGAAGGATTTCCTCGATAAATTCCTTATTGTTTACCTAGATGACATTCTAATTTTCAACAAGATGAAATAAGAACATATTTGACACATCAAACAAGTGTTCCAATAGGTGAGGGAAGAGAATATGTTGATCGGTATCAAAAAGTGAAGCTTCATGAAGACAAAGCTAGTTTATTTGGGGTTTTCTATATCTACATAAGGATTGAAGATGTATTTAGAGAAGGAAAGAGAAATTATGGAATGGACAAACCAATAGACATTGGATAAGTTTTCATTGTTTGACAAATCTTTATCAAAATTTCATCGGGAGTCATTGTTTGACAAGTCTTTATCAAAATTTCATTGGGAATTTTAGTACCATATGTACATCAATGACTAAGATCATGAGAATTGATCCAAAAGAGTTTATGTGGACATCCAAAGCACATAAGTGTTTTGATTTGTTGAAAGAAAAGATGATGGAGCACCTAGTACTAGCCTTACTCGATATCAACAAGGTATTTCAAGTGGATTGTGATACCAATGACAATGTTATAGGAGAGGTCCTCAGTTAGGAAGGCAAGCCAATCACACATTTTAGTAAAAATTTGAATGATGTTTGAATAGTATACCCAATCTATGGTTAGGAATTATATGCCATAATTCAAGCCTTGAAGAAGTGGAGGTACTATGTACTACCAAAGGATTTTATACCATCAAGGTCTCTAATACCTACATAGCTAAGGGAACTTGAACCAAAGGTATATCATTGGGTGGAATTCATGCAAAGATATATATTTGTCTTGAAGCATCAGAGTGGGAAGTCAAATAAGGTTGTGGATGCACTAAGAAGAAGAAGAAACCTAATGATGCAGATGATGGCGGAAGTGATGGGATTTCATGAGTTGAAGCATTTGTACGAAGTTGACCCTAATTTTGTGGAGGCTTGGAAGGAAAGAAAAGATTCAATAGTGACTAATAGAAGAAAATGGCTAGATTATTTAATTCAAGATGACATGTTCAAAGGGAATAAGTTATGTATTTGCAAGAGTTCAATGTGGTAGAATCTAATCAGGGAGAAACACTCTGGAGGAATAGCAAGACATTTTGGCATTAAAAAAATTGTAACTTTGGTGAATGAGAATTACTTTTGGCCTCAAATGTATAATGATGTCTCAAAATATATTCAAGATCATAGGATCTGTCAAGTATCTAAGGGAACCAATAAGAATGTCAATTTGTATCAACCTCTTACAATTCCAGAAAGGCCTTGGGAGGACATCAACATGGACTTTCTCTTAGGATTGCCAAGGATTCATAGAGGAAATGACTCCCTATTTGTGGTAGTAGATTGGTTCTCAAAAACTGTGCATTCCATTCCCTATAAGAAGACTCATGATAAAATTCACATTGATGATCTAGATTCTTTTGGGAAGTGGTGAGACTACATGGACTACCAAAATCATTGTTTTAAATTGGGATACCAATTTACTAGATGCTATTAGAAAATATTGTAGAAGAAGATGAAGTCAAGCCTAAATTTTAGATCCACATTCCATCCCTAGACTAATAGACAAACAAAGGTGGTAAATAGAAGCTTGTAAGACCTACTCAAGTGTTTGGTAGGAGACAAAGTTGGAAATTTAGATTGGAGTACCCAAAAATACAATTTGAGGTTGTTATCGGAATACATCCTAAGGGAGTGGTAGAACTGAGGGACATTATGTAGTGCCCCTCCCTCTTTTGTCTTGTCAGACCCTATGTTTTGTGTTCTGTGTGGTTCAACACTTATTTTGGTATTGGTCGATTTTGGTTTTTGGTTGTGATGCTTGTCTATGCTTCCTAGATTTCTATGAGACTATGATATTTCATGTTATGGGGATGGTCAAAATAATGATGTTATATGATGTATCTTCACTTTGTGTGTGTTAGTTGATTCATTATGTAAATTTTTAAATGTATCTTTAGCATTTGTATTTGATATATTGAATTTAAAAAAAAAAAAATTGCATTTTCTTGTTCTTGGATGTTTTTTCCTCTGGGCCTCATAGTGGGGTGTAACACATTAGCTCAGAAGACAAGAGGAGTGTGAAAGAAGAGGATTTTCCAAACCACATGCAGGTTGTGCATAGGGAAGTCAAGCAACGTCTAAAGACCATGAATGAAAACTACAAGGATTGAGTAGATACCAAAAGGTGGAATAAGGATTTTGTTGTTGGGGATGAAGTCATGATGTATCTTTGGAAGGATAGGTTTTTGTTACACATGTACAACTTGAAGATGAAGAAGTTTTGACCTTTCAGGAGCTTTCAAATATTTGACTATGGAAATGTTTATGAGGTGGAGTTATCGGAGGGAATTAGCATTTCACCTATCTTCAACATTATATATGTCTACCAATTTCATGGAGTATAATCTAAGGGGAATAAAATAGAAGCCTCTCTTCAATATCAACTACCACAACACCAACTACAGTAGATAGAAAAAAATTTATATAGTTGTACTAAGCGCAACTCTTGGAACAAGTAGTACATGAAGTAGTTGGCCAACTCGAAGGGAAAGCCAATGGAAGATGCAACACAGATCTCAAACACTGAATTGGAGCATCTTACATCATCTTTGGAGTTGGTAACGTACGAGGCACACTTCTCAAATAACCCCAAGGGTCCGATCCAAGAGCATCCCAAATAACCTAACTGTATCATACTGTATCAAATAGATTTACTCTACATAATGGATGGAGATAGCATGAAAACTCTACTACAACATATCAAGGTGGCAGCAACTGAGGATTAATTGTTTAGAAGATCTCTTCACCAGAGGTTGTCTCATACCATAATTCAAGGGTTGAGGCTTAAAATAGAGGCATTTGGAGGGGGTAGTATGAGTTTTTTACAAAGGCTTGTCAAAGAGTGGGGTTCAACAAACATTTGTTTGGAGGGGAAACTCTAAAATCCCAATGGGATTAATAATGAAAGTGATGAATGAATTGGGAGGGGTGGCATGATGAGGAAGTATGATAATTCAATAGAAATAAAGGGAAAGATAATCTTGATAGCTTAATGGTTTACACTAACTTAGAAATTAGTATTGTTTCTATATTTAGGAGTTTTTGTGATCTTAAGTAGAACCATGGGAGATGAAAGGAGAGATATATTACACTGTTTGGATTAGGGGGAAATCTAGAGATACATAATGGGTATTTTGGACTACAATATGAATTACTAAAAAAGAGACATGACAAGTCCACCTTGCTCAAATTTTCTTGTCTTTAAGAATAGGTATGTTAAAGTCTTCATCTCTTCTAGTTTTGATATTTTTTTCCCACATTCCTTTAACTATTTGTTTACCACTCTTTTTTGCCTCTAAATTTGTAGCTAATATTTTTTGTTGGGGTGTTTTACACCTATCAATCAAAATAATCTCTACCCAAGGCAATTGGTCACCTGCTTCTAACCTCAATGAATATATAAAAAAAGTTCTTTGTAAGTTATATGTGTATTATCAAGGAAATAATCATCTGATAAAAGGAACATTTGAAAAAGATGGCAACCCACCCAATAAAGCCTTTCATGAGTTGATCTAATAAATGCTAGTTCAAAGAAGATTGGTGAAGGCCCAGTTGGTAGTACATGCATATTAATTTTATTAATAAATGATTTCAAGGATGATATTTAAAATTGAAGAATATTATGAGGACATGAGTGACATTTGTTCACTTTGAGAATTATTAATCTTATGGCCAAGAGTTAAAAGGTGAGGAATTTTATCTAGTGATCAAATAATATATAGCATACAAGCAAGTATATGTATCTCCAGCAAATTCTAAATGTTTTCTTTATTGTTCCTAGTCACACCTTCCTCAATGGTAATAGTGATGGCTACTTTAAAGGTATTTTTGATTTGATTTGATTCTCTGTATACATCCCTAGATTTTATACTATTTACCAAAATTTGAAAAGTCTTATCCCAAAATACATTAATACTCACACTCCTTGCATTTGAAAATAATTTTAGTTTTCCATTAGGACCTTCATATTATAAATATGCTTTGTCACGTAATCATGATGTATCAGATTGAATAATTTTATATATGACTAAAGTTTCATTCCTCCCCCAAGGAATTTAGAACCTAAATCTAGTCTTCTTCAACACCACAACTTTGTCCTATATATTATTGTGAATGTTGATGTTATTAGGTGATGAAGTAATAGAATTCATCAAAGTCTAATCAGTATATCTTAAGAGACTTTGAAGTAATATATTGCCATACTATTATTTTGTTTAAACATGTCCATTGGAGTGATCAAACCATATTGTCTACAAACATATAGTTTTGGTAAAGATAATTCAAAAATATTGCAAGAATCTTATGGCCTACTAATACAATTTTATCCTCTACCATAATTGTCTAGTTGTATAATGGAGCAACCCATACCTATTATATTTTACTAAATGCCCTAGGTGACACAACACAAACAAGGGTGGAGTGGTTAATGTTATATAGTTGAGGTTGGATTCTATTGGCCCCTCTTTGTTGCACATGATTCAAATTAGGTTGATGTAATAATAAATTCACACTATTATAACTTATCTCAACTACATATTACAATAGAATAAATGATCTCTAAATTTTACCCAAATATGTTGAATAGCAAGATGTTGAACCCACACACAAGACTAACAGGGGGGTGAATCAGTCCAGATCTTCAAAATAAATAAATTATAAACAACATTTAACCATTCTACAACAATACCGACAACACATCAACCGTCAAAACATGAACACCAAATTTACATAGAAAACCCAAATATGTTAGAATCATAGTATGAATCAAACTCACAATATGATTAAAATTATTACAATATTTTTAGGCTCACTACCAAGGAGAAAAACTACAACTAAAATAATTGCAAGACTAAGGCGCACTACCTTAGGGCAAGATACAAGGACTTGGACAACTAAGGCACATTTCTTAAGGGCAAGATACAAGGTGCTATCAAAGGACCCACTATCAATCAACAACAAAGAAAGTAGAAGAACTGAAATGAGAAGGATTTCCTGATCATGAAATTATTATTGAACATTTGTATCAAGCAACCAACATCATGGAAAAGATCTCTGACAACTATCACTATCTCAACACAATGTCTCACATAGTGTATCACCCTTAAAGTCTTCACAAACTAACTTTCATACATCTGCAGACTCAAATCTGCTTGCACATCATTCAAATTATCTTCTCATTAATTCACACATAATTCCATAACTCATCCAACTACACTCCTTAAATATAACATATATTATCAAAAACCTAATTAAGGGTCAACCACAATCCAAATAACATTATTGGACAAATAAGCCACTCGGACCAAAAATACTCAAGGTGGTCCACTCTAGGAGAAAGAGGGGACCCAAATACATCACAAGACATCTTTCCAAGATGAATCCAATGATCCACACATGCGAACACATCCTCCAAATACACCACCAAACATGACGTTTAGATAGACAATAAAGCTTGTCAATCAATCAGCCAAAAGACATCTTCCAATGCAAATTATACCACATGGATCTCTGCACACCATGGTGACACCCATAACAACATTCCAACTCATCCTCCAATACATATCTAGACCAAAGAGCACGATCTAAACAAGATAATAATCCAACCGAACACATCGAACCAAAACACAACTAAATATACCAAATATAAATCAACATTACTCACTTGCGAAATAGAAACACCACTAGAGAAATGCACTGAAAGTACTACACAAACCACATAATCATGTCCTCTAAACTGCAATATAACCCTCAACATATTCAAAGGCCACTGAAGAATATCCAAACTAGTCTGACAGACACCCTTACTGTCAGAGAACAGTAACAAATAACTTATGTAATCCATGAACTAGAAAACCAATCAATGCAACATAATATTTACCATCCAAATGAATCCAAATCTTTCTTCCAATGAGACATTAAATAGTGGTTCTTGCATACATTAAAAAACATTTCTTGCATATTGCCACAACCAACATCAAATACAAGACAAAACAGGAACATATATCTGGACCAAAATCCATCTAGACAACCAAGTTTGATATCAATGGCAGCCATACAAACTCATATTTCCAACACAAAAATCTCCCTATCATAAATAGAAATTCATTTGTTTAATCTTATGACTTCATTCTCTTTACCTTAATGAAGCTTCACCCTTGTATTACAGATTCCTTAATGTTTTCTTCTAATGCACCACGTCTAACCAGACATGGATGAAATAAATGGAAAGAAAAATATGATGTGTAGGCTTATTACCTTCTCTCTCTCATAAAAAACTTTCTATATTTAATTTATCCCTATGAGAACTCCTTCCTTTTTTTTTATTTAAGGGTGCTCTGGCATGTAAAAAAAATCAGTAGATCCTCTATTATTGCTACACAAGCTAAGGAATATTTTTTATAACTAATGACATGTTCATAGAGTTAAATCCCATTGATAAAAAAATTACACCTAAATTCTCCTACAAATAGAAACTATTGCTCTAGGATCTCAATGATCAATTTTAGGTACCTCATATGGCCCTTCCAAGATTTTCCATACATCAAAATATCATCAATTATCTTAATTAATCATTGGATACCCAATTTACCATGCATTGGAAAGAAATAGTTGCACTAGACAAATTAGATGACAATATCAAAAACTCAATGTGATCCATGAGGCATTTTCAATATTATCTTTTGTGTACTTTCCTTGTGAACAAATATCTGATGGTGGCTTGTTTCCAAATAAGTCCTAGATAAATATAAATTGATAAAGATATGCTTGCAACTCTATCTCTATGGCACGTGGGAAGCCTTCATCTAATAACAATCTTGGGGACTTGTAGTGGAGCACCACATTATGTTAATTTTGTACAAATTCTCTCATATAATGCAACAATCTAACACACATTATCATATCATTTTTTTTACTATAAATACACCACACACATTATTCTTTCTAATGGTTACATTCAATAGCTAAATTATTTGCATGGATGGTATGAGGAATTGGCTAGGAACAATGATGTTAAATCCATTAAAAAATGAACCCTCATGTGATTTGTCCCACTATTTATATTCCTTAATATAATATCACATAAATTTTCCAATAGTTTTTCTTCCATTGTTGATGCTTCTAATAATCTGGCACCTTCATTTAGAGTACTTGTAAGATTTTTATCACTTTCATTTCAATCAATTTCCTACAATTCACTAGTCATTGGATTTTTGATATATGTGAATGGAAAAGGTACTACTTTCTAACTTGTACCTTCAACAAGTGATATTTTCACATTAACTTCATAAAATGTAAATTTAATTGGTTTGCACAATCATATATCAAAATATACCTTTTTCTACATAGATTCCTCAATGATTTATTTCTTATCACTCCTTTGTAACTCTAATTGTTATTATTTCTTTCATTCATGCTCCATTATTTTTTTCTTGTTATTTGGATATAGTGTGTCTAACTCTCTATGCTTAATGAATTGATACAAAGAGAACATGCATTCAACTCAACAAACAGAAAGGTACCTTATCAATAAACTTATATGCCTTACACATGTTATATTTAATTATCAACCAAGGAATTGTATCTTCTTGGATGGTGCTAGTACTATATGCATAATTAAATAATTGATGTTGTCCTATCAATTGTGTATAGAAGGTTTTAAACTAAGGTAATCCTATTGGAGAAAACTTAACTGAGAACGTGATTTTCTAGAAACAAACCTAACTATATAACAGTTGCTATGGGTAGGTACTTCTCACAAATTTAACTATGTTGTAACCACTTGTATATAACTAATTTCTAAATGACTGTCAATAACAATCAATCACATTAACTTGAAGTAATAAGTACAACTTAATTATTTACTCTAATATTAGTAGCAATCTAAACTATGGAGAGTATTGCATTTACCTCAAGAGGCCTTTGCTTGAGTAGCTGCAATCCCAAAATAAAATATTAAGTCAAAGTTCTATTGGTTGAATCCATTGCTTAGTATATTTCAAAAATAATAACACAAATTGGTAATAGGATAGTGACTCACAAAGGTATCGACAACCAAATCTACTAAATTGACTTTGACAAGATTTGACTTATATATAAATTCTTATGAGTCTAACTATTATTAGATTCAAAAAAGTTACGAAAAAATGTCAACTCCCTCAAAAGTATAGGGAGAGAACTTATTATTACTCTAGACAACAATGGGAACTTAATCATGGAAAGGTGCAAGTGCTATAATCCTCTTAGAATTATACATCATAAAGAGGCATTTTTAATTAGAAACGTGTGGGATCAAGGCATAGTGATTATGAACCATGATCTACCATTACCACAAATGTCTCCTCATTCCCATGATTATAAATAAACCATTTCCACAATCTTTGACCATTGGCTCCATCATCTATGGGAGATTGAATTTATTGTTGATGATCATCCCTTGTTGTAAGTTAGTTTACTTCAAAAGAATTTCATCATCATCAATAATCATAAATTCTATAAACATTCAACATACATTTATTTATCAATATAATGTATATCATCTTTAAAGCTTTACTACTTAGGATTTTTAGAAGATTCTAGACAACATCTTAAGAGTATAAAAAAATGTCATAAGAAATGTAAAACTAAAACAAGTAAATGAGAAAAATTTCATGACTCATCACACCCCCCAATTGAGAATCTTGTTTGTCCTTGATCAATTCAAGTCCTCTAGTTATACAGTACCACATTGGTTTTATAATCCATCGATTCAATCACCCCTCCTTGCTTTAAGTAGAATCCTTTATTTTCAAATACTCTCTTCCATCTAACTTTATCTACTACCTCTTGTGTTTCCCTCCTTAACCAATGTGGCATTGGATACAAGAAAAGGAGAGGATGAAATATCAATGCAAACCAAGTAATTTGATGTGCAAGGGATGCCTTGATATGTTGATGTTCCCTAAAAACTAATGCTACATGGTTAAAAATAGAGTGGGGCTCTATTTTTTAAATTCTTGAGTTATCTCGTTCCATATGTTTTGTGAGAATCCTAGTGCCTTCCTACCTACTCTTGAAGCCAATTCTTTTAATCTATTATAATATTTTTCTCTACGTTATGTGATATTTTTCTACACCCCTAGTGTGTCTATCAACTCAATCCATTCCTCCATCATACTATTAGGATCTTCTACTTCTACTCTGATTTTAAGAGGAAGTTAATTCTCCCTTTTATGATAATGTTTCAATAAGAGGCCTATTTAGTGTTAATTCTGAATGAATGATATTAATGCTTTTAATTGAACATCCCCACAAAAATCATTGGGTTTCAAGTAGTGTCATATGAATAGCCAAACCATGTGAGTTAAATTCACATAATTGATCTTGCATGTCAAGGATTGCCTTCAAGTAAGTAGATAAAAATGAATTTGGTGTGGATGATGAAATAGGGCACTCATTGACTAATTGACTAAATTTATAACTCAGAAATTGTTCTTACAAAATAGGGCATAAACCATAGCAGGTGGCCTACATCTCATAAGCTAAATGATCATGCCCGCCATTTGATCAATTTTGACTATTAATTTTTTAACAAGTTGCAATGTTATTTATATTTTTTCATTATTCCATACTTATTTCAGCTGAGCAGTTTCTTCCATTTTACTCTACAGATCTAGCCTGAGTATCCAGAGTTGGGGTCGTAGGTCATGTTGGAGGGCTTCTCTTCTAGCCAATATTTGGAGTTTTCTTGTTTATTTCAGTAATGGCTATTTGAGCCAATTTATCCAAACTTTTTTCTTGTTGTTGATAAGCTTGCAAATTGAATTTCCAACTCTTTAACTTCATTAGCCACTCCCACTTCTTTCGGTTAATACTCCTTTAATTCTTCTTTCAATTATTTTATTATTTAGAGGGCTAGCTATAGCTCACTAATTTCCTCTTCATCTTTTAGAAACAAATCCTTTTCATCCTCGTAATGTGTGCCTTCATCAAAATAACAAAGGAAGCAAGTTCCTCTCGCTTTCCTAGACTATAGGAGATTTCATTTTCTTCTTTTCTATAAAAAGGTCTTCTTCAGATTCTAATTTTGAGCTTGTCTCCAAATATATATGTTACATTTTTTATTATTCCCTACCAAAAAAAAATCTTCCCTTTTTTAATCTATCATTGTCTCTACCAAAAAAAACTTCTATTTAGAATGTTTTATTCCTTTTGTCCTTAGATGGAGTGAGTGTCACCTTGGCTTCTTGTGCCCCCTTTTTTGTTTGGTTTCAAAGGAGGAAGGTAGACACTTTCTCTTGTGTGTTTTAGAATTAGAGGGTTTCTCTTTGAAGATATTGTTCTCAAACTTTTTCAATACTATGAGTTGCTCCCTAGAGGCTATAGATTGATTTTCCCAAATCTTGGCCTCTCATTTTTCATGGTTATGATAGGTAGGTGAGTAAATTGGTGGGGAAGAGGTTGCATGTTCCTTATTCTATTCTTTTTGTGGCTCTCTTTTTGTTGACTCACCCACCTCTCATGACCTGTTTTCCTCAACTAACTCAGTCCTCAAGGGTATGTCAGTTATATTAATTACCAACACACCATCCCAAACATGAATGCTCTCATCCCCCATCATTCCACTATAAAAATATAAGAATCCATCTAGGAAGAAGCCACACTATTTGTCACATCAAAGGATAAGACCTGCCTCAACCTATATCCCAAATACAAACACTCGATCCAAAGGTATCAATATGCATCAGTAGTTGTCAAGAAACCATATCCATAGCTAATTTAAAACCCACAAAAAGTGATAACACATCAAAATATCCATGCCTCAAAGGTATACCAAACATAGTAAACTCATTCTATCAACATATACAACCCATAAATCGCAATCGCAAGCTCTATGTGCAAACCTATCAAAGAATAACTTACACACCATGAAATTCCCACCACATGGGTAATGAAAATGATCAATACATATCAAGTCTACCAATAACATCACATAAAAGGTATAAACAACATCATGTATTACCAAGGAACATCCATAAATATATAGCAAACATGTAAACCAATAACTTACAAGTACAACTCTCACCACAAATCTCCATAACTCTCCCAAGTTCTTCACACCCAACAAAGGAAATAGATAATGGAATCTCCACGTCATCATCCAAAGAACCAAGTGACAACACATGACCACAAAATAGTGATCACCATAGCTCCAACCAAACCTCAAAACCAATGTCACATGAAACCAAACATCAAGGAATATAAACAAGACCAAAGAGAGAAACTACAAATCATAAGCATGTAGCATGTCCTTGTACATGCACCTCTAAATGCAAAATATATCAAGTATGATCTCATTCACAACACCCCATGATAAAATCCATAACAACACCAAACTCATTAAATCACCAAGATCAAACGCAACAAATGTATCATGTAATAAAGTCAATCATGGATGTAAGATTCTCTAACCAAGAAGATCAAACTCCAAGTAAACATTTTTTAGGAAGGAAATCAGCCCAATCAACCATTTCCTAGCATCCTCATAGTGATATCATAACATCAACACACAAGGAGATAATCATACTATCCATCCCTCAAAAAAATCCTCCAAAACTAATCATCTATCCATAGCTTAAGATTGAAAACTATGAAAGATAAAGAATAAATAATTATTCATCTAAAAGAAACAATGGGAAGTACCTCTCAAGTGATAATTTTTTTAGTATACCAAGAGTGGGGAGTGTGAATTCTCCTTCAAGATATCCAAGTCATCATGACTTATCTAACAATAATATCCTCATAGGTCCATGTTTAAATCATCAACCAAGGTGTACGCTCCTTAAACTTCCTGTTGAAACCACCAACCATCTCAACACATGTATACAAACACAAGAGAACACCAAACTCACCTAAGTCTCCATGTATCTGTGAGAACTTGTAAATGATCAATCCATGTCAAATTCTAAATGCAACAAAGTATAATCACAAATTAATCAAGAAAATGATGATGTACTCAATATAAAATAGAACCAACAAGATCAATGTTAAAGATCCAGCCTATATCAAGATAATGAACATGACAACGTGATCTCACATCTCCTAAAAAGAAGAACACGTGTTTCAATGAACATATCATTGTCTCAATATAAATGTATCATACCACAACTCTAATCTAGAATCAAGAGTACATCATGACATTATAACAAGCATACTCTTGTAAGGTAGTAAAAATTAGGGTTTCACCAATTAATATAATCAAATCATTAATCTCATCAAATTAACCATTACATTTAAAAGGGGGTAAATTCAATATATCTAGCCACAATTCAATTAGAGAAAAGGGCTTAAATATTTATTAAATTTACTTGTTTATTGTCTCCCCTTTTAGAGTTGAAATTGGATTTGAATTGTAAAATTTAGGGTAAAACAATGGATAATTGGAGCAAAATAGTAAAAATAGAGTGTTATAGACTTCACACAGATCCATAGATAGAGATTTGAGAAGGAAAAATAAATTAGAATTTGTAGCTGAAAATCCAGGCTGAATTGCCAAGATCGGGGTGGTAGGTCGCCTTGGTCCTGTAACTTCTAGACAAGCAAATGGGATTTGATTCAGATAAAGAAGATGTATAGGATCCACTCTCAGAATGTCGGGCAAAATTATCGGGACCGAGGCGATAGGTCGCCCTAGTCCTCCACTTTTTTCTCTTGTAAAAGTTGAACCTATTTGTTGTCGTATATTCTATCAAAATCTTTGATTAGAGCTCTTGAATCAATTTTCTGCACACACACACACACACAAAGAGAGAGAGGGGGGGTTGTCGATAGGGGTTTTCCTTGGTTCAAACCTTGGTTTGGGAATTAACCTTGAAATTGAAATGATAATTGAAAAAAAATAGAATTGAATTGCAGCAAGATGCTTTCCTTTTGAGGGAAAGGCTAGATCTGAAAATGAATGCTTGTAATTAAAGTTCGTACCTTGATGAAGCTTTCTTGAACCACACACAAGGGTTTAGAATGTCATGTATAATGTCCTCATGGAATCTTGATCGTGGATGCCATCTTGAATGCTTGAACTTGACTTAACCTCTCCTTCAATGCTTGACAAATGCTTGATTGCTTTCTCACTTGAACTGAATTCGCTAGAGTGTAATTGAGAGAAACATTGTAGGCTTCATCCAACTTAGGCTTAGAATTAAAATGAGAGGGGTATGCCTCATTTTATACTTAACTATCCAAAAATTATTTGAATTTCCAAGAAGGTCGACACAAGACCTAAATTCATGTCCACTTGGTGTGACCATTTTTGGGACCAAATATGGGTCCTGATTAAAAGGACCAGGGCAGTGGGGTGCCCTAGTCCTGAGCTAGGACCATGGAACCCTAGTGCCCTGGTCCTGGTAATCAAGACTTAGATTTGGACAAGAGACAAAAGGGGAGTTGAAAATGCAGGTTTTAGGAAGGTGTGAGTAGCATCAAAGAAAACATTAGGCACTAAGAGACAGAATGCCAAGGTGAGGTATAGGTGAAGACAAAATTGTATGCAGATACAACTTATGATGGTACAACTCTAAACCAAAAATCACCTATCAAAGTCAACAAGTCGTGACACCTCTATTAGACTCGTGTGAATATTGTTGATATTGTTGTCATTGATGTCAAACCAACTATCTGGTTTGGACTGGACAATATGTGTAGTCTGGATATCAGTATGGATGTTGTATGCAATTAGTATGAGCAGATCTTTTGTTATGGATAGATATTGTTGTTATGGATAGATGTTATGATGCGGTATGATGGAGGTAATATAATGTGGTAATCTTTCGAAGATCCTTTTTCTAAAATTTTGAGTTCTCATTGATCTCGATATCAATTATGTGTCTCGGTATTAGTTGTTTTGATCATATCAATAGTATCTCTTTGAGTTTTGTGTTGCAGTATCCTTGGTATGCGTGGAGTCTATATTTTGGATTATGCTTAATTTTGTTATAATGGGTCAGTATTCTTGGGTCTGGATGAGCCTGCCCCACTCTGATAATCTCGACATATGCATTGAAAAAAGAGGCATGTAAAGGGAAGCGTGCAGAGATCTTGTGGAGGTCGACATGAGTGTCTTGCTAACATGTTGGGCTTGGTCGACACGCTATTTTGTATTTGTGCCCTCCAGTATACACACACACACATATGTAGTAGCATGAGGTATATGATGGTATGGTATGAAGGTGTGTGAGAGAAAGAGATTGAGGAAGTTCATGAGATATGCAAAAGAGAGTTAGCAGTGAAGGTAGCACTGTGTGAAGTGTGAGTTGCGGATAGAAAAGACAGACAGTATTGCGTAGTGCAGTAGTCCTTCACTGGATCTGTTGCAGGACAGTTGTACAAAGATCTCTAACCGAATCTCTTGTAAGAGTTTGTAAATTGTAATCTAAGCTTAATCTTTGAACTAATCATATGCAGTTGGAGATGCAACCCTTTTCAGTCCAACCTTTTCTACTGCAATGAGTATTCTGGCAGTAAGTCATTCCTTTGCAGTAAGCAATCTAGCAGTGAGAAAATTTTGTAATCTGGCAATGAGCCACCCAGCAATGAGCCACCCCTTTTTTAAACACCATATAACTAGTTATATTCTCCTGAGAGTTAACACTGTCCATGGTTTTCCCATTTGGGTTTTTCCACGTATAAAATCCAGTGTTTGTCTTGTGGTTGTGTTCTTCATTTTTATTCTTCATTTGTTGTTTTATATATGTTAATTTTGTTTCATGAAGATTGATATCTGTATGGAAGATTAAATTTTGAGAAAATTTTATATATCTGTGGGAATACTGATTCACTCCCCTCTCAGAATTTCGATCCTTTCAACCTAATCAACAATTGGTATCAGAGATTTGGTCCCTTGCTTGGAAGCTTAATCACTTGAGGGGGATCTGTTTTGGTTGAATCATGGCACCTATATGCATGACCAAATATTTTCAGATGGATGAAGATTTGAAGATAGCTCTTAAAGATTTGAGAAGTGTTGAATCAGAGAATGTGAAGATAGCAAATGAATGTGTGGAGAAGCTAGGAAAGCAAATCTGAAAGTTCAAATTGATTCATAAGGAGGTTAACAATCAGTTGAAGTAGGCGAATGACATTATTAAATATCTGATGCAGAAGATTGAGGAAAAAGACAAGACAAAACTATTAGCAGCAACAAAGGAGGGACAACTGAGAGGGGGGGTGAATCAGTTTTCACCAGATCTACAAACTTAATCACAAAAATAGATCTAATAAACTGCAACAATAACAAAGATAAGAAAATTGTTAGCACAACACACAACTCTCTGATAATGCGGACACAACCTTGATACCTAAATTACATGATAATATCATCTATATATACAATTCATCAACCTTGACAACAAGGTCGGCTAAACCCTCAACTCATAATTATAAAATTACATCACACAATACAAAGATCGACCACCAAACGAATATAATGATATTCATGACATAACATGGACCTAATTCAAATTCTCAACACCACTAGAAATCACGCTAAGATCAACTGCAACATGCTACACCACCAGAAATACTGCATAACATGAAGAACATAACATAGACCTAATTTAAATTCTCAAATTCTCAACACCACTGGAAATCACGCTAAGATCAACTGCAACACGCTACACCACCAGAAATACTGCATAACATGAAGAACATCACCGGATCAGCAAAATTACCAATAACTCACACAATGATCAATGCAGATCATGAAAACAAATATGACACAATTAGGAAACACCAGCAAGCATGTTAGAATCATCAGAAATAGCTACACCAACACCGCTTATCAAATCTTCATCAATCAACATCTAATCCTCAAGAATATTCAAACAGAAACAATTGTCACAAAGAAAGATAACCTACGGAGCACTAAATCATGAACCATCTGAAATGAAGATACACAAGACCATCCTAAACAATATCCCAAGATCTCATCTCAAGATCTTATCATACCGAAATATACCAGAGGAAATACTGAACTCTGCAAAGCACTGATCAAAAAAACAAACTGCAAAACCGGATCATATGTTATGATCAATTAAGCTTCCCAGGTCACCAAAACCAATACAGAAGAATATCATGATACTAAAGATGCTCAATACACTAAACCATAATCCCAATAAACCAATCTGCAATCACCGGAGCAGGGATATGTTGACATCAATGACAACAACATAACCTAGCAGCAACAATGTCCAACAATCTCCCCCTTTGGCATTGATGTCAACATATGAATGTGAAAAATAATCAATGCAGCTCCAATAGACTCCCCCTAAGGTCAAGAAGATAAAATAGTTTTTCACATGCATCTCTCCCCCTTTGACAGCAATGTCAAAGATAGAATACATATAACCAAACTCTCCCTCATAGATAAGCAAATCATAATTCTCTTCCCCTTAAACACACAACTAGACTACTCCACCAGAGGAGCATCACCAACTCATCAATTTGGATAGAAAGATAAGGCTCTAAGATCCACCGGATTGATGCAACTCGATGCATCTAGTTCTCATCAGGAGGGGTAGATACCCCTAACTTGTCTCTCAAATAGACAAATGTATCTATAGGCAAAGGCTTAGTGAAAATATCAACAATTTGTTCCTTTGTAGACACATATTCCAACTTCACTTCCTCTTCACTGACTTTTTCTCTCAAGTAATGATATTTGATTGACACATGTTTAATTTTTGAATGTTGCACCGGATTCTTTGACATGTTAATAGCACTGGAATTATCACAGTATATGATAATAGGTTCATCATAAATAACTCTGATATCCTTCAATATTTGCTTCATCCAAACTACTTGAGTGCAGTTACTAGCAACAGCAATGTACTCAGCTTCAGCAGTAGATAAGGACATTGAATCTTGTTTCTTACTATCCCATGAAACCAATTTCTTACCCAAAAAGAATGCTCCGTCGGTAGTGCTCTTCTGGTCATCTACATCACCAGCCCAATCAGCAAAAGTCTCATCATAATCAATTCCTTCTTTCTATGAATATCCTTTGCAAACCAATCTTACTTTATTCCTGACAACTTCACCGACTTCATTCAATTTATTCTTGGATACCCATTTTATACCTATAACATTCTTATCTTAAGGTCTAGGCACAAGTTCCCATGTGTTCTTTTCAATCTGATCTAATTCTTCTTCCATAGCTCTCATCTAATTTTCATCTTTGCAATCTTTAGCAACATCTTTAGGTTCAACTTTTGAAATCAAACATACCTCTTCAGCAACTAGCCTTCTTCTAGTCATTACATCTTTTATTTTTATCACCAATAATCTGATTTTCTAAATGATTCAATCTTACATACCTCAGGGTCTTCTGATTGATCTGATTTTCAGGTTTCTACACCTCTCCACCGGCAGCAACAACATCCGGATTAACAATTTCTACCAGATCAGTCTGCTTCAATTCTTCAGTATGGATAGGATTTAGAACAACATGTTGATCGTCATCATATCTACAATCTTTGATCTCTTTTCCAAGGTTCTCATCCACCTTCACATTTGCACTTTCCACTATCTTTCTCAGTCTGTTATTGTAGCATCGATAGGCTTTACTCTTTGTTGAATATCCCACGAAAATTCCATCATCACTTCTTGCATCAAACTTTCCTATGTCGTCATCTCTCTTGATAAAACATTTTCTACCAAATACTCTGAAATATCTCACTATAGGAACATGACCAAACCATAGCTCATAAGGAGTCTTACCAGTATCACCTTTAATATCAACTCGGTGAATGTGTAAATAGAAGTGCTAATAGCTTCTCTCCAATAGATCATCAGAACATTCCCTTCAATCAGCATAGTCCTTGCAACATCCAAAACAGTCTTGTTCTTTCTTTCAACAACTTCATTCTGTTGTGGGGTTCTAGGAGCAGATAATTGTATTATAATCCCATGCTTCTCACAGAATGAATCAAACTCACTAGAATAGAATTCTTCACCTCTGTCAGATCTTAGGTATTTTACCTTCAATCCTGACTCAGTCTCAACCTTTTCTTTAAATATCTTAAATTTGTCTAATGCTTCATATTTCCCCTTCAAAAAGACAACCCACATCATCTTGGAATAATCATCAATTAGCAACATAAAATATCTATCTCCTTGCACACTTCTAACATTTGTAGGTCCACATAGGTCGGTATGCACAAGATCTAGCAATCCATCAAATTTATATTGTTTTCTCTTGAAATAAAATCTTGTTTGCTTACCCAATTTACATTCCTTACATACCGAATTAGCAAGCTTGATAATCTTAGGCAAATCTCTAACAGCTTGAATAGAACTGACCTTAATCATTGAGTCAAATTTAACATGACACATTCTCCTATGCCACAACCAACTTTCATCAATCTGAGAAATCAAACAACTTTTCTCACCCGCATTCAAATTAAAGATATTACCTTCAGTCATAGTTTGAGATGAAATCTCTATACCGGAGGCATTTAGGATCTTGCATTTACCATTCTTGAATTGCAAATCATAACTTTTGTCAACCTTCTGTCCAACACTCAAAATATTATGCTTTAAACCTTCAACATACAAAACATCATCAATGTTATGCTTACCATCAAAAGAAATAAAACCTTTACCATAGATTACACAAGCTTTGTCATCTCCAAGTCTTACTATTCCACCATCATACCTTTCCATACTCACAAATTTTCTTTTATCATCGGTCATTTGATATGAACAACCGTTGTCAATCACCCACAAATCTTTTTCCTCAACTTTAGTATCGAAAGTTTTCTCCTCAATAGGGCATCTTGTGGAATCAACATGTACCGGTCCATCTTCTTTTATGGTGAGAAACACAACTTCATCTCCTTCTGATTATTCATCTATAACACCTTCATCAATAGCATAATAATAGTTCTTTTGATTCCTATACTTTCGGTTAGACTTGTAAGGCTTGTCATACTTCTCATGCTTCTCATATTTATCATTTCTATCATACTTATCAAATTTATCATGCATATCATACTTAGCCATTCTCTTCGAGAATCTAGAAGCAAAATGTCCTATCTTATTACAAGAGAAACATTTCAAGGGCAATTTTCCATTATACTTACCAACTCCTTTAGGCAATCTCCGGGCAATCAATGCTTCAAGCTCATCCAGCTCTCTTTCTTTTTCTTCCATCTCTCTCCTTTCTCTTTCATAACTGGATATTTTGCAATCTTCAGGATCATACTTCTTCTTACTGGATACATATGCTTTAAATGTTGTCTCAGAATTTCCATGTGATTCAACAAATTCATTCAACTCAAAAGCAGCAATCTTTCCAACCAGCATATCTCTTGTCACTGTAGTCACACTCCAGATCTCATCAATAGCAACTACCTTGTGTTTATAAGCAGGAGGCAAATATCTTTGCACCTTAGCAACAATTTCATCTTCTTCAAGGGTTCCACTGACACATCTGATACCCAAGACAAGATCATTCACCTTAGCCATAAAGGTATTTATGTTCTCATCTTCAACATCCAATATTTCTCTTTCAAGCTCTGCAACTTAGCAACTTTGACTTGTTTATCTCCTTCATATAGGGTTTCAAGCTTCTCCTAGATCTCATTTGCGGTCTAAAGTCTCATTACATTTGTCATCTCTGAATCAGTTAGGGCACTCAGCAATGCTTTCTTTTCTCTAATGTTATGTTTAGCTTCCTTGATCTCATCCTCAGTAACCGGTCCATTTGGAGGAGTAGATTAGGCATTCTTTGTAATGTTCTAGTAATATTCTCCAAGACATCTCAAATGCACTTTGATTCGGTTCTTCCATATAGCATAGTTACTTCCATTAAATCTTGGACTCCCTTCTTAAAGATAACACCTCCAGTTCCAGTTGCCATCCAGATCTCCTCAAGCAGTTAATCTTCTTCTGGAGGATCTAGCTCTGATACCAATTGTTAGCAACAACAAAGGAGAGAAAACTGAGAGGAGGGGTAAATCAGTTTTCACCGGATCTACAAACTTAATCACAAAAACAAATCTAATAAAGTGTGGTAATAACAGAGATAAGCAAATTGATAGCACAACACATAACTCTCTGATAATGTAGATACAACCTTGATACCTAAATTACATGACAATATCACCTATATATACAATTCATCAACCTTGACAACAAGGTCGGCTAGACCCTCAACTCATAACTACAAAATTACATCACACCATACAAAGATCGACCACTGAACCAATATAATTATATTGGTGACATAACATGGACCTAATTCAAATTCCCAAATGTTCAACACCATCGGAAATCATGCCAAGATCAACCGCAATACGCTACACCACTAGAAATATCACATAACACGAAGAACATCATTGGATCAACAAAATTACTAATAACTCAGACAACGATCAGTGTGGATGATGAAAAAAAATAGGACACAATTAGGAAACACCAGAAAGCACGTTAGAATCCTCAAAAACAGCTACACCAACACCACTTATCAAATCTTCATCGATCAACATCTGATCCTCAAGAACACTCAAACAGTAGCAACTATCACGAAGAAAGATAACCTACAGAGCACCAAATCAAGAACCATCTAAAATAAAGATACATAAGACCATCCCAAACAATACCCCAAAATCTCATCTTAAGATCTGATCATACCGGAATATACTAAACTCTGTGAAGCACTGATCAGAAAAACAAACTACAAAACCAGATCATATGATATGATCAATTGAGCTTCCCGAGTCACCAAAACTAATACAGAATAATATCATGATATTAAAGATGCTCAATACACCAAAACATAATCCCAACAAACCAATCTACAATCACTGGAGTAGGAATATGTTGACATCAATGACAATAACATATCCTAGCAGTAGCAATGTCCAACAAGAGCAATTCCTGAAGGAAACAATAAAGAATAAGTCTGAAGAATGTGAAAAAATTGAGCAAGAGGTGAAGAATCCAAAGGCAGAAAATAAGATCCCTGATAGTAGTAAGCTCTTGGAAGATTTGATTAGCATACAGCAAGTTAATTCAGACAAAACTAGACTTCGTTTCCAACCCGGTATGTATTTAGATCAGAATGATAAAGAGGAAAAGAAAAAAATCAAAGCTGAAGTGGAGAAAAAGACAGATAATGAAAGAAAATCCTAGAATCAAAATTCTAATACAAGAAAACCACCGGTTTGACCGCCTAATGCACAAGGGTACCCATTTTTGAAAGGCTATTGTTTTAAATGCAATAAATTTGGACATAAGGCAGTAAATTGTAGAAGCATTCAGTGTTATAGTTGTAAGAGGTTTGGATATAAAGAAAGTCTTTGTAGAAATCATGTTATGAATCAAAATTATAATCCAATTGAAAAAAACATTAAGGGACACAGTTTTCATGGATATTGTTACATTTGCAATAACTATGGACATAAGGCTAATCAATGCAGACATAGATCACATCTAGTAAGACCTGAAAGGAAAGTTATCAGTTGTTTCAAATGCAAGCAATCTGGACATTATGCTAATCAATGCAGAAGTGGAAATGATGAGAAATCTATTGAGAAGAATGTGATGAAGTATGGTAAATCAAAAAAAAAAAAAAAATTGGTTTGGAGAAAGAAGAGTCTGAATAAAGGAAGCGAGGATGATGTAGCGGAATTTGATGCAGGTACCTCTTCCTCTGGTAACCAAGGATAGAGATTTGGGTCAGGGGGATTTTTTCAAAAAGAAAAATCTTCTATCCTTCCTATTTGAGTGGATCATGTCATTGATCCATCATGAAAGTGTTTTAAGTTCTATCTGGTAATCAGAGGATTTTTAGCTGAAATCATCGACAAGACAGCTCTTGGTGGCAAAACCCTAAGAAAGTGGTTTTTTGCAAGATAAGTATCGGCTTTTTGAATTCATTCTTTCATATCAGTTATTTGTGTTTGAGATTGTGGTGAACAATAGAGGGGTGGCAAAGTAAGAAGTGCAAGCAATCATGGAAGGAAAATTGATCATTGGAGAATCTAGTAGCGATGAATTTTAGATTTTGGATAAGGTGCTCCTGGATGAATTTAACTCGAAGAAAATCAGAGATGTTGAAGCTAGTATGAGTGATGTTGAGCTGCAAAGGGTAAAAGGATTAGAAAGAAAAGGTTTGGATCTTTGGATAGAATTCCCTTGGTTTGATAATGCGAAAGCTATTAGGATGATCCTTATTCGTGTACAGGATGACAGCATCGTGTTGGATAAACCCTATCCAATCACGAAGAAAGTTATTTATGTGATCATTGACTTGTGTGACAGTGGAGAAGTTCTGGCAAAGAAGTCAATATTGAACAGAAAAATGCAAGCCATAACCAACGTAAAGGGTGATCAGTGAGATTTAATCATTAACATAGTTGTCAACCCTGCGGTGAGTTATGTTGCCTACGACATCTCTTATAAAATCTATTTCAAAAATAGGAAAGGTTCCACCTTGGCAATTGCAGTATATATGGCACATATGCTTGCAATAGAAAACAAATCATTCAACTTGTGTGAATTATTAAAATAATTATTGTTAGAGAATATCAAGATGATAAAAGAGAAGAATTGTGCTTTCCAGTTTGGGTCATTGCTTGTAAGTTTGGCTATGTACTGTTTGGGATCCCTTCTGGATAAAGAATGTCATATGGGAGTCTAGTCTTTTGATTGTAAGGCGGATATTTAGATATTTGAATAGTCTAAATAATAAAGAGGAATCATGTGATACCTATTTCAAAGCATTTATGGACATGTGGCTCGGTATATGTATCTTTCATTTACAGTTCTGGAAGTTCCTCCTTCGGAAAGAAGAAAAGGAGATAGTCTATTCCTGTTAGTATTTAGAAATAAAAGAGAAGCAAGGTAGAAGATGTTGTGATTAATGATTTGGAATCCCTTGTAGCTGGAGGAGATTTGGTTGTTGTAGAGAAAGAAGCTGGAGAATCAGATGATGAATTTAATTTGCTGAAATTGGTTGACAGTGTGGATGGAATCAAGAAGATTGGTGTGATGTGGCTGACTTCAGTCGAGTCGGATAGAATTGAAAGTATTATGTTGAATCATTTAATCCGGAAGAACATGATCCTTGAAGATATCAGTAATATTCTTTCGGATCTCTACATGAAGTTCTAAAGGAGAAGTTATTTGAGCAGTCAATTGAAGAAAAAGGTTTGGATATGAAGAATCTACTGAAGGAATGTGTTAATGTGCAAAAGATCTTATCGGCGTGTATTGAGGAATTGAGGAACTATATCCACAGTGCTAGGAGATTTTATAGGTATTGTATCTCTTGGTCGGCAGTTGCAATGAAGCACAAAAGCAAAATTGATGCTACTGAAGATGAGCTAACAACCCTAGGCAAATCTTTTGATTTTTTGAATGATAAGGATGGTGAGCAGAAGAAAAGAATCAATTCTCTTCATAGAGAGAAGACTTTGTAAACATGTTTTGGAAGGTTAAGGAGATTGTTGAGGCTACATTGGAGCATTTTTTCAGCGTTGGTTGCGAATGTAGTTGATATGAGCAGAACCCATCTGCTCTGGATAGTTTTTTACATGTTGATCTGTTAGTAGAGTACAGAAACCTTTCAATTAGCATTAAACTAGCCATACATTATTGGGAAGTTCTTCCAGATCTAAAGGAGAAATACAAGTTAATCTTTTTGAAGAAGAGCGGCTAAAGGTTCTTATGCGGTGTTTAGGTTCTGACATTTTTGCGATTCTTTTCATTCTTTTTTCATCAATGGCATCCTTTGACCTTGATGTCAAAAGGGGGAGAAAAGAATGTGGTTTCTTGGATTTGAGGAGTCGCTTGAGTAAGGGGGAGTTGTACGTAGATATGTTTTGGATATGTTTTGCCATCAATGACAAAGAGGGAGATTGTTAGACTTTTGTGGATATTGTTGATATTGTTGTCATTGATGTCAAACCAGCTATCTGGTTTGGACCGGACAATATATGTAGTCCAAATGTTGTATGCAGTCAGTATGAGCAATTTTTTTGTTATGGACAAACGTTATGATGTGGTATGATGGAGGTAATATAATATGGTGATATCTAGAAGATCCTTGTTCCAGAATTTTGAGTTCTCATTGATCCTGGTATCAATTATGTGTCCCAGTATTAGATGTTTTGATCATATCAGTAGTATCTCTTAGAGTTTTGTGTTGTGAAATCCTTGGTATGCGTGGAGTCTATAGTTTAGAGATATTATGCTTAATTTTGTTATAATGGGTCAATATTCTTGGGTTCAGATAACCCTGCCCCACTTCGGTAATCTTAGAATATGCATTGGCAAATGAGGTATGTAAAGGGACGCATGTAGAGATCTAGTGGAGGCTGACATGAGTGTCTTGCTAACGTATTGGGCTTGGCCAACACACCATTTTGTATTTGTGTCCTCTGGTATATATATACATATGTAGTAGCATGAGGTATAGGATGGTATGGTATGAAGGTGTGTGTGAGAAAAAGATTCAGAAAGTTCATAAGATATGTAAAAGAGAGTTAGCATTGAAGGTAGCAGTGTGTGAAGTGTGAGTTGCGGACAACAAAGACAAACAGTGTTGCATAGTGCAGTAGTCCTTCACCGGATCTGCTGCAGGACAGTTGTACAGAGATCTCTAACTGGATCTACTGTAAGAGTTTGTAAATTGTAATTTGAGCTTAACCTTTGAACTGATCATATGCATTTGGAGATGCAATCCTTTTCAGTTCAACATTTTCTATTGCAATGAGCATTCTAGTAGTAAGCAGTTCGATAGTGAGCCACTTTTAAAATCTGGTAGTGAGCCACCCCTTTTGTAAACACCATATAACTAGTTATATTCTCCTGAGAGTTAACACTCTTTGTTGTTTTTCCCATTTGGTTTTTCCATGTATAAAATCTGGTGTTTGTCTTGTGGTTGTGTTCTTCATGTTTATTCTTCGTTTGTTTGGTTTATATCTGTTAAGTTTGTTTGATGAAGATTGATATCTCTGTGGAAGATTAAAGTTTGAGAAAAAAAATTATATTTGTGGGAATACTAATTCACCCCTCCCCCCTCTTAGTATTCCAGTCCTTTCAACCTAATCAACAACCTTAAACAAAGACTCCATGAGTCCTCAATGGCTCTAAGCTATCAACATCTCCAATCAACATGAAAATAACCATCTCCTAACAGTGTACCTACAAATGTTAAAGACTCTTCTATAGTAGCATGATCTAAAAGCTCATCCAAACATCTACAACACTAAAGAAGATTATCCATCATCAAATGTTGAATCCACATCACTACCAACAACTCCCACTAAACCATGATACTAATTCACACATGGAATTATGATAACCATCTCCTAAATGAAGATCATCCAGGTCCACACACACAACTAAAATGTCAACAACATCAAGTGAAACTAGGATATCCAAGCCAAGATGATACAACTATCAAACATCATTATCACAAGCTCCCACTAAAGTGAGTAAACAATATATCCATTACATCATGATAACAATCACCTAACTGAGAATCAACTAAAACTATGATCATAAAACAAGAAGATACACCACCAAAAAACCATCAAGAATTTATCCAACACTATCACTCCATCTTTATTAAAAGATCCCATTGAAATGTGTAAACAAGATATCCATGATAATGTGATAAAGCATCACGCTATAGGTCTCAACAACTAAGTATCTAGGTACTATAAACAACATCCATCCTCTCATCTCAATGCACACATACTAATGCACAAATGACCACATACAAGACTAATAAACAAAGTCTACGTCAACACTGAATCAATTGTGTGCATAAATATAGTCTACATCTAATTCATCCCACAACAAGATAATGGTAAATAATCCACAACCTACATATCTCAAAGATGTAAGTGATGAAACATGCAAACTTGTTATCACATTAGTAACCTACAAATTGAGATATCAAAGAAGATAATCTCATAGACCACATGACTCAAACACCAAATCATCCTCAAATTTGATTTACCAAACATGTCCACAACCAAGTACCTGTTGCAAGGTGTGCGCCCTTGGTCTCCTTGTGTTGTGTAGCACAAGCGACAAGTTTGCGACATGGCTTAACTGCCTCCTATAGATTCTATGTGTCATGTGGTTGTATCAGGCATTAATAGGTCGATCTTTTGGTGCAACAACAACAGTGTTTCCAACAAGTGGTATCAAAACTTGGTCACAGGTTCAAATCCCCTGCTTGCGCTGGGGGGATTGTTGCAAAGTGTGCGCCCTTGGTCTCCTTGTGTTGTGCAATGCAAGCAATGGGTTTGCAACATGGTTTAACTGCCTCCCGTGGATTCTATGTGTCACGCGGTTGTATCGAACATTAATAGGTCAATCTTTTAGTGAAATGACAACCGTGTTGCCAACAGTACCATAGTCAAGGTACTAAAAAAAGCATCCAAGAGATAAAAATAACCTCCTAATACCAAACCACCAAAAACCTCATTATGTTGTGTCAATTCAAAATTGTATCTGCATAATCATGACATCATAATCATCACCATCATTTTACCTGCGCTCAACTATCTCCCATACGAGACTCCAAGCCTCAAACCATGTCCTCAAATCAAAGACAAATTGTGTACCTATCACCATCAAAGTCCAACTCTAAAAAACATGTATTCCCTTAAGGTTTCACTTCTTAACTTGTCTAGATGCTCACACAATCATCTTGCATCTCAAGTGCCTACAAATGATAAAAAAAAGTATCCAACTTTCTCTACTCATCAAATGGAAAAACTAACAACACCACTATGAAGTACACTATTCATGCTCTCCAATGCTAATTGAAAATTGAAAAACTGATTCTATATGTAAATGTTATGCTAAAAAATGTGAAAATGAGAATATCTGACTTCCAAGCCCCAAAAAAACAAATCAAAATAGCAAAATCAATGAATCAAACTTGTACCATTGTGTAGTGCCCATAGAGAGATTTATATCAACTATAAGAAGTCAAAAAAAGACTTGGGTGACAGCTATACCCATTAGAAAAAATGTCCAATTTGGCTATATATGCAACTTAAGTGGAGGCCCACCAGTGGCGGCACCACCCCAATCGATGCACTGGTGGCTCACCCAACCTTGTTAGACCCACAACAAAGATTAAAATGAATTATTTTTTTAGGCGATCATTTTAAAGGAGGTGGATTTAATATTTAATAGGTGGCACTAATAAAATAAATAATTAAAAACAAATAAATAAATAGTTGTTGGGCAGTTAAGTTTGTCAGATCAAGGCAACATCCCCAATAGCTACTCCTATCATCCAACAGGAGTATTGTCTAGCACCTTACAAGCACATAATAGTGTGATACTAATGGTATAGGGTCCGCACATGCTATACCATCTATATTTATTTTTCAAAATATGTAAAACTTTTCAAACCTTTTTCAGGTGCTCCATAAATTTTTCTTTTTTTTCTTTTTGTAGAAATAAAAAAAAACTTCTACATGAAAATAATTATCTTATGCAAATTTAAATTAAAAAAAAAATTGACACCTTAGACCGTACAACTTGGCCTAGGGCAAATAAATTTACAATTTTTTAACTTTTCATAAATAGGTCAAATTTAATGTCATTTTTTATTTCTTGGTCATCTTGAATCCAATGATGAGGTCAATTTTGTTCTAGGGGGCATCTAGAATACTTCCCAAGAAAAATTTTCATTTGAAAGCACGTCAAAGAAACCCTTTTGACCAAACATTTATCGAATCCCAAATCTACAACAAACCCAAAACTCTTAAATATAAAAAACAACTTGCAAAAAACCCTCATATCATTTCATATCTTTATTCTTTCATGCAGCCATAGGTTGAAATTTAACCAAGATTTACTCTATCTTGAGGGTTATGCAACCGCAACCATAGCTTTCATACCAAATGAAAGGAAACTTCTAGCCACAATGATAATTTTCGCATATCCCAAAAGAGAAATGTATGCAAAAAGTACTTAGAATCCATAAGGAAGAGAGTAGAAAACATACAATCAAAGAGATGGCACAAGATATATCATGAGAAAACCTTCAAGTGGGAAAAACCTAACCTCCAAAAGCGTTCGTGACTCATGTATGATTTAGAAATGTAAATATTATAATACATCTTCAAAGCCTCCATGAACACCTCTAAAACATCAAGCCTCCTCAATGCATCCTCCATGTGCCCAAGCATGAATCCAAACATCTCATGCCATACTTTACATATGCACTCTTCAGAAGACTAAAAACCCAAACTTGCCAACCTTAAAGACTACCCTTGTGTTTGTTTTTATAGAAACAAGCTCAAACAAAACCACTAAGTGGTATTACATGAAACCATGTGACAAATGTTGAGATTACAAAACCATTGACCCCTTATTTAATATTGGGTACTAAGTTTTCATTTCATTAATATTTCTCCAATATTAAATTAAATACATTTACTCAATGTGAGACCCCACATTAAATATATTCTCCAATGTTACATACAACATGTAGAGTAACCCTAGGAATGCTAATTCCTAGTGATGCACATAACTCTAGATCCTCCTAGGTGCACCACAAACAATAATAAATTAAACATTATAAACATTATGCAAGGTGTACAACACCTAATTCCTAAAAAACCTAACGATTTGTTGTGAAAGAAAAAAATACTTGGTTTGGAAGTTAAAACAGTAATTGACTTGTCTAAAATAATTATTCGGGATGTAGTACCAGAATTTTTATTCCTTTGAATTGAAGTTGATTTATGTTAGGATTGAGGAGAAACACTGCTTTTATATAAAGGTTATTGATGATCAAATATTGATTGGTGTCTTTTATGTTGATGGCATGTTGATTGTTGTCTTGTATGTTGATGACATGTTGATGACTTGTCTAAAATAATTATTCGGGATGTAGTACCAAAAATTTTATGCCTTTGAATTGAAGTTGATTTATGTTAGGATTGAGGAGAAACATTGTATTTATATAAAAGTTATTGATGATCAAATATTGATTCTTGTCTTGTATGTTGATGACATGTTTATGGGTTGTCAATTAAGGAAGGTGTGGATTTTCTTGGTGGTTTTAGCTTGTTGTTTTGGGATTTCTTCATGGTTTTCCCTCCCACAAATCTCTATAATTGGAGTCTTAAAATAGTAGTTTCATATTTAGCTACAAGTATATAGGTGATACTAGATTGCTCAAAGAATAGTAGTGAAGTGTATTGTTGTGTACATGTTTTTTAATTGATTAATAATATCCTTTCCCTCTCTCATGTGGAATCACATTATCTACTTGGGAAATATTTATTTTTAGTTTTGCAATTACTTTGTTTAATTTATTATTATAGTTTGCTTCATCTTTTTCTCAATAATATGGGAGTCTCCTTTCAACCTTGATTATTTTCAATATTTTCCTTCCTAATATTTTGGTGCCTACGTTCTTAAGCATGTGATGTTTTTTATTAGATAATGAAGATCCTGGTCTTTTACAAAAATTTCCCTAAGTTGAGACAAAATGAGCCCAAACTAGCTAGAAACAAACTAGAAAGGGTTTTTGAAAGGCGCCCAACACTTTTACAAAGCTACCAAAAAACAACAAACTAACAATATGATTGCAAAAAATCATCAAAAGCAAGCCAAGAAAAAGAACTAAACAATACCATAATTAAACCTTTCAGGCCATACACCCCTAATCTATGCATATGACATACATGTACATATTTTGGAAGACCCTTATTTCACCTTTGAACAACAATTTACACAAAATCATCATCCAAATCTATTGAGTTAGGAGATGGAGAAGGGGAAACCCTCTTTGAGGATGCAACTAGGCATGAATTTTGAGGAGAGGGGGACCTAACAAAAAAAACTAAACACTAAGTGGAAGTCACAACACCAATAGGATTAAGCACACTAACACCACTCACCAAAATAGGAGAAGAAGCCACAACAAGATATTCTGGTAGGTAATTGGAGGAGGGATGACCATACCGTTAGCATCACAAGGCTCAAAAGATTTTGAATCAAAATCATCATCAACCACATCCTTTTTAAGATGTTCATAAAAATCATTATTCCTCCAACTATAATTTTAAGATACCTTAGGCCATACGCAATCAAACACCAAATGTCATGTGGCAAAATATTACTTGCAACAAAAGGGGATACCATCATTATCAACTCAAAGAATGATCCAACACTTACACGACAACCTCTATTGGGAGAGGCTTGGACAAACTCACTTCCAATAAAATATGAGCAAAGGTGGTGTGAGAAAAATTTGTAATAGCATGATCCACCTTGATGAAATGGCCCACAAAATTGCCTATACCCTCATAGCATGGAATGGTTCACATAAAAAATGAAGAGATAAATTAAGGTGGTGAGCCCAAAATGGAAGAATATTGAAGGATTCGATAAGGAGATTAAAGTAAGGATCTCAAGGCTTCATCAAGAGGGCATGATGGCCCCAAAACCATGAATGACCATCAAGAACATCATTTTGATTTGAAATTAATGCAAAAACAACAACAAAGAAACCCTTAGCACAAGAGTAACATCCAATTTTTCCTTCTTTAAAAGGTTGCCACTGGTTAATAATCCAAATATTAAGATCACAAAGTCAAGGCCATAGCCTATCAAATTTGTAGATTAGACCATTATGAGAGAAATATTTCTCATTTTTATAACCCTGCTCTCCTAAAACCACACCTAAGGGGATTAAGCATAAGAAAGCACTAACCATTGAGCAGAACTAGCAACATGCTTAGGAGGAGATCCTTCACTAAAAAATCCACATAAGTGCTTTTGTAAACATCGACAAGGGTGGCACCATTAAAAGTTGCAACAATAGCATTTATTTCACCAACGATAGGTAAAACATGATAGGAGTTGAGACATGAGACCTGGAATTAAATGGTGCACCTATAGTAGAGATAGGGAAAAACCTTGATAGGTGATGCCTTAGCCACAATAGACCGTACACCAACAATAAAATAAATGGCAACAACAGATGATCTTGTGACAGAAAGTGCACCAATAATAAGCATATCTACAATAGACAAAACAACAATAGTTGGTGGCTCTAAGACTATTGACACATTCGCAATATAATGCACACCAACAACAAAAGAGACTACTACAATAGACACTAACCATGGATCCCTAAAACAAATCGTGAATAGATGAGCAAAGGAGCGGGATAGATATGATATTTTGCAAAGAAATAAACATTAATTTAGTTCTATATTCAAAAACATTAGAACAATGCACCCATAAAAGATGCATTTTATTTATATTCCTAGTTTTCTCCTAATATTTAGTTAGATTTCTCCTCGAGTTCTTCTTCCTCAAAGTTTGATTTGGCTCTATTAGGTGAACAAGCTCCTTTACAATATAGCTTATCAACCTTATTTAAATGAGGTTTGTTGCACCTAAATCTAGGAGAGTAATCTCTTACCATAAATAGTTACTCAAACCAACCTCACGGAGGAACTTCTCCTATAAGACTTTTCTTTAACCCTTCAAAGCTAAATCTTCTTGAAGCTCCATTATTATATAGTAAAATATACATTTTAAGGTTTACTTCACTAATTACCAATAGATGTATAGTATTGATGGTTCTTATGGTGGTTATCTTTGCACCTCATCTTATGATGCAAGACAAAAACTATGTTGTAGTTAGTTCCAAGTTCTAGCCTTGTAACATTCATTTTGATACCAATGTAACAGAACACCATAGTTGGAACCTAATATTTTTTTACCTACATTCTTTCTATGATAACTTATATTTTATATTAAAAATATTTAGTATCATATTTCATTTCATATAATATAACCTTGGATTCTAGAAAATTATAATTATCAATTCAATTAAAAGTATGAACAATAATTCTTCGAGGATATTACATTTCATAACATAATACAACATTAGCATCAAGATAATAACAATTAGCATATAGTTACAAGCATTAATCATAGTTAAGTCTTCTGGCCCACGATTCCATTAAGAATTTCCTAAGAGAGGTAAGGGTGTAAAGTAAACTCAACATAGTCAAAATCCCTATTATCCCAAACCATCAACAAATATTGAATTGACATGTGGAGAATTATTGTAAAAAACGATGTTGCTCCCGCACCCGCACCCCAACGGCTCTCCCACCTCCTGCAGTTTGAATGTGCCTGACGTTGCATTGGGTCCTTCTGCCCGGGCTGGGGTTGCGGTTGCTGCTCCCCCTTCAGAACTGGTGCCTCAGTCTACTGCTGGGTGGGTCACTAGAGGTTCTGGTGTGTTCCCCCCCACTCGTGGTTGCTACTTCCGGTGTTGGTGATGTGGCGGCTCTGTCTGCTACATTGGGCGACTTTGCTGTTGCAGATGGTCCTCCTTTGGTTCTGGGTACCAATGTCAGGGGTTGGGGTGGCAAGATCCTTGTTGATGGTTTTGCTCCTCCAAAACCTGGTGTCTTCGATCCAGCTCTGGATTTGGATACCTTGGCAATTGTTGTTGGTTCTAGTGACGACCTTTCTACGGGTGATATTGCTATGCCCAGACCCTTTGCTGGGAAGCGTAGCTTTGCATGTGTGGCTAAATCTGCTGCCCAACCTTCTAAGGGGGTTTGTCCTCTTCCTTGTGCCAATACCTCTCCTGTTGTGGTCTGTGGCCGTGAGGTTATGGAGAATGTTGACTTCTATCAACGCAGCGCTCTGGTCTGCAAATTTACTGGGTTTTGGCCTTCCCTCCCGAACCTTCATCGCTGGGTGAGTGATTCCTGGAAGCCCCATATTTCTTATGACATTGAGCTTTTCCCTTGTGCTAAGGGGTTTTTTGTTGCTTCCTTTGCCTCTACTCATGATCGTGATTTGATTTTGGGTAAGATATGGTCTTGGGAGGATCACTCTCTCTCCCTTAAGCCATGGACTCCTTCCTTCAACCCCCTTACGGAATCCCTCTCTGTTCGTTCGGTTTGGGTCAGCCTACCCAATCTCCCCCTTCATTTCTCGGAACCTTCTTGTTTTGAGGCCATCGATAACTCCATTGGCAGCTTCTTGAAGGTTGATGATGCCACGTTCTCCATGGGTCATTCTACCTTTGCTCGCCTATTAATTGATGTTGACATATCGCTGGCCCTCCCTAGGGATGTGGTTCTTATGGTTGGGGACATGCCTTGGACTCAACCGCTGGATTATGAGGGCCTCTTGTTTCACTGTCGAAGATGTTTCTCAACGGGTCACCTTGCTTCTGGCTGTTCTCTCTCTCGCCGTAAAGTTGCTGCCACTTGGTGGAAGGATGCTACAGAAGACCACTTGACAATTAATGCTTCAAATTCTACTTTGGTTGATTCATCTCAAGATGAGGTGCCCCTGACTGTTGATGAAGCCCTGGTTGATGTTACTGTTGTTGCGGTCCCTTCTGCCCCCTTGGTTCCTCCTCTTGTTGCTCTTGCTTCTCACCTTCACTCTGCTCCTGGCATTTCTTCTCTTGTTGTTGCTCTGCTGCAACAACCAATTGCCGCTCTGCAACAGCAGTCTGGAAGTGACTCTGCAGGGTCTTCCCCGCTTGTTTCTTCTTCGAAAGCTCCTCTTGATAGTGTTGCCTGGACGGTTGTCTTTCGTAGGCGGAAAGGAAAATCTAAAAACCTTTCCCAAACCCTCCTTGGTCAAGATTCAGGGTTTTCTCCCCCCTCTTGATTTGGGTTGGGTTGTTGATGGTTTGACAGGTTGGTTTGGTCGGTTCGAGTTTGTCCTTTTGGGGTTTGCACCCCTACTTGGTATTTTAATTTGATAGCCTTTGGCTTTGTAAAGGGTTGGTGCCTTTCTTAATGCTACGGTTTTTCAAAAACAATTAGCAATAGTTAACGCTAATTGTAGAGGGATAAAGGTATCTTTGTTAAGGGTCAACGCCCATTTTAACGTTGCTTTTTTAATCAAAAACAAATACCGAATTGGTCAAGGAACAAATTTGTTAGCCAAGTAACACAACTATAAGCAACTTAGTTAACTCGATCATAATAAAAAATTACTTTCCTTATTCTTTAAGGTTCATTATAATTTAGTTCTTTAATTTAATAAGTTCATTCATTCTATGATTTTAATTTCAATAGGTTTATTGAGTATTCTAAGCTCATCCTCTAGGCTCAAATGGTTATCTTCTTGGCTACAACCTTCTATAAATCTTGATAGTAGACCTAGGATTAATGTGATTCACCATACAAGCACCTATTATAGACCAAAAAAACACCTTCCTTCTACTCAAATACCACACTAAAGCTTCTAATATGCATATCATTTTTTGACTCGCAAGTCATACAACTTTTGTGTACACATGCCAGGGAATGAAAAGATATGTGAGAAATAAGCTCAAGATCAATACAAACATGTTTGAAATCATATCAAGCCACATTAAGTAGTGATTTTGTGATGACTATCTTTTAGTATACTATTGGATAGCGAAGAAATGATGATGAAAATTTTAAAAATTAAAAGCAATTCAAACATGATCTCATTATGCCCACATTGCAAAGACAACAATAAAAGGAGATTCGGTTACTAACTCTACGAGTATGATATCACTAATATCATTGCTTCCTCCATTCCCTTTATAATTGATTTTTTAATCTCCCTTCTTTCTCTTTCCTCTTTCACCTCATTTTTATTAGGTACTGCTAATCCATCCTTTGTGATCAACCCTCAATATCTAGAAATAGAAAATGCTAAATTATCCATACAATAATGGGACCATCAATTAATATCCATAACATAAAGAACATTCATATCCTTTTCATGTATGGAATGAGATGTTAGATGGTATATGCACTTGTCATAGAGTGGAGCATGTCACCCCTCGTTTACCAATTGATTTATCTAGCCATATATCTTTACTTTAATATATTGGTCGTGGAGATTAAGGACAGGGCTAGACCTGTATTTAAGAAACACCCTTTCAAGTCGGTTGAGGATGATCCGAAAGGTGCATTTTCTTTGATACTTTACGGTGTGCTTCACAATGAACATATTAGGGCATACATACATTGATATCTCGAGGAACTTGGTAATGCGGATATGCTGGACTTGTATAACAAACACTTGGCGAACAGATTGGGAAATCTCAAACTAGAGTACAAAGTTCTTCAGGACAAGGGTTTTTTGCAGTTCATTCATTTTTCGTTGTTTGACGAAGCAGAGTGGATCCGGTACATTCTCAATCGAGTTCATGATGAGTTTATATGGCTTGACAGACCTCACAAGATTACCAAACAGGCAATCCAAACGTGAAATGCCTCAATGAAACTGGTGAAGTACCTAGCCTAAGGAAAGTGTCGAATGACACGGTGATAGCGACCATTGGTTCCAAATTCGACAGCAGAGCAATGACTATCAACAACATTCTGGAGAATGATGTGAAATTTGCATCAATGGTAGTACCCCATCTTTGGCATTGTTTTCAAAGGGGGAGAATTGTATAGAAGAGTATAATTATAGATTTCAGAATTCTTTGTCTAAGTGGGAGCCTTAGAAATTCTTTTGATTCTTTTGAGCCAGTGAACAGTGTTCAATACTTAGCCAATTTTCACAAGTCTTGTCATCAATGCCAAAGGGGGAGATTGTTGGCAATTGACACTCATCTGGTAGTTTCTAGTGGCTGATTATTGGTTTAGGGTTGTCATTGATGGAAACTCTTCATAGAGATTTGATCTGGTGGTCGTAATTCTTCGTATCTGAAAGCATGTGTTAACCGGTAGCTAGTTAACCGATATTCTAGGGTGAACAGAGCATTTTTTGGTCTGAAAGCTTTCCGATGATTGCGGTGCATTGAATTGTGTTTGGGGTGATTAGGTTGACATAAACACATCATTTTATTATTGTTTTGGTGATCCTCACTCATCCTTTGGGATCCGTTCAAGTCGACATGAGACTAAATGTTACACTAGTAGACCGACATGGTAAATGACCTATTTTGTGATTGCTGACATATAAGTTTGGTGTGGATGATCTTTTTGGTGTATGGTGCAGTTGTATGTGAGTGAGTGGTGATCGAGAATCCTTTGTAGTGCAATTTCACGTGTGCATTCTTGATCTGATAGTTGAATGAGACAGAGAACAAGGTAGAACAACAAAACAACAGAGGTTATCCAATCAGCATTTTTAGCAGTCAACTGGAACTCATACAGACATTGTAGATGCTATTTCAAAGTTCATTCATTGTAATTCATCATTGTAACTTATTTGTAAGGTAGTGAGTCTTCCCTGAAGGTTGTAGCCTTTCGAGTTATTGTAATTAAACAATGAGCTCTAGGTAGTGTGCTTGAATGTCTATGCATTCCCATATTGTAATATTGTTTTGCTACTGACCATAGTGGAATAATATTATGGGTTCAAATCTCAACGTGGTTTTTCCCATTTGGGTTTCCACGTAAAAATCTGGTGTTATGATTTTGTGGTTGACTGGTTTATGTTTCTACATTTCAAATTCAAGTATTTGCTTCGGGTGGTTTAAAGATAAGCTTGAAAATGTGATGTGTTCCATGACTTTGTCCTTATATAAAAATGATAAAAGAATTTTTTTTCCACTCTCTTCTAATTTAGATCTAAAAAATATATACTTGTAAAATAAAAGTTGTTACTTCCTACCATCCATAAGAATTTATATATGAAATTTCACTACTCCATGTTGAGTTGAACCTTCTTGTCAACTAATCGCATCTTTACCCACAATGCCAAATTATTGATCTATCTCTTACATAGATCCATAATATAGTTTTCAAGAACCTTATCCACTAATGTATTTATAGGTACTACAATAAATCCAACGTGTAACATCTATGGTTTACTATTGATAAACATACCCAACAAGCCAATTAATGAATCATAGAATGTTTTTCAAAATCTACTCCCTCTTTTAATTATATGGAAAATTGGATGATGTTTGATACAAACAACAATCCACTCAAAATGGGTGAACTATCTCATTAAAAAAAATACATACAAATTTGACACAAAATTGGTCACTTCACTTTTTAGGTTTGAATCTAGCAAGTTCCTCAATTAGTGTGAAATACAATATCTTCCTATAAATATAATCATTGATTTTCAATTTTTTGAAATGATAGTATGTACTACATGATGTATTGGTAATGGAACCAAATTTTATCTATTTTAAGTTGTCTACTTTAAAACCATATTTATATTTAGAATCAATCTTGTGCTAAAAATTAATCATTTCAAATGACACACTCAAGATATATAATGGGTTACCTAGACTATTAATACAATTAATATGACACTACAAATATTACTGACATGGCACTTCTTATTATTACTAAACTAGAAATTGCACCTTGGTGTACAATGGGTATGCTGACAAGCTGTGGAAGGTCAATTACGAAAAATATGGTCAATTTTTTGCATTAATTTTTGTAGTACATGAGATCAAATGATAGGTAATTTAGAAAATAGTTTTGTTTGTACAACAAAAGTCTCAATGGAGAAGTGATGCTAGCTTCAAATCCACTTACAAGCATCCTATTATAATTGAAATAAAACCTTTGAATTAGGAAGATAATCAAGTTCCATTACAAACAGGATCACGTTATTTTTTCAATCAAGTGAGAGGGAGAAAGAGGTAGAGATAGGAACAAAGAGAGAGAGAGAGAGAGAGAGAGAGAGAGAGAGAGCAGGGGGTAAAGAGATGTAGATAGAGATGAGATGAAGATGAAGATGAAGATGAAGATGAAGATGAAGATGAAGATGAAGATGGATATATAGGAGAGGAAGATGGAGAATAGGAGAAGAGATATGGAGAGATAAAGAGAGAGGGGAGATAGGATTAGATAGATGTGAAAGCTTAAAAAATAAATAGAAAGGGAGGGGGGGATATAAAAGATAGGAAGTGATATATAGAGTGAGGGAGAGATATAGTGGTAGAGAGATAAACAAATAGAGATGGATGGATAGATAAAAGAAGAAACATGGAGAGATAGATATAGAATGGAAAAGAGATATGAATACAGAGGTCTAAAAGGAGGGAGGGGGACAAAGAGGAAGAGAGATTGATAAATAGAGAGAAACATGTATAGAGGGGGGAGAGGAAGATAGAGTGAGAGATGACGATGGAAAAAATATAGAGAGAGATAGAGAGATGTAGAGCAAGAGATAAAGATATAAAGAGGGGGATATAGAGGAAGAGGGAGAGATAGAGTGAGATATAGATGGTGAGATAGAGTGATAGAGAGATAGAGAGGGAGAGAGAAAGAGATAGACAAATAAAGAAAACTAGAGACAGACAAATATATATATGGAGAGAGAGAGAGAGAGAGAGAGAGAGAGAGAGAGAGAGAGATAGAGAGAGAAGGGGATACAGAGAGATATGTATAGAAAGAGATAGAGAGGTGAGCAAGAGGGAGATAGAGAGAAATATAAAGTAAATTATATGTGTGTGTGTGTATACATATATATACATACATGTGTGTGTGTGTGTGTGTGGCGAGGGGGAGAGAGATACATGAAGATAGAGATGGAGGAGGCAAGAGAGAGACAAAGAAGGTAACAAAGACAAACTTAATAGAGAAAGGTTTAAAAAGAGGGAGAGAGATAGAGATGAGGGAGAAACAAGGGGTGTGTGTGTGTGTGTGTGTTAGAGAAAGGGAGAAGGAGAGATATAAAAAGGGGGAGTGATAGGGAGAGAGGGAGGTCTGACGATAGAAAGATGGAGAGGGGGGAAGAAATAGGAATAGGAAGGAGAGACAAAGTAGATATAACTTATGTAATATAGAGGGGTGAGAGAGTGGGGGAGATGGAAGGAGAGAGAAATAGAGGGAGAAATATAGATAGAAAGAGGGAGACAATGAGAGATAGAGATAGAGATAGAGATATGGAGGGAGAAATAGGAAACTTGTGTCTGTGTAAGCAAGAGAGATATAGAGATAAAGATGGGGAGGGAGAAACACGAAATGTGTGTGTGAGTGAGTGATATGGAGATAGATATAGAGAGGGAGAAATATATATATAAATTTAGATAGAGATGGGGAGAGAGGTCGATAAATAAAAAAGAGGTTAGAAAAGTAGGGAGATAAAAAGAGGGAGCCATAAGAGAAAGGGGCATGGAGAGAGATGGATAGAAAGAGGGAGATGTAGAGATAGATACATTTGGAGGGAGAGAGGGGGTAGAGAGAGATAGAAGCAAGTAAGAAGATATAAATAGAGGAGAGAGATAGAGATGGAGATAATATTCAAATGACATGCTACCCTAAGCATAACTTCCCAAGGACACGTGATATTCTTAAATTATTAGTATGAAATGAGTAATCAAAAGTTAGTTTCTCTCTCTTGATCTCTCACTCTCAACTTTTGATTTAGGTTTTAAGCTTATTTTATTATATAAATATAAATAAAATTTAAAGATAATTATTCTACAATAAATTAAAATTTAATAAGACAAAAATTTATAAATTACATTAATTCTATTATCTTTTAATTATTATTTATAACTCCATAAAAAAACATTTATTAAAATAAGTTAAAAAAAAAAAAATCTTAAAACAAGAAGACTGATTTTCAATTTAAAATATAATTATTTTACAATAAGTAAAATTTTAATAAGACAGATAATTATATATTAAATTAATTCTAATAAATCTTAATTATTATCAATAATTTCATGAAAAAAACATAAATAATTAAAATGAATTTTAAACTTAATGAATGAAAAACTAATCCTCAAAAAAATAAAAAATAAAAAATCGACTAATTTTGAACTTTTTAAATAATTTTTCTTTTTCATTTTTGAAACTTCAAAAAAAAAATAGAATATCCTAACAAAAGAAAATAACATTAAAACCTGATCTTAAGAAAATAGTAAAAGATAGATTTTTCTTAAAAAACATTTTTTTAATTAATAATATTAAAACATATTTTCTCAATTTTTTATCATAAAAGATTTTTTTTAAATTAATATAAATGTAAACATACGATTGATTGAGATCAATTCAATCATCTTGCATCCTCATCAATTTTCAACCATTGATTTCCAAAAATAGGTTGTGCATTTCATATAGGGAATGCCTTCGCCATAATATTACAATTGTTACAATTGATCTTGTTGCCAATTATGTTGAGCTTCACTAGTGCCTACCATTTTCCTGTCATTCATGATGCTTCAACCCCTGGTGTCCATGCCAGTTTTCATGACAAAGATTTCCCTGCAATTTCTACTGGCCAAGTGGTTGGCCATGTTGGAGCTCCGACCAACAAGGCACCTGTAACGCATATCGTTGGGGTTCTTTGGTTGCGGCAAAGCCCAAACTAAATGGACTACCTACATTGCAGGATGGAGTGATTCTCATGCAGCAAACGGCTCTCAATAGCAAGCACCCTGAAGAAGGTTTAGCTGGTAACCTATTCATGCCCTAGATTTGTATGACAATTGTCTTCTTCTCCTAAGTTGATCTCTAGTGGGAACAGAGCATGGATTCCAAGCCCTGCTTTTGGGAATGAAGGTTTAGAAGGCTCTAATACTTCGCAAGGCCCTCGTTCAGGGATGTTGTTGCCATGGGGAATTTGAGAAAATGGGCTAAATTGAAGGGGTGGGATGTTAGGCCATAAACCAAGACTCGCTCAAAATCCCCTCTCAATGAAGCTTCATTCCCTGTAGTTCTAGTTTTTATTAACATCTAAAAAATGGCGTATGTAAGAGTGAATAGTCGTTCAACTCCATCGGTTCCATTGGTCAATTTAAGAGGCTTTATATGAACACAAGTATAGTCTCTTACATATACACATATATAGTTGTATATATATGCATGTTTTTTTGTTTCTTATTCATTTGTGTGCTCTTTTTAATTTTTCTTTTCTTGTTTTTATTTTTTATCGTTTTTCTTTCTTTAATCTGTTTTTTCCTTTCTTATTTGTGAGCATTTTGCTCTCTAGTTTCCCATTTTTATCTTTCCCATTCCTTTTTCCTTTTCATTTCTCTTTCCTGTTTAGTTTTTTCATTTTATTTTTATTTTCTTTCAATTTTTTGTTTTTTCATTTTATTTTTTATTTTCTTTCAATTTTTTGTTGTTTCTCTTTGTGTTTATATCTTCTTATCTTTTTTGCATTTGCTTTTATGGTTCTATTTTCTTTTTTTGTTTTTGGTATTTGGTTATAACTTTGTTTCTTTTGTTTTTTATTTTTGTCCTTCCTGGTAAGTTGTGCATCTCCCCTATCCTCTCCTTTTTAAGCTCTTATGTCTACAATTTATCCATTTTTTCTCTCATTAGCTCTCTCTCATCCTGATGATGGATCAAGGTGTGATCTAAAACATTGATGCGAACAAAATACACATAGTTGAATTAGAAGCTTAACATAATATTCATTCATCACAAACATAAGAATTTCTCAAATGAGGGGACTTCTGAGAACTTAGCAATATCTCGTGGGATTGCCGATAGACTCCTCGTGTTGTCCTTCTGTAGCACCCCTTTGGTAAAGGCTTGCATTAATGTACTTGCTTTTAAATTGATATAAAACACAACTGCTTACGTACAAAAAAAAATGACACTTATTTTTAACATATATATGTAAATGAAAAAATGATGAATATATTTTACTGAATTAAAATAAAAAATAACCTAACATGCATGTATAGGCATATATTCATCAATATTGTGTAATTCTTTGGTTCATTGATTTTGTTCTAATTGATCACTTCCAATCAATTTTCTATCATTTTCACCTAAATCACCCTTCTTGATTATCTCAATTCTGTCGATTACCAATTTCTATGTCTTTGGCATCAATTTGACCTAATTCATTGCTATGGTTGAATAATTATCAATTGGACCTAATTCCTTTCGTAAGGTTAGATAATTGTTTAAGTATCATCCCCTTCTAGGGTTAAATAGTTATTTAATTGTTAAACCCCTTTTATCCTAACATGTCCCTCTATGAATAATTTATTATTTATATATCCCTATTTCTTTGGCACAATTAAATGAATAATTATTGGCTAATTATCAAATTTGGAGTGAATTAATAAACAAATGTTTATTCATTTTGCCTCCATTTTGAGCACCACTTCTAACTCCCCTTATATCTTCCACTTTCCCAAATTGCTCCACTTAACTTCACTAACCTTCTATCCCTCTCCACTTGGAAATGACATCTTTGTTATTTGGCTTCACTTAACTCAACCTCACATTTGATCTTTTGTCCATTGATTAAAGTCAATCTTGTTCGTCCAATCGAACATCAAATTTATAAATTGGGGTCATTTTACATCCTGGTAACCACAATCCTTTGAATATCCTCGCAATTACGTTGTCAAATCATTTCCAAAACTCAATCAGCTAGCCATCTACAATTTACAGTTTTTTCCGGTGTTAATTGCATTAACATATTCACCTACTGTTGCTATATCCTCCAAGATCTAAATAAACCCCCAAGAACTAAAAAATTTAAGAGCTCTTTCATCCTGTTTCTTGGTAGAATTGTGCAAAAGAGGAACAGAATACATTGTGTTCCACCTCCAGTGACATCGTGTGATACAGAGTGACAGAATTTTCATTACCTGTTAACTTCAGAGTTCCCTAAAAGTCGTTCAGCTAAACATTGTCATAGTTTGCAAAACAAGGACTATTACAAAAGCTGGCAAGGAACCAAGAAGTTAGGAACCAACGGGCAGAGATAGAAATGAAAATTAACGAGGAGATGGTTTGCAAAACAAGGGCTATTACACACTGAACACTACAGGTTTTATAGTTGCATACCCAGAGGCAACTATCAACAATGGGATACAAATAGAACACATTTGCTAGATCCTTAGGACAATGTTGCAAAGGCAAGATGCGGTAGGCAGCTTAATGGTGAGAGTGCACAGTTTATTATAGTAGAGTGAGTAAGAGTAAATGAAAATTAGTCACCTGAGCCAAATCTTATGGGTTAAAGACAAAATTTAGTTAAATTTGAAGCGAGGTCCAGATCCTTACTTCATACGAGCATGCTGATAGCATGCATGTCACTCACAGAATGTGCATATCAGCATGCAGATAGCGTGTATGTCACTCCCAAAATGTGCATACAAGCAATATTTTAATGTTGGAATGTGTCCAGCATCTCATGACACGGTCTAACAGTTCCCTTTGAGATTCTTAATTGAAATGGTAACAGTTTTCTAAACAGATGCATCTCCCAAAATGTGCATACAAGCAAGATTTTAATGTTGGAATGTGTCCAGCATCTCATGGCATTGTCTAACAGTTCCCTTAGATTCTTAATTGAAATGGTAACAGTTTTCTAAACAGATGCATCTTTTAGGAAAAGATGCCACCAACTCAACTCCCTACAAGTAGTATCAAAGTAAGGTTGTCAAATTCCCCACTGAGGAAGAAATCATTGGAACATGTCCAGCATCTCCCGTCCAGATTGATAACATGGATTAACAGCCTCAACTGAAATCCTTAACTGGAAAGGTAGCAGTTTCCTAAACAGCTGCATATTTTGTGAAAAAACTGACCAGCTCAAATCCCTACAGTTACTTACACTGTTGTTCTAAAACAAGTAGACTTAACAAATTATTCACAATAGAATAATCAGATAAATTTTAGAATTACTATTTGCACCGACTATGTAACTGACTATGTAACTGAAAAAAAAAAAGGACTAAACCAAATGGATCGAGTTATTTAGAAACTTCACCCCAATGACCAACTGATTCTAATTTGCAAAATTAAGAATTCAAATTTCAAATTTAACCTCTTTTACAAATGCATTGAAACAGAAATTAATTTAAGCCCTTGGAAGAGGGCAATCACAAACACAACTTTAAATAGAAATATCAAAAGTGGATAAAACTTGCACATATTCCTCCTGTCAACGCTACCATTATTGCAATAAAATGCAAGCTACGGATAACACATCAGAATAACAATAGCATGCATCACAAAAATAATGTTAGAAGCACAAGCAGTAGCACTGACTACTGCAAACATGGCACTAACCTTCTGCCTCAGCTACTAATTAAAGATTTGGAAAATTCACAATTAGCCTAACAGATAAATTTAAGAAATTAATTGTCAGTATTGGGTATGGTGTGATGATTAAGTTATGGTATTGTTATTCTTGTCACGAGGTAATATTAATGAATGTTTTAAATGGGTACTGATTCAGCTCTAGATCAAAAGCATTTGCCCTTAAAAAAAAAAAAAAAAAACTGCAATGAGTTAACAGTAGCTTCTCTTAAATAAATAAATAAAAATAATTCTCCTGACATGATAATAAAAAAATTAGAAATGACCACTTATCTAGTACATACCCATTGCATTTTAATGGATGAGCCTTTGTACTTAACAAATCAAGATTAATTTGGACGGCTAAATTTCAATACCACACAATTAAATACCCCACGCAGACAACTATAAAGACTGAGATTGTTGCTCAGGTAACCGCTCAGGTTGAGCACTACATCAAGCTCTCACTATTGAGACAACTTTCAATTACATGTATTTTCATCATCATCGCAACAATCAAAGACTGTTCATGCAGCCATATTTAACACCTAATGTCGTACTAATTTATTAAACTTTTACTACAATTTTTAGTCACTCGTTATAAGAACATTGTTTAATATCAACATGTCCTAAATATTACGTAATCAAAAGAAAAAAGGAAAACTGTAGAAAGAACAATATCGAATATTTCTATGCAGGCCATACATCACATCAAAATGGTAACACTGTGCTTGACTAAAACTGATGTTAAGCACTGTCTTGAGTTAACCCCTCCTCCCACTCCCCCCACCGGAAACCTATCTATGAAAGATTTTTTTTCTAATTTATTCAGAGTTGTCCGTCAAATGCTATGGTATCCTTCATTTATGAAGGAATGTATCATAAATTAGAAATTATCATAAATAAAACTTTTTTTGAAGTACTACCAAAATCTACCCCTTCCATGACAGCCTATAGAGACATCGATTTCAGCACCTGCTACCCACATTATTCCAAATGCAGGTCCCCTCGTAGAACAGATTACTCTCTTAATATGGAGAAAATATTAACGCTTTGATTCTATTCTAAAGAACGGTAGCATAACAACTATCATATAGAAGACTAATAGAAAATCCTAGATGCTTCGAAGATTTAGAATAAGAATTACAGTTAGTATGTTAAAGTAATTAAGGATATCAATGCCTCATGGGATCCACTCAATCAGAGCAATTAGCGTAGTCCAACAACAGAAGAACCACAAATAAAGTAATACCCACCACCAACCGTGCATATACTGACATAAAACTGAATGAACAATAACGTCAAGAATCAACTGTAAGCCCTAAATCCAATATGATGTTCTTAACTATTATGAAACAACCTGTTGTCAATACAAACCAACTAAGCTGCAAATATTGTAGCCATTATTGCTCAGTTAACCGCTCAGGTTTAGTAGCACATTAAATGCAATGCATCTTTGCCTCAATCTAAGGGTTTCGTCATTGCAACAGCCCACCCTAAACACCAAAACAGATAAAACCTCCAACAAGCCCCGCAAATTAAAATCTCTTTTAAACCCTAGCCCAACCACCCATTCAATTGTTTAGGAGAAAAAAAACAATTACAATATCGACCATTGATTGCAAACCATGGCTCACAACTCTTTTCATGCAGTCATAGAAGGAAAACCCAACTCAAAAACTCCAGTAAAATGCATTCTCAAAGGAACAAGCAATCCTATACTAAATAGACAATCTATATAAAATTAAAATTATGAGAAACGAAGAACATAAAATATTTCATCTGACTGGCCAAGTGTGGAAGCTATAGATCTTACAGATTTCGTCGATCATAGTTGCTAGTAATGATAAAGAAGTGGGTGAGATCTTCGTCTTTATCTTCAAACCCTAACCCTAACCCTAAGAAAGAAAAAGCGATTCTAGGATCAAATACAATTTCTAATGAATCGTTGGAATGGCGATAAGCTCATCGTTTTAACTTGGTAATTCTTCCCTATCGAATGAATTTAATTAAGTACTGGTATATAATTTGAATTTTGTCTGATTTATTATATATTTTTCTTCAGAAAATAGTTTTAATTTAAAGTTATTAATTTTCTATAATCCATAATAGTTGATGTTGTTATTTATAGTTTAGTTTTCATTCAAACTCATAATGACTGTATTGTCTATCCATCCATTAGACTTGCATTTAATGGTTCGGATTTTTATTTTCAATTAATTAATAGATATAGTCAAATGTATAATAATTTGTGACACTTATTTAAGTTAATTTTATGATTTGTGAAAATAAATTTAGATTTTCAATTTCAAATTCAAATTTGGGGTCAATTTTTAGTGTATGTTTGAAGTGTGAAGTGTTTCACTTGTCACTTTTGAAGTTGTATTTAAGGGATAACCCTAGTTTATTTTCACAAGAGCCTATTAATTAAAGATCCAATGTACATTTGGACTTTTATTTGCATAATCAAAACATTCATTACTATATGACATGCTTAAATTAGAATGTAGAGCAGTGTTGTATGGTTGTTTGTAGTTCTCAATATTTTCAAAAGTTGTTAATTTAGTGCCCTAAAGGTTTGACCAAAGGAGAATTTACGTACCTAGTAAACTCTTCAAAAGGTGTTCTTAAACACCACAAATCAAATATAACGAATTTGAGGCATATAAGAGAACTAAAAAGCAAGTATCAAAGTTTAGCGAAAATCATATCCATGCACTAAAGTTTAGACATGCATAAACTTGGTTGGATTTATATTCTATGCAAACTACTTCTATATCCATGAAAGTGACCCATATTGATAAATAGTTAACTTGTGAATCCCAAAGTCATCATCTACTTAGTCCTAGTTTTCTTGCATATTGATGAATCACTTACAACTATTTATCACAACTATTTTCCAAGACTTTGGTTGATAGGAGGGTTACTATGGGAGGTATATTGTTTGAGATCAGTGAGGAAGTCATTTTATCACAACTATTTGCCAAGACTTTGGTTGATAGGAGGGTTACTATGGGAGGTGTATTGTTTGAGATCAGTGAGGAAGTCATTGGGAAAGTGATGAGTCTCTCCACTAGAGGGAGAAAATGGAAGAAACAAATTAGGGCTACGGATAGTGAAAGCTTAACCTAATTCTTAAGGGATGAGGAGGAATCGATTAGGCTACATGAGGGATTTGCTCGTGCCAAATTGTCAGACCATGGAGCGAGGTTTGTTTATGTTAATGAAGTTTTTTACTTTATAAGGAAGATTTAAAGTGTATTACTATTTTCATCTTCCTTTGCTTGATCATTTCCGTAACCATGATCTGCTCTCTCTTTCGTTTTTCCTACTAACTTCTCTAGAAAGTTTGGTTCACAATGCTTTGGATTTGGCCAAAAATCAGTGCCAAAAATCTATACCCCTCCACCAAGGCCTTATTTTTCATCTCTACCACTTCCACTTAGCCCTTTGCCCATCTAAATAGCTAACGGTTACAAAAGCCCCTGAAGCACCTGAAGCCTCGTGCTTTGACTCGCTCCCTGTAGCTACCATAATTGATTCCTCAGGGACTAGCAAAAAGAAATGTCTGCAAATACCTACTACAACTAATGCCCTATCTCACCTTGGCTCCCTTGCTACCCCTACCCTTGGTATAGCGGCTAAAAATAAATTCTCAGTTACCACCTTAGACATGAATAAGAAAAGGAAATCCCAAAGACTCTCCCCCTGGAAAAAAACACAAGATTACCATCTAAGAGGTGGTTAGTGATGAGGAGGGGGTGGGTGTTGAAGATGATAGTAAGAGTGGAAGCACTAATTGCAAACACTCGAATAGATTGGTCGGCCATAAGGTGAGCAAAACTAATGGCAAAAAGTTGGTTGATTATGAGGAGGAATCAGAGGAGGATGACACAACTGGCAATAAGGATGTCATTGAGGATGAAGATGAAGCAGATGATGGCACGTGGAAGGTGGAGAGTTTAGACAAACCAAACAATGACAACTCTGAGCGCAGTGGTAAAAATGAACCCCTAGACCTAACCCAAGAGACTATATTGGAGGAGGTGGACAATCTCCAAGGGGAGAGTGCACGCAATTGTGCCAATTGTAGGACCATGATAGAGGAATTAGAGGCCCTAAAGAAAAAGTTGATGGAGATAGAGTAGAAGATGATTAATATCTCTAAGTTCAATCTGAGGGTGATGCACAACTCAGCCCCTTCCCTATGTTTGATGCAGAAAAAAGTCCTTGTAGACACCTAAAATTGTCTAGTCTAATTAAATAAATATTTTATTTATTTAATTACTTTAGCCTAATTCTTCTATTAATTAAATAAATCTTTATTTATTTAATTAATTCATTTATCCTCTTCTAGCCTTATTTCTCATTTAAATAAATACACTTATTTATTTAAATTCCCCTTTTCCTAAATTAAATAAATATCTTATTTATTTAATTGATCCCACTTCTTCTATTAATTAAATAAATCTTTATTTATTCAATTAATTCATTAACCTTTTCTACCTATGACACATGTCATTCATCTCTTAATTCATACACTACCTACCCCTTTCATTATTTTCTTATTTTCTCTACCTACCCTCTAATCATAGCCGACCTCTTTTACACCTCTCAATCTTATCCCTCCATTTCTTATAGTGTCTTCTATATAAGAAGATGCTTCCTTCATTATCAAACCCTGACTACTTGATCAATTGACGACACTATGTCTTTGCACTTTCATATGCGATCCTACTTGCAACCATATTTCCGTTCTTTGTTGAGCTCTTGTGCACATAAAATCTGAGAGTAAATATATCAAGCAAGATCAATGGAGATAGGAAGAATGGAGATTCAACCCTATTGGACATGTGATGGTATAATCTTTGTGATTTCATTTGATTTGCATTGTCTTGGGTAATCTTCATATGTTATGGTGGATCTTTGTTGTTGTTAGGCTAGGGTTTTGTGGTTGAATTCATTATAACCTTTCAATATTGTTGTTATCCATTTTCACCATATACATTTTGGCACGCCCGGTGGGACTCTTGTCCTTTTTGCATTTAACATCTTTTGTTGCAAGATTTTTGTGTTTTGAAGTTGTAGATCTGACATTTCTGAAAAACTTTTTGGATATTTTCGCGTCTACGTGCTTTCGGATCACGTTTTTGGATTTTATGTCGCGTCTGTGACCTCTGGAATCATGTCTGTGCCCTCGACAGTATTTTATTTTTTTGCAGATTCCGGGAAACGTGTCTGTGTTCCCTAGTCGTGTCTGTGAAGTCTTCAGGCGCGTCTGCGTCCAGGAGCCGCGTCTGTGTTCTGGAATCGCATCTATGTCGAATCTAAGTGCGTCTGTCAAGTTATATAGCGTTTGTGTTTCTGATAACCGCGTTTGTGTGAGGTTGTTACATGTTGGGTTTCTTTGATTCAGTTTTTCGTCATTTGGGTTTTCAGATTTGACTTATTTTGAGCTAACATCTTTAGATCTAGCTAACGAAATTGGTGCAGCTTGTTTTGGAAAGCAAAATTGTTTTGATTGAAGGCCCCTATTTCACAGTCTTTTGGATCTAAAATATACTTTACTTGTGTGCTTGCAGGAAGGGGTGATCATTTGAAACAATCCAAACTACTAATAGATCTTTGTTGCAGGACCTTGGCAAGGGTTTTTTATTTTTATTGTGTACCTTGTTTTCATAGATTATCAAACACTTCAATTGGTGCACTAAAATTGAACTAGTGTCTTTTGTGTTTTGAGCAATAGGCTCTTTTTGTTTAATCTTTAGAGGGTTTGTCTCTCCGTGTGGTCATTAGGACTACTAGTGAGGAGAGAACGACCCAAGTGGTAGTGAGGAAAACCCACCTCTTCCGAACCACTATAAACAACTATATTCATGGTGAAAACTATGGATAACGTGTGTTGATTAGTTCATACCAACACTATGTCTCCCCATAAACCTGTTTGATCAAATTTATTTGATCAGTTGTAGGGCGTAACCCCTACCGGCTAGGAGCCTTCTATATTTACAGAGCTAAAAGTGCCACATGTATGGCCACATGAGCAGATGCCCTTACTAGCACCTTTTTGTTTTAGAAGCCAAAATCCTTCTAGTTGTTGGGGCAGGAGGTCGGACCTCTGGTAGCGGCCCACACACATACGATTCTTAGTAGAGATACAAAGTTCACCACGAGGAGTTTTCGTGGGGATTGATGCTTGGCTGCCCCGAGAAGTGAGTGTCGAGGGTGGAGCCAGTGGGGTTAAGCATCTAAGTATCTGCTCTGAATAGCCTAGCCTCGGGGGAAACTGCATGTGGGATCAACAACTATTGTCTTGGCCAGCCATAAGAATTGTGCTTGACTTATTTTAAACAATCAAACATTCAAGACCAAACACCAAAACATTGTGTCTTTTGTATCTTCAAGTGTATGCAAAACATTTTTTACATCAAACAACACACTTTTCTTTGAGTCATTTTGAGTCTAAACACTTGCAAACATTGAGTCCTCATCAACACTGTGTCCCCTTGTCATGAAAAACAGTCAAACATTCAGATTTGGTCACAACAAAACAACTTCACAGATTGGAAAAATTGCACAAAGTTTACAGAAACGCGTCTGTGTTTGAAAGAACCACATTTGTGTCTGAAAGAGCCGCGTCTGTGTCATCTAAACGCATCTGTGAAGGGCAGAAATGTGTCTGTGTCTTTTGAGCAACATTGCATTTACAGCATCTCAGAAATGTGTTTGTGTCTGACAGAACCACGTCTGTGTCATTTAAGCACGTTTGTGTCTGACAGAATAGCGTATGTGTCCTTTAAGCGTGACTGTGTTCAGAATTGAAAACTTTCATAATCCAACAAATAAGGAATAGTCAGTTTCAGACTTATTGAGCTTCCTAGGTATCTCTTCAGGTTTGCATCTAGAATTCAACCTGTCTTTGGGTCTCACAAAGTCCATCATTGCTTTACACCTTACATTACATTCACATTTGTCTAAACTTGAGTCAAAAGGTCACTTGCTTGTCCTCATCATACTTTGTCAACACATTACATACAACAACATTTTGCTAAGTGGTCCCTCATCAAGGTTTATCACCTTTGGGTCTCATTTGGTCTTACTTAGAGTCAAGGTCAACTTACCTCATCAAGAGAAACTATCATCTCTTTGGAAGCCACACCTACTCTACTACATACATACTTGGTCTTACACTTTAGACATTGCAAGTAAACCTCAGATTCATTTACATTCCATCCAACTCTTGGTCTTCCATACTCTTTCCATATTCATCTAGTATCACACATCTTGGTCAATACCTAGTTCATGGTTGAAACCCGTTCCCAAAAATCTAGGAGAGAAACTAAAAAGGTTCAAGAGTCCGCAAACATGAGTTCCTATGAGTATGACTGTGATATCTTTTTCAATTCTGATCATACTACATTACCTAACATGGATGCTTATAGAAACATTCCAAATGTTGAGCACATGGACACTACAAACAACAATGATACACATAATGACAATATGGACAAATTTTCCGTACATTCAGTAGAAGTGGAAGACACCATTATGGATCCCCATTTCAATAGATTGGTTGAGGAAATAATGAAGAGAGATAGACAAAATTTCTTACAAGTGATGGCACATAGTGGAGCCAAGATTCCTCATGATTTTGACATGTCTCAAATAATGGAAAATCGACCTTTGCAACAATCTCACTCCAACATGGATCAAAGGAGGCCTAACAGTGGAGGCAATAGAGGACCACATATGATGCCTGAATCACCATCATCTTTGTTTCAAAAACCCGAGGTCCCATACACACATGGTCAAGCATATGATACTCACCTTCGCAGACCATTATGGAAGTCTTGTGCAGAAAAATATGCTCAATCACATGCCAATTCTAAGGATCAACCACCAAAGCAATTGGATATTCAAAGGCATGCTCAAAATTTGGACACAAGGAAACCCCGCATCAAATTTGGGGGCAACACACTAGAATGAACTCATGACATGCCTATAGAGTATGGTATACATGGACAAAGCAGATATTCCATTCCTCACCATGACTCTATACCAAGTGGTCTTTATACGCATACGCAACATCATTATAGACCTCCTCCATATGAACATGTGTATGATCAATATCATCCATATATGCAACATGCTCCTCCTCCACTCGGTGGTTCAGGCACGGGGTTTGGTCCAAGAAGTCGGTCTCCACCTAAGAACAATTTGGAACAGCAAATCAAGGACCTACAAAAGAAAATGGAGGACATAAATACACCGAAGCCAACATACACAATGAGAGACATATGTCCTTATCCATTTGACAAGAGTATTCCAATGCCTCCATTTCCTACACACTTTGTGACACCTAAGTTTGATAAGTACAGAGGAAAAGGGGATCCTAAGGCACATATAAGACAGTTTTTCACAGCCTGCATTGAAGTAGCAGCAGAAGAGACATATTTGATGAGATTATTCCCACAAAGCTTAGGTGATCAAGCTATGGAATGGTACTCCCAACTTCCACCTGGAATTAAAACATGGGGTGACTTAGCAGAGGCATTTATACAACATTTCTCATACAACATAGAGACAGATATATCAGTCACCACATTGTGCAACACCAAACAAAAGGATGGAGAGTCTTTTTCACCATTTTTACAAAGATAGAGAAATCTAGCCAGCAGATGCTCTTGTGAAATTCCACAAAAACAAATGGTAGAGATGTTCACCCAAAATGTTAACAAAGACATTGGTTATGACTTGAGAAAAGCTTGTTTGTCCACCTTCAAGGACATCATTGAAAAATGCTTAGCGACAGAAAAAGTCCTAATTGAACAAGGAGTCATTAAGATATTCAAGGAAAACAAAGATGACTTTAAAGGAAAAGATAAGCCAAGATTTTGGAATAAAAACAAGAACATAGTTAATGATGGTGTTGTGGATGCCAATGCAGTGCGACCTAAAATCATTTTTTCTAGATCAAGCTATACAAACAATCAAGTGAATACTCAAACTACTTCAAAGTCACGAAGGAAGTACACTCCATTGGGAGAACCACTAGAGTCAGTTTTCAAAAAGCTAGTGGCAAACAAGATAATCACAATTCCAGATTTTCCTCCATATGAGCCAAAGGTCAAACCAGATTGGTGGAATGATGATGAATATTGTGAATTTCATAAAAGAAAGGGTCATAAAATAGGAAATTGCCATCGGTTGAAGAACATCATACAAGATCTTATTGATAGAGGTGACATTGAGATTGAAGGACACTCATCCAATCAAGAACATGAAATGTTTAAGGAACCATTCCCAAAACATGACAAGGGAAAAGCTACAGCCACAAATGACCAAACCGACTATACCAGAACTTCCTATAACTATGATTCCACTATCAATCACATTTCGATGGACAATTATGTCTCTACCATTATCATCAAGGACAAAACGCCTGAGAATTCTACCCAAAGACCCAAAATCATCCTGAAAGGAATTGGATCCTCTTTCGAACCTACCTCTGAATGTAATGTTACAACTCATCAAGGTAAATTCACTTTGCAAGGTGCTCTAGCCAAAAACACAGCTTCCTCATCAACCAAACTTGAGTATGACCTTGTAGAAAAGTTAGGGAAGACACCAGCACTTATCTTCATCCTTGATCTCTTACACATATCCCTTGCACATAAAGCCATTCTTGACAAAACTTTGAGAGACACTTCCATCCCTACTGATCTGAACATGGACTAGTTTCAAGCCATGGTGGGATACCTTTCTGTTCCACACTCCCTTACATTCACAGAAGCTGACGATGCCTCCGTGAGCCAACCACATAATGCACCTTTACACATTGAAGCCTTCCTACACAAACATCGAATAAAACGAGTCCTGATAGATGGAGGAGCAGGTCTAAACATTTGCACATTGAGCACTATTAAACAATTGGGATATTCAAATAAAGCTGTGAATTCTACAAACAAAATTACCATCAAGGCATATGATGATGAAGAGTGTTCATCCAAAGGCACTGTCACCTTACCTCTCAGAGTTGGGCCAATTACTAAGGATGTGGTTTGTCAAGTCCTTGACCTCGATCTCACGTACAACATATTGCTAGGATGTCCATGGATTCATGAGATGAGCGCAATACCATCTACATATCATCGATGTATCAAGTTTCCACACAATGGAGTTGAAGTGACCATCAAAGCTAACCCAAATCCATTCATATATTGCAACAATTTGTGACCTAGATCAGAACTAACAATCCCAAACAATCAAGAAGCTATTCCTTCATCAGCATATGTGGATCCAGAGTCATTGAAAGATTCTACATCAAAACAAACAGAGCTCAAAGAAAAGTTCAAGAATAAAGACCTGGGATGTGGTGAGTATATATTTCATGTTGATCAACTTCCACTATCTCATAAGAGATTGAGTCGACAAGAACAATCTATAAACAATTTACAGGGAATTGGGTGTGAACCACCTAGTGTTGTGGCTACTAAGTCTGAATGCAAATCTCCTCTAGTGGTGCAAGCAACTCTTGATATCAATAGTCCTAAGAGTGGTTCTAGCAAAGAATCTATTGAGCATATCGCCAACTCTCTTGAGAACTCACATAGCTTTACCATATCATCCACTCATTCCATTTCCACTTTGCTCCTAGACTTGGATCAATAAGAATTAGAAAAACCCTTACTAATTGGGGATAAAAAATCAAGCTTTGAAAAGAAAAATCTAAAAGTCAAAAATAAAGAGAAGTCCTTTAGTCCAAATCAAAATCAAAAGCTATTGGACTCTACAAAAATCAAAGTCAAGGATAAAAATCCTATGAAAGAAAAGGAACAAGAGCTGATCTCCCCTAATATCAAAATAAGTGGGGGCAAAAGTTCTACAATTTCAAGTAAAAAAGAACACTTGTTGATCCTAAGTCTCCATCATGCTATCCTACTTTCACTTCTTTTCATAGTCATAAGCCTTCATAACTCATCCACTTGTTCCACACATCCATCCCCTTTTGGCGATACATCATGGACCTTTAATGGAGCTTCCTTGAAGGACTTTGTTATCAGGGATGCCCAAACTTCTTCGGGTGACACGCATATGGGTCTGTGTAGTCCACACATTAGTAATTCTATCTCAGTTTCTTCATCAAGGAAGACAGTCACTCGAGATACACATCATTCAGTCAAGGAATGTTGCAGTTACAATCATAAGGTTAAGCCTCACACATTTGAGGTGGGTGCCTTGGTTCTCAAAGAAAATCTTAAAAATCAGCAAGACAGAGAGAAGAAGGGCAAGTTCGAACCAAATTGGCTTGGTCCTTACATCATCGCAGCAACATATGGATCTGGTGCATATCAGCTCTCAACCACAGAGGGTGAACCTTTGGAGGATCCTATCAACAGCACACACCTTCGCAGGTTTTACACATAGCTCTTTAGAGTATCTTAATTCAAAAATACAAAAAAATCAAAAAATTCAAAAAAATAATAATAAAAAATCATAAAACATAAAAAATCGTTACTTGGTGAAAACCTGGCAAACAGGCACCTTATGACACAAAAAAAATAATTGAAAAACAAAAAACATTTCGTCCAATGGTGGAAACCACTCCGGTGGCGCCCTGGGCAAGTACCATGGCGAAAATTGGGTCACCAGCGCCATGCGTAGAGACGTTGCTCCTCCCTCCTTTAGGATTCCATCTCATCCTTTCACTTTGCACACACTCACAACCTATCCATTCATAATAAACTTACACATTCCCATCATGGCTTGTTGTTGATCTATCTAAGATTGGTTAGCCATTCATAATAATCCCTCAGTTTCCATCCATAATAAATCAGCTCCTATATGTGGCTAAGGAAAATCCTACGTTTAGTGATGGGTGTGGAACTGAGAGCATCACACATTTTTTAGGAGTACAGTTTCTTCTACTTTTCTTCAGTCTATCCGTGCACAATCCACAATAAAGAAGCATTTGCATCGCAATCCGCAATAAAGTTTCACTTTCTCCGTAATGAAGTATTAGTTTCATGGATTCAGTCAGTTTCAGATGAGACACAACATCAACAATAGGCTTCAAAAAAATCAAATCTTTCAGCAGACTCAGACAACATTATGGTTCAGTGCTATCTATCCTTTTGTGAAAGTAAACATTGTGACCACAATCAAATAGACTTATACAAGTGACAAGAGACACTAAACTTGAGGACTACAGTGGATGTTGGTGTCGAGTCTTGGTTTTCTTTTTTGATTTCATCTTTTGGTGACATGTCTTTTAGCTTTTCCAGGATGTCTTTGACTAGAGATTCTATCTCCAGGATGTCTTTGACTAGAAAGGCAAGGATGGGGTATCGTCACCTATTTTTCTTTTGTTGTTTGTGGATTGTCTCTTAGTAATGCTATGACTTGTCCAAGGATATGAGGATACTAAGAGTCTAGTGTGAACTGGGGCATTCCTTGTTTGCGACTTTCTGATCTCCATGCAAACAGGTACAATGACTTTCTGGGTCGAACATACGCCTCGATTATCATAACCTACTTGCCATAATAAAGCTCAATGATGATAACGCACAAGAAGCTCTTTCACTTTCATATCTTCTATCTTCCATCCCCCTTTCTTGATTGACTTCCATCGTCCTTCTTGAGTCCATGTAGCCCGCTATCACATGACTGAGTATAATGACACACCAAAAACATTTGCATTTCATGTAGTTGCACCTTCATTACCCCATGTTAGCATTTCATACATGCATATAAATATCACAATTGCATCACATCCTGCACAAAACACATGTCAGCACATTCTACATTTTCATCATGCATCTCATCATTTACATTATCATATTCATCTGCATTTCATACATTCACATTGGCATAACATATTAAAAACATAAAAGAACAAAAATATTGCATTCCCTCATATACGTATTTGCATCCATAACATAAACATCACATAGAAACATACATCATGAAACATCTCATTACATAGGTACACATGCATATAGCTGCTGCAAAGATGAATCATCTCATATATATATAATCATAAGTGTCTTGATACAATGATGTCTAAATCATATGGCTACAATCACCCGAAGGTGTCTACCTCATAATACAAAATGGTACAAAACTGATATATAGGGAGCCCTCTAAGGCTATGATGAACTCCCTCCCTCGGAGCCGCCTGGCCTCGACGGAGTCTGAGCCCTGGAAGGACCCGCCCCAGGATCATATCTCATGTCCCCTCTATCTGGTGGTAGTGGAGGACCCATGACCCCACCACTAGACGTCTGCCTCTTGTGACTCCCTCCAGTGGTCGTCGTTGTTCATGATGGTCTGCGGAAGCTCCTAGCCCGCTAATCTAGTGGCACTACCTTGTAGTATAGGTCTCGCCAATAACCTATCTCCTCCCTTGCTCGCAAAACATAGGCGTATCCAGCCCCTGTGTCCTCTATTGCCTGCCTTCCAGCCCTCGGTGTTGTCTCAGCCTCAGTGTAACGCTGGATAGCCTGATCTCACTCCTGCTCAGTGTCCCTGAGATGTCTCCTGAGTTGATCCCTCTCCCTCTCCAGCTCCTGGATCTCATCTGCCTGTCCCTGGCAGATCTCCCTCAGCTCTAATAGCTCATCCTCATCCTCCTCGGCCCCTTGTACCTATGGCTGCCCCTATACTAGTGGCTGTACCTGTGGCTACTCATGTGGTTGCCCCTGCCCCTATCCCCATCCATGTACCTGTCCCTGCACCTGTCTGGGACCCTGTGCTGCTGGCACCTGTAATGGCAACCCACCGTGACCCCTCACCACCTGAGCCTACCTCTCCTCTCCACCCTCTCTCTGCGGAGCCACCCTCCTCTCTCCTATTGCACCCTGCCTCCTCTGTTGGCCTCTACCCCCACCATCTCCATCTTCATCCTCATCCCCTCCACCATCTCCATTTATCAGCTCTCCTGGATCTGTCAGGCGTGGAAATGGATGTTCTACCCAATATGCAGTATACTCTGCATCCATCCCTACATCCTCAATCTTAGGCCACATATCCCATGGTATGGGCACCATCTCTACTAGCTGCATCATGACCTGATCATATGATAACAGTGGTCCAAAGTGTGCCCGGTCTCGCACTGTCCGCACATACATACCATAACCCCATGGCATCCGCTGGATCCTGCCAAACTACCTGCATACCCTATCTACCAACTGCCTCTCCAGTACATAGGGCATCCGCCCAATCAGATATTTTCTCTTGAAGGTATAGGGTAGCTCCGCTGCGTCATCCTCCCACTGCTCACACTCTCGATACAGCCTCCATATCACAATGTCAATCTCATCAAGGACTCGATGCCAGTACTCCGACCTACCAATTTGTGGTTGTGATGTAATCATATCATACAAGTGCACAAAGTTGCGTCCGTGACCCCTGCCTCTGAAATGTATCGGTTGTGTCACCGATAGATGCTCATATTCCCACACCTATAGCAATGTAACTTCGCAGCCCAATCCTACGGATCCATGGTAGACGAACTAATGGAGCTCATAATACAAATGTGCCAACACGCACGATCCCCAGGCATATCTGGTATACTGTGTCACCAGTGTCTCCAAGGTGCTCCCCCAACCCACAGCCAACCCTCGTGTCGCCCTATCTAGACATAGGAACCCGCTGATCACTCCTCCTAGCACTGCTAGTAGCACTAGTCCTGTCGCTATCATGGTGTCCCAAGCGACATGTCCTGCCCTCATCTCCAATCTCGAATCCTGGAACACTCGTCTCAATGCTTCCCTGTCTCCATCTCGATCATAGGGTATCAACTCCCCATCGATCAGTATCCGCAGTATCCTATAAACATCCTCCAAGGTGACTGTCATCTCACCCATCGACAAATGGAAAGTGCACGTCTCTGAGTGCCATCTCTCAGCTAGCGTAGTCAGCAATCCCATGTTCACCCAAAACTCAGGCACATACAAAATGAATCGCAAACCCATAACCTCAATGGCAGATCGGTCCTCAAATGTCAGCTTCGGTCGTAACCTCTGAGTCGATGAGAATCTCTCCCATGACTCCAGCATAGGTAGGTACTCCTGCAATCAAGCAAATCAACTGTGTCAGTCAAAGTGACACTCACTATTCATCACAAAGTGTTGCTTCTATCCTAGTGACACTCACTGTTCATCACAAAGTGTTGCTTCTATCCTAGTGACACTCACTGTTCATCACAAAGTGTTGCTTCTATCCTAGTGACACTCACTGTTCATCGCAAAGTGTTGCTTCTATCCTAGTGGTACTCCCTATTCATCACAAAGTACTACGTGTTTTCAACTCCCTGTTCATCACAAAGTGTTGCTCATATTTGCACTCCCTGTTCATCACAAAGTGTTGCTCATATTTTAGTACTCCCTATTCATCACAAAGTGCCTCGATCTATCCTAGTCTTCCCTAGAGGACCTTCTTGAGTGTATCCTCTCAGCAGCTTATCCAATCGACAGCATATGTTCATCACATAACTGCCAATTTGCCCTAGAAGACATAAATGCACATTTTTGACATAAATGCGCTTTCATGACATAAACGCGCATACATATTACACAAACGTGCCTATGCTCTGCACAGACGCACCTACTCTACACAGACATGCCCACATAGCACAGACGCACCTGCACAACGCAAACGCGCTCGCATTTCGCACATACGCTTTTTTCGGCACAGACGCGCCTAGCGCCAACGCAAATGTGCCTTAATGTTTTTCCTCCCGCTTGACATTTTTCTAGACATTACCTAAAAGCACATTTATTGCACCACCTAGCATGCATTAATTACAACATTTATTGCAACAAAGTACAAAGAGGTTTTGTGGTACTTACCAGCTCTCCTACCTCTGCTGGCCTTTGAAATTGGCGAACGCGATCGAATCTATGCACCAATGCCATCGCTGCTGACTGTTGTTTCTCTTTGCTCTCTCTGCACTCTGATCTCTTGGATGTGTGGATGACAATGAGGATGTATTCCCCTCGTGGTCTATTTTATAGACTGCCCTGGCCCTGGCCCTAGCCTTAGCCCTCGTTTCTCGAGTCAGTCCTCTTTATCCCGTGACTTTGTCACTTTATCCTATCTGGTCAACCCTTTTCTATCCTCTCTTTCTTATTGAGAGATTGTCTACGATATTTCTAGACATTTCATCCAATCTCTCGAGGGGGCATATTATTCCCATCTTGGGGCAACTTTGTATCAGTTCATATTATCTTCTTTGAAACAACGCAACAAGCTGCATTGTCTCAAAGAGGGGCAAAATGTAGACACTTAAAATTGTCCAGTCTAATTAAATAAATTTTTATTTAATTACTTTAGCCTAATTCTTCTATTAATTAAATAAATCTTTATTTATTTAATTAATTCATTTATCCTCTTCTAGCCTTATTTCTCGTTTAAATAAATACATTTATTTATTTAAATTCCCCTTTTCCTAAATTAAATAAATATCTTATTTATTTAATTGATCCCACTTCTTCTATTAATTAAATAAATATTTATTTATTCTATTAATTCATTAACCTTTTCTACCTATGACACATGTCATTCATCTCTTAATTCATACACTACCTACCCCTTTCATTATTTTCTTATTTCTCTACCTACCCTCTAATCATAGTCGACCTCTTTTACACCTCTCAATCTTATCCCTCCATTTCTTATAGTGTCTTCTATATAAGGAGATGCTTCCTTCATTATCAAACCCTGACTACTTGATCAATTGACGACACTACGTCTTTGCACTTTCATATGCGATCCTACTTGCAACCACATTTCCGTTCTTTGTTGAGCTCTTGTGCACATAAAATCTGAGAGCAAATATATCAAGCAAGATCAATGGAGATAGGAAGATTGGAGATTCAAACCCTATTGGACATGTGATGGTATGATCTTTGTGATTTCATTTGATTTGCATTGTCTTAGGTAATCTTCATATGTTGTGGTGGATCTTTGTTGTTGTTAGGCTAGGGTTTTGTGGTTGAATTCATTATAGCCTTTCAGTATTGTTGTTATCCATTTTCACCATATACAGTCCTAAGTAAAGATTCCAACAATGAAAGGAACTACAAGGAACTATTCAAGTTCATTGTCCATGATTAGAGCCATGTGCTCAAATGGCCATTGGTTGGCTGAATTTAGTTTTTTAGGCCTTTTGGTTTATGCAACTAAGACTTTATATATTTTTTTTACGATCTTGTTAAGACAGTTATTTTTTATTTGTTGTAATTATGTTGCTTATTAGTGTGTCATAAGTTGTTAATGTTGTTGGATATTAAAGTTGTTGGAATGTGCTATTATCATTGATGTCGACATATTCCTATATTGCAGAGAATTGGTTTGTGCACAGAGTTGAATTGGTTGCAGATGTGTTGATGCGGATTAATGGGCTTTGAGATACTTATCTCTAGTTGATTCAGTATGAGTTTCAGTGTTCCAGAAGGTGATTTGGTCGAGTTATGTGATCCAGTGTGATGATTGGTTTTTTTGTTGGTTTTGTATTACAGAGTTATGATTTCTGGATTGTATTGCTTCGGAATTGATTCCTTATGTTGTGCGGATTTCAAAGAGTGTTAGGGATGTTCATGTGTGTCCTCAGTTCAGATGGTTCTTAATTTGGAACTTGACAAGCATATCTTTCAGTTTGTTATTGGTGTTCTTGAGCTCTAGGGATGGAATAATGATGATTCTTGTTATCCAAGTAGTTGCGGAGGAATTCATGTTACTTGTTGGTGTTTCTAGATCATGTTCTATGCGTTTTGGTAGTCCACGTTGATCGTGGTACACGTTATTGAAGATTTTATTGGTCCTGTGATATTCTTCGTGTAATGTGACATATTCGATGGTTTAGCGTGTTGCGGATGATCTAGGCGAATTGTTTAGTGGTGTTGCGTGTTCGAATATTTGATTTGGGTCCATGCTAGATGTCCTTGTCGATATTGTATTGGTCAACATATGGATTTATGTATTGTGTGATGTAATTTTGTAATTAGGTCTTATGTGTTGAGTCAACCTCAAGGTTAAGGTTGATGATTTGCATAAATAAGTGTTGTAATCATGTAAGATGTATGTACATGGTTGTATCTATGATATGTGAGAGTATTGTATGTGCAAGCAAGCGAATAAATCTTCGGTAGTGGAAAAGAGCAGAGAAGTGTTGTTGTGTAGACAATGTGCTTAACCAAAACTATAACCAGGTATTTGGAGATGTTATTCTTTCAGTTCATGTAATCTGGATTGTTGTCTAATCTTTGTAAGGTAGTGAGCCTTCCCAGGATTATTACCCTTTCTTGTTTTTGAGCAGTGAGCTCTAGGTAGTGTGCTTGAATGCATGTGCATTCCCCATTGTAATATTTACACATACTATTGCAGAGCATCATCATATTGTGGGTAGGTTCCCATCGTGGTTTTTCCCTTGACCAGGTTTTCCATGTCAAAAATCCATGTGTTATGTGTGTTGTTGATGTGGTGTTTATCTTTGCTATTGCTATTCCTACTCAAATCTAAAGTTGAGATTAATTTGTTTGACTTTGGTGAAAACTGATTCACCCCCCTCTCAGTTTTCTTGTATTGTTGCTGCCAACAATTAGTATTAGAGCTAGATCCTCTAAAAAGGAGCTTGATCACTTGAGGAGATCTGGGATGGCAGTTGTTGTTTTCAAGAAGGAGAGTCTGAGTTGTTGTTCCCTCACACTGTATTCCCCCATATCTCCTTCCAAGTGGTTAGACTTATAGAAAGGTTGGCTCTGATACCAATTGATGAATACTAAGAGGGGGGGGGGGTGTTAATTAGTATACCAAAAAATACTGTAAACAATCCTTTAAACAGTTTGACAGATAATCGATGCAACAGATTCACTAATAAACTGGTTAACATAAATGCAAACCAAATAGCAAACAAAACATTCACCCAGAAAAGCACAATCACCATAACATAAGATATTTGACGTGGAAACCCAAATGGGAAAAACCACAGTGAGCAGAAACTCACAAGTAACTATCTGTAGAATAGAAACCAGACTGGTTAAGGTCAGACCGATTAAGGTCATACAATATTCTTCACCAGAACAGATCCTGTTAGGAATCTAGATCTCTATTAGGAGATAAATCCTGTTAAAGACTACCTTGTTAAAGGATTTCAGATCCATAGTTGTGAACCACCTTGTTAGAGGATTTACAAAGTCTTTGTTGGGCCTACCTGGTTAAGGGTTTCAAACTGGTCGAAGATATTAGTAATCAACAAGTGAATGATCTAGACAATAGCACAGTATGCTTAATTATATCCTTCACAACTCATTGTTAATGCATCTCAACATTACTTCAGTCTTCAATATCTCCACACTCTATCTCTTCACATAGACCTAATCTTCTCTTCAATGATCGCACGTAACCTTTTCTCTTCTATGTTTCACATATCACACATCTCTCACATGCAAACCCTAGACATGATGTCCTTATAAAGGAAACTAATTTCATGTCGATCCAATAGGATTAGACTACAAGTTCCTAGGTTCAGTGCATCTAGACACATTTGGTAACACAACACAAAATCACCGCCAAAGTGTCGGTGGATGATAACTCATCACACATTACATGAATACTGATTGGTAACTCATCACAGAGTAATACCGGTTAATACAATATACCGATTGCTAGTTGTCAAAAATGAAGACTGGTAGATCGAAGTCTTTCGATCAAAAGTTAACTACCGCTTGGTTCCTTCATACCACTTGATCTCCTTGAACCGCTTGGGATCCTCGTACCGCTTGGGGTCTTCATACCGCTTGTGGTCTTCATACAATCTTTGACCAGTAAACCATTTTCTGCAAAACACCGATAGTCTAAAGACTATACATCCAATAATACACAATATCGATTGGAGCAATTACTGGTTGAGCATAGCTCATACATCAAGAAAGTGTGTGTCCATCAATGACAATCAAAACATCATCAAAATGCCAACAATTACTCTATATGGAAGAGCTGGATGGAATTTCACTTGAATTTTCTTGGAGAAGATTATTGGAAGATCACAAAGAATGCATACATTGTTCCTCTGAATGATCCTGTTACTGTAGCTGAGATCAAAGATGTTGAACATAATATAAGAGCTAAAGAAGCACTACTAAGTGTCCTAACTGATGCAGAGATGACTAATGTGATGGGATTGCAAACTGCTCATGAGATTTGGGAGAAGCTAGAAACCTTGTATGAAGGAGACAAACATGTGAAAGTTGCTAAATTGTAGAGCTTGAAAGGTAAGTATGAGATGTTGAAAATGGGAGAAGATGAGAATATTTCATCCTTTTTGGCTAAAGTGAATGATCTTGTGTTGAACATCAGGTGTGTCGATGGAGTCCTTGAAGAAGATGAGATTGTGGTGAAAGTGTTGAGATCTTTGCCTCCTGCTTATAAACATAAAGTTGTTACTATTGATGAGATCCAGAGTATGACAACTGTGACAAGAGATATGCTAGTTGGTAAGCTTGTTGCTTTTGAATTGAGTGAACTTGGAAAATCACATGGCAAAATTGAGATTGAATTTAAAGCTACTATATACAAGAAGCAGAAGTATGATCTGGGAGAGAGTTCAACTAGGGTTTCCAGATATGAAAAGGAAATGAGAGAGATGGAAGAACAAGAAAGAGAATTGGAAGAGCTTGAAGCACTTATTGACAAAAGATTGCCTGTGGGAGTCAGTAAGTATGAAGGGAAGTTACATTTAAAATATTTTTCATGCAATAAGATTGGTCGTTTTGCTTCTAGGTGTCCTGAAAGTGCAGAAAGAGTGTCAAAGTATGATAAGCCTTACAAGCCTAATCGAAAGTATAGATATCAGAAGAAGTGTTATTATGTTGTTGATGAAGGTGTGACATATGATGAGTCTGAGAAAGGGAATTCAAAAGAAGAATTTGTGTTCATTACTAGTAAGGAAGTTGATCTGGTACCTGTTGATTCTACAAGCTGCATTGTTGAAGAGAAAGCTTTGGCTGCTAAGATTGATGAGAAAGATGAATGGGCGATTGATAGTGGTTGTTCACATCACATGACATGTGATAAAGGTAAATTTGTGAATATGGAGAAGTATGATGGCGGTGTAGTGAGATTTGGAGACAACAAAGCTTGTGTAATCTGTGGTAGAGGTTCTATTTCTCTTGATGGTAAGCATAATACTAATGATGTTTTATATGTTGAAGGATTGAAGCATAATATTTTGAGTGTTGGATAGATGGTTGATAAGGGATATGATTTACAATTCAAGAATGGGAAATGTAAGATCTTGAATAGCTCCGGTATAGAAATTGCATTAGGAACTAAAACTAAAGGTAATATCTTTCATCTGAATGCTAGTGAGAAAAGTTGTTTGATTTCTCAGATTGATGAGAGTTGGTTGTGGCATAGAAGGATGTGTCATGTTAATTTTGACTACATGATTAAGATTAGTTCTACTCAAGCTGTTAGAGATCTGCCTAAGATAGTGAAACCCACTAATCTAGTGTGTAAAGAATGTTAATTGGGAAAGAAAACAAGAATTTAATTCAAGACAAAATTGTATACATATAATGGGATATTAGATCTTGTGCATACTAATTTATGTGGACATTCTAGGATGAGAAGCTTGCAGGGAGACAAATACTTTATGTTGTTGATTGATGACTATTCTAGAATGATGTGGGTCACTTTTCTAAGGGAGAAATTTGAAGCACTGGATAAATTTGAAATATTAAAAGCTAGAGTGGAGACAAAGAGGATTGAATTTAGAGTGTCTAAGGTTTGATAACGGAGGTGAATTCACTTCTGGTGAGTTTAATTCTTTTTGTGAAGAGCATGGAATCGAGAGATACCTATCTGCTCTGTGAACCCCTCAACAGAATGGAGTTGTTGAAAGGAAGAACATAACTATATTGGATGTTGCTAGGACTATGATGATTGAAGGAAATGTTTTGCATGTCTATTGGAGAGAAGTTGTTAGCACTGTTGTATACACATTCAACCGAGTGCATATAAAAGGTGATTTCGATAAGACCCCTTTTGAGCCATGGTTTGGTCATTTCATAATCTTTGGAAGCAAATGTTATATCAAAAGAGATGAGGATATAGAAAATTTTGATACAAGATGTGATAAAGGAAACTTTTTGGGATATTCTACTAAGAGCAAATCATACTGGTGTAATAACAATAGATCGAGAAAGATAGTGAAAAGCGTGAATGTGAAAGTTAATGAGAATCATGAGAAGCAAATATGGTGCAGTCACTAGCGAGGAGAGACCTTGAGGAGATCAGTCCAAACTAGTCAGCAAGAGTAAGCACAACAAAATTACACAGATATGATAGAATCAATGCATAACATATAGTTTTATTGCATGAAAGTTAATTACATCCAATCGATAACAATCGGGTTACAACATACCGACACACATGCCTGGTAGGATAGGTCACACTGGGACCTTGAATCGAAAGATCTATCTTCTAGGCACAATCTATCTATCTGATACTCCTCGATTCTTTGATTGATTACATTCTGAAGCATGATTACAAATATATATATATATATATCAATCCAAAGGATCTTGTCGGCCTAAAAAGGATCAAACCCAAAGAACAATGCAAAATGAACAAGGTCGGCCTCCACCAAGAGATTCCTCTGGAAAATCGAAAGGATGAAATGCAGAAGGTCGGCCACATGCCAAGAAACATCGAGAACAACATCCAAGGCTCCGTAAGCTTCGTAATGGGTTATGGTAGATCACTAGAATAGGTCTCAGGCAACCGGTAACAAAGGAACAACCGATAATAAGAAACTATCAAGGAAACCGGTAGCGATATCTTGTCGAAAAGTGATCCAAATGAGATGTGGTTAGAAGGCAAGCAAGGTGATCAAGTCTTCAAGTAGAATCCAACTCCATAGGAACTGGTGAGCCAAAACCAGGACACACAAAAAGGAAAATTGAACCTGCAAACAAAAAACAAACAAAAAAGGAAATGTTTTTGGTTGATGCAATATTGTTGTGAATTGGGGATGCTCCTGCATCAGACATCTGAGGTTAATAAAAAAAGTGAGCCTCTCATGTTGCTGGGGTCAGAGGGAAACCAAGGCATTCTACCTCTGCCTGAGAAATCCAAGATGAATCTTCTACTAGTTTGTTCTTCCACTTCACAAGATATTCTTTGTACTGATTGCTTCAGGTACTATGCCCAATCCTACTGTCCAAAATCTCTTCAATCTGATTTGGTTCCTTCCAGGGCAATTGTTTTTCCAAGTTTGTAATATTTTTCTCACTGAATTATGGTTCATGGTACTCATGAAGATCTATAATGTTGAATATAGGTGAAATACTCAGACTATATGGTAGCTCCACCTCATATGCATTTTCAAAATTGAACTTTCTCAACATCTTATAGGGTCCAAACTTCTTCATCTGGAACTTATTATAAGTTCCAAACGAGAATCTCTTTTTTCTCAAATACACCATCACTTCATCGCCAACTTCAAATTCCTTATGTCTCCTCTTCTCATCTACCTTATCCTTGTATTTTCTATTCATGTCTTCTAAATGTTGTCTAACCTAAATATGCAATGCTGCCATGTGATCTACAAATTCTTTTGCTTCTGAACTCTTCTGGTCTTCACTACTAATGTCTCTCAATTATGCTATTCCTTTAGGATGCACTCCGATAAAAACATCAAAAGGTATTTTTTCGGTACTTCTATTCACTGAATTGTTATAGGCAAACTCTGCATGTGCAAGGATCAAATCCCAACTTCCGGTTTTATCTCCCACTAAACATCTCAACAAGTTTCCCAAACTCTGGTTGACTACTTCTGTCTGTCCATCAGTCTGTGGATGAAAAGTAGAACCGAAATTCCAAAGTGTTCTCCAAAAATAGCCAACAAACTTAGTGTCTCTATCTGAAACTATGCTCTTAGGTAATCCATGCAATCTTACCACTTCCTTGAAAAATAGGTCTACTATATGCAATGCATCTGATGTCTTCTTACAAGGTATGAAATGAGCCATCTTTGAAATTCTATCCACTACCACAAATATAGAATCATTCCCTCTCAGTGTCTTAGGTAAGCCAAGTACAAAATCTATACTTATATCCTCCCAAGGTCTTACCGGTACCGTCAAAGGTGACTACTACCTTTTGCAACTTGACAAACTCTACAACTCTGCACATATCTCTTAACATCCTTATGAATCTGGGGCCAAAAGTACCGCTCACTCACCAATGCAATTGTTTTATCAATGCCAAAATGTCCAGCTAAACCTCCACTATGCTTCTCTTTTATCAGGTTCTCCCTCATGGAACATTTAGGTATGCACAATTGAACTCCCTTAAATAACATCCCATCTTGAATGAAGTAATCCAACCATTTGCTCCTATCAACCATAACCGGTTCTCTACATGCTTTCCAAGGTTCTACAAAATCTGGGTCTTCATTATACAAGGTCTTCAAATCTTCAAAACCTAATACTGTCACTCTCACCTCTGTCAGCAAATTCCTTCTCCTACTTAATGCATCAGCAACTTTGTTAGATTTCCCACTTCTATGTTTCAACACAAAGGTGTAACTCTGCAAGAACTCTACCCATCTCATATGTTTCTGATTCAACTTACTCTGACTGTTCAAATATTGCAAAGCTTGATGATCTGTATATTGTTGGCATATGTGTAGAGCTTGATGACATGATGATATTGTATGTTATCATTGATGTCAATATGCTGAAGTATGAACCGGTACTTTGAAGTAAGCAAACTGGCAAGAGAACCGATATGATATTGTGAAGCGGTATGTTGGAATGAGAACCAGCATATGGGAAGTTTTGTATCGGGGTTTCATTTGGCATGACTACCGGTTGGTAGTCTCAGCTTTAGGGTATCCAAGCCTGTGTGATTCAACCAATGACATCTTGTGATGAGTTAGCATTGTAATGAAGATCGGATCGTGTTGCCATGTCAGCCTTGTGCGCGTGAAGGATTCCCTTGAGGATCTTGCATGAAGATTGATCCTATCTACCTCGGGAATGTGCTAAGTCTCTATAAACGGTGGAGAGCGCGTGATGAGTTATCAACTTCTTGAAGTGGCAAAGAATGAACATTAGAAAACGTCTTGAGATCAGATTCAAGACTCTTGTATTCAATGCAGTATGATTAATAGTCAAGATTGGACCGATTGAATTGTTAAACCTAAATGTTTAGGGTTTAGGGTTTATGCTACCGACCTATCTGTTTCCTATAAGGTTGATGATGTTTTCATTTTGAAGTTGTTGGAAAATGTTATGTGTGTATCCAAGTGAAGAGATACTTGATTCTTGCCAGACCGAAGAAGTGTGTTGATACCTGCAGAGTGTAATTGCAGAAGCAAAGGAGCTAAAGAGGATCTGCCTTAGCATTGTGTGTTGTTATCAGATCAGTGTATTACCTATTGACTTCAAACCATTTTAGCAGTTGGAAAATCCCTTAACCAGGTAGCTTTAACAGGATTTTGTGTAAATCCTTTAACAAGGTGACTCAATTCAATGAGTTCTTCAAGTCCTCTTGTGAGGTAACCTCTAACAGGGTTCTAACCTTTAACCGGGTATTTAGCCAATCCCTTAACCAGGTGATCCCTAGCAGGATCGGTTCCTAGCAGAACCTATTGTAAAAGTCTTTAACTGGACTAGGATCCTAACAGAGCGGACTTCAGAAGAGTTCTAAGAACAGCTTGTGGGTATTCATCCCCACCCTAGTTTTTCCCAGTTGGGTTTCCACGTGAAAAATCAATGTGTCATGTGTGATGCTTTTCATGTGATGGTTTAGTGTTTTATGTTAAGTGATAATGCAAGTTGATTTAATGATCTTAAGTATTTATGATGTATTACTTGCCTAAGCTTTAGAGTGAAGGGAAATAAGATATTAGATTGTGGAGAGAGCTAAGAGTTACCAGTTTATATCTTTCACTTTCTCACTGTGTTTTACCGATAGTGCTATGTTTTAGACCAGTGTTACTGTTTACCAGTTAAGTGCTGTCTTTGCAGTCAAACCGGTTTAGGGAAAAGTTTGTTTTATCTGTACTGATTCACCCCCCTCTCAGTACCGGTTTGGTACTAACCGATCATCATTATTCATCAATTGGTATCAAAGCATCTTCCAGGTCCTCTGTGTTGTAATCTTAACCACTTGAGGAAAAGATCCTACTCTAATGATGAAGAGGGAAGGTCCAAAGTTCAACAGAGATAACTTTAAGATATGGAAGGATAGAATGAAGATCTACATTAGAAGCATGGGTGCTCAACATTGGAGCTATGTTGAGAATGCTTATGTTATTCCTACCGGTACTCTCACCGATGATCAAAAAAGAGAGATTTAGGAGAACGGGCAAGTCATGGAAGCCCAAATCAGCAGTCTATCTGACATTGAGTTTATTGATGTTCAGGATAAAGATAATCCCAAAGAAGTATGGGATGCTTTGGAGAATATCTATGGCGGCAATGAGCATGTGAAACAAGCTAAGGAAGAGAGCCTTAGGGGAAAGTTTGAAGACATGTGTATGGTTGAAGGAGAGACTATTCAACAATATAGAATAAGAATCAAAACTGTTGTTGGAGACATCAAGAGCGCAAGAGGTAAAATAGATGATTCCATTGTTGTTAGCAAAGTCTTGAGATCCTTATTACCAGACTATGCAATAAGGGTTGCTGCTATTTAGGAGTTGAGGTCTAAAAACAAGACAAAGGTATCCCTAGACTCCATCATTGCTAAGTTGACCGCATATGAGCTAAATAATTATGATGGTAGTATTTAGAAGACTGAATCAACCTTTAGAGCATCTGTTGCACCATCTAGACAAGGAAAAGAAGCAAGTACCAGTTGTGAACCAAGACAAAGCAGAGAAATGGATGATGAGGAGATCCTGATGGAATTTGAAGCTCTTATTGCCAAGAGACTTCCTAAGGGAACTGGTAAATACAGAGGTGAGCTCCCTTTGAAATGTTTTTCTTGCAATAGGATAGGACACATTGCTGTAAACTATCCTAATGGTGATAATAAGGACAAACCGGAGAAGTTCAAGAAGTTCAAAGGAGGAAACAGGAGAAACTGTTTTGTAGCAGTTGATGAAGGTGTCACTGATGAGGAATCAGAAGATGAAGAAAGTGAAGACATTGTGTTTGTAGTAGTTAAGGAAGATGTGTCAGACAAGAAGGTTCTTGTCTCCTGCTTTGATAATTCCAATGAGTGGATTATTGACAGTGGTTGTTCTCACCACATGACCGGTGACCGGAGTAAGTTTCTGTCTTTGGAAGAGTATGATGGTGGTGTGGTCCAATTTGGTAATGATGCACCATGTATGGTAAGAGGCAGAGGGTCCATCTCTCTAAATGGAAAAAACAATGTTGATAATGTGTATTGGGTAGAAGGTCTCAGGCACAACCTTTTGAGTGTTGCCCAATTGAATGATAATGAACTCACTCTGGAATTCAAAGATGGAGTGTGCAAAATAAAAGGAAAGAGTGGTGAATTGATGGCCACCGGTATGCAGACCAAAGGTAACTTATTTCAGTTGAATGCAAATATCAGTACATGTCTAATGGCTAAGTTTGATGATAGTTGGATATGGCATAGGAGACTCTGCCATGTAAACTTTGATAATATTGTGAAGGCTAGTAAGATCAAGGCAGTTAGAGGATTACCTGTGCTGAGGAAACTGAAGAATCCTTTGTGCAGAGAGTGTCAACTAGGGAAAATGTCTTCCTCAACCTTCAAAGGTAAATCTTTCACTGCAGACAATTTACTTGATCTTGTGCACACTGATTTGTGTGGTCCTATGAAAACTAGGAGTGTGCAGGGAGATAGGTACTTTATGATTCTCACTGATGACTGCTCAAGAATGATGTGGGTCACATTCTTGAAAGACAAGTCTAGAGCTTTTGGAAAGTTCAAAGCTTTCAGAGCACTAGTCGAAAAGGAAAGTGGAAATAGGATTAAGTGCCTAAGAATTGATCAAGGAGGAGAATTCACTTCTAGTGAATTCAACAAGTAATGTGAAGAGTACGACATCAAGAGGCAACTATCTGCCCCCCAGACTCCACAGCAGAATGGCCTAGCAGAGAGGAACAACTGGACTATAGTTGAAGCAACCAGAACGATGTTGATTCAAGGGAAGGTTGCTCACACCTTCTGGAGACAAGCGGTGAGCAATGCAGTCTACACTATGAATCGGGTAGTCATCAAGAAAGGTAAGGATAAAACACCTTATGCGTATTGGATCGGTAAGACTCCTATAGTAAGCTACTTTAGAGTGTTTGGTAGCAAATGTTATATCAAGAGGAGTGAACATCAGAGCAAGCTTGATGCAAAATATGATGAGGGAATATTCCTAGGATATTACACCAAGAGTAAATCTCTCAAGTGTTTCAATAATAGGACTTAGAGAATTGTTGAAAGTATTAATGTCAGAGTTGATGAAACCTCTGAGAAACTTGAGGAAACCGACAGTGAATGAGTGGTAAATGAACCGGTTGTAACCTTATGGGAACCAGTTGCAAAACAACCTAGTACCAGTAACAGTGCTTCTACACCAGTAGATGTTGATGCTGATGAAGATGAGGATGAAGAAGAAAAGCAAGAGGAAATGGCTAAGATCATTCCTAGGTATGTAAAGCTGAATCATGATCCAAAGCAGATCATAGGAGATAAGGATGCAGGAATTCTTACAAGAAGAAAATTCAAAGAAAATTCTTGCATGATCTCTGAATTTGAGCTCGAAATATTTAAAGAGGCACATAAAGATGAAGAATGGATCAAGGCTATGGAAGAGGAACTTGACCAGATAGAAAATAATGGTACATGGTCTTTGGTACCCAGACCTGAGCATAAAAATGTCATTGGCACCAAATGGGTTTTCATAAATAAGTTGAATGAAGATGACACAGTGGTAAGAAACCAAGCTAGACTGGTGTAAAGCGGAAAAATCGAACCCTAGTCATTCTCCCCTCCCCAACTCCGAGGAGAGAGAAGGGAGAGTCACTAGGGTTGATGGTTTTCACTTAAGAGGGACTTTACATTCAAAAGAGGGGTTGAAACCCATAAGATCCAATCCCACGCAATGCAAGATTGGATTCTAAATGAGTTTCAAGGGTTGTGATAGCAAGGATACCCTCTTTTGTAAAGAATGTAGATAGAAAGATTGAACTAGGAATGCATGCAAAGTAGGAAAGATTCACTTATAAACAGAGATAGGAATATGATATGAAGTTGCGGACTTGGAATTAGCAATAAAATGTCGAGACGGTGTTGTTCTGCAAATTTGAGCGAAAGTTGACGGGACGATGGCGCCGGGCGTGCACATGGTCCTCCGAAAAATCCGCGAAACGAAGGGGGATCTGTTCGTCTCTGCACAAGGATTCCAGATCTTCAATTTCAGCCGCGTACCTACAACCTACACACAGAAAAGCGAAGATGATTGGGGGGTTAGGGATTAGGGGTTTGCCCTTAGGTCAAACCCCGGTTTTGGAATTAACCAAGAAATGAGAAATGCTGTAAATGTAATGTAAAACAAGTACTAATACCTTGTTGTAAGGATGTTTGTATCCTTATATGCGAAGGTATAGATGTTGTTGTTTGTTGTATGTTGTATGTTGTGGCATGTAATAAGTGATCTCCCCTTCAATGGTTGAATCCTTGTCTTGAATGCAACACTTAGCCTTGAATGGAGACTTAGAATGATCAATTGCTTGAAGGAATGCTTGAATGCTTGAATGCTTGAATGTCGTTCCACGTCTTGTACACATATGTCCTTCCTCCTTTCGACCCTCAAAATGGGAGAGGAAAAGTAGTTTTTATACTTGCCAATTAGGGTTAAAAGACTGATTTTCCCGACCTTAGGCCGACCAGGAAATGTTATTTTCCAATTTGCAAACAAAAAGGCCCGAAGTCCCATAGGAGACCGGGCCCAAAATAGGGCTAGGGACCAGGGCGCTGGGCACCATGGTCCTTGGGGACCAGGGCGCTAAGCGCCCTGGTCTTGAAGGACCAGGGCGCTGGGCGCTCTGGTCCCACCTCCCGGACAACGGGGTGCAAGGAGGATCAGGCCAGGGTGCTGGAAAAATGCAGTTTTTGGTGTCATGAGCAAGTTTCGGGGTCTCCATTCAGGTTCAGTGTTGCGTCGCCATCGTGAAGACCCAAATGCGGTCGAAATTACAAGTGTCACAATTTTAGGACGCTACATTTAGCCCCCACTTTAGCGGGAGTATAAGCGTACGCTCATACTTCCGGTAAAGTACAAGGAAACAACATTGAAAAACTTTCACCACGTCAAGGAGGCAAGATACACCAAGCCCCCAGTGGACTAAGGATCTTACGACTTCGATTGACAAAGTAAAAGGGAAGATCACAAGGGAGAACCATGACTGTCAGTAGTAAGGTTCCCTCACTATGAGTCATGCAAGAAAGATATCAAAAATTTTCAAGGCAAGGCTAAATTTGCCAAGAAATTTTCAAGTATCTTGAAAAGATATGAACGGGATGTATGCCCCCCTACGTTAAAGCGATCGCACACGCCTCACCGAGGGTGATTGCTTTAAGGTAGTGATACATATAAGAAATGAGAAAGGAGCACGTTATCACAAGGATTTAGCCCCCAAGTGTGAGATAAGCCCAAGGATAATAGACACAAAACACAAAGCACAAGGTGACTTCGCTTTCCTCGGGGTCAGTATGCTGTATGATAATTCATGTATATCATATGTATGTATGCATAATTGTTCTTCATTCCCCAATCAAGGAAGGTCACCTAGAAGAAGGGAACACATGTGTCTTTTGAGTCAACATGAGAGAGATCGAGAGATCTCAATGCTTTGCATCGTCCTCAAGTAGACAACACTAAGGACAACAAATAGAAGAATGAGAGTAACATATAGAAGAAGTAACAAAAGAGAGGAGGAGAGAATCTGCTATGCTAATGAAACTAGTCTAGCACGTCATCTACCCCCCGATCTTGCTGATCAATATTTCGGGAAGGTAGGAAACATGTTAGAGGAGGAACATCCAACACAACAGATGGAGCTATCACCAGATCCAAACAAGGGCTATGTTCATATCCCAAGCCACGGTGTTCTTGTCTAGGAGATAGGATAAGTGCTTTAGAAAATTCATTAGATAAATGGTTATCAATATCCACAAGTTCATATTCACTATCAGAATGAACAGGAGTAACATTTGCATCATGAATAACATTTTCATCTATATCATCATCAAGATTTATAAAAATAGGATCTTTAACTCGCACGGGATCAAGACCATCATGCATCTTATGTTTAGGAGATTTCGGCTCAATCGTCGGCTGAGGAGAAAATGGAATAATGCTTGTTGAAGGTGTTTTTGGGGATTGCAAAGTTTGAGAAGCAGCTGCCTGAGCTCTAAGATGACGCTTTCGTCGGCGTTCATGTGTAGAACGATTTCGTCTAGTCTTAGTAGGAAGTTGAGAAGATTGAGGAGGAGGAATGTTCTCATCCTTATCACTTGGGTGTTTAGGTTGTGGTCTCTTAGGTTGAATAATAGGAGAAGAGGAAGGTCTCTTCTCTCCATAAGAGGAAGGAGGAGGAACTGCTCCATATAAGGGAGGAATATTCGGTTTAGGAAGGAGACCAAGTCCATCATGATGAGGAGGGATAGGTCTACTTTTAGGAAGTTTATTAGATATAGGCATAGTCACATCCATAGGGATGGGTTGGGAATCTTCTTGAGGAAAGACATTGGTTTTATCTTTCAAAGGAAGAACTTCCTTCTCAAGAATGATAGGAATATCAAGTTTGGGTGTTCTAGGTTCACTTAGAGATAGGATCATATCCTTTTTCCACTTTTGATAAGATTTAAAAATATGATCACTTCACGGAGGAAGAGATTGGAATTGTTTAGGCCAAAAGTAATCAATAGGAATACTAGAAGTTCTTTCAGCTGGTTTAAAGAGACTATGATTGACAGTAACAACTTCACCATTATGGGGAAATTTCAAACACTTGTGAATAGGATAAGCAATAGCTTTCATGGAAGATAGCCAAGGATAGCCTAGCTTCACACGAAATTGTTCGGACGATGGAATAATAGCAAAGCTTACATCAAGGGATTTATAATGGACCTCAATAGGTAATGTAATAGAACCAATTGCAGGAGAAGAAAATGCATCAAATAATTTCACAATCACATCTGTTTTGTCATAGATCACTTGATTCAATTTCAAAGTAAAAAGAAATTCTTTAGTAATGACATTAACCATACAAGAAGGATCAATAAGCACTCCACGGCAAGGTGTGTTCTTGACTTTTGCAACTATATATAAAGGACCATCAGGTGCCCTGATAGTTTCACTAGAATCAAATGTAATGGAAGGTTCTTTAGGGATTTTCTGTTGCTCCACAAAGTTAATCACATTCGGAGTCATAGACACGAGATCATCAGGTGAGACAGAGGAATCAGTAGTATCAATCGCATTAGAGGTATGAGAAGGCAATGGATCAGTAAAAATTTGAAGATTTTGGTTAGGAGGAGCTACAGATGTGTTGCCTTTATCATTCACACCAGAAACAGAGATAGTATTATTATCAATCAAATCTTGAATTTTACCCTTTAAAGCAAAACATTTTTCAGTATCATGCCCAGGTTGATGATGAAATTGACAAAAAGATTTGCTATCAAAATAGGGTGAAGTAATCTTTGCAGGATCAATTTGCCTTATAGGAGGAAGAGTAAGCACATTTTGTTCCAATAACTTATTCATAATACTATGCAATGATTCATTCAAAGGAGTAAACTTTCTTTCTTTCTTGAAAAACTTAGAAATAGGAGACACACCTGATGCTATATTCACATTGTTGTTGATGATGTTTTCATTGAATTTAATGGACTCTCTGTTCGGTTTAAACTTCCCAAATGGTTGTTGACTACTATCACCCTTATCACTTGGAGCCATAGGATGTGATTGTTCCATTTGACTCACAGTCAGTTGATAATTGTGAAGAGTTGCGCACAACTGTTGGAAAGAAGTAAACTCAGAAAACAGGAGTTTGTCTCTAATGTCTTTTTGTAAATTAGAAATAAAGATTCTTTGAATATCATTGTCAGGCACTGGAAAAGAAATTTGAGCATACAAATGCTTATATCTACCAATGAAATCAGTCACTTTTTCTTTAACACCTTGTTTACAATGCATTAAATCAATCAAAGTAACTTTAGGACTTATATTGTTTTGAAATTGTTGAATGAAAGCATTTGCAAGTTGTTCGAAACAAGTAATAGAATAGGAAGGCAATGAGCAATACCATTGTAGGGCTTTGTCTCTTAATGTTCTAGTAAACAGTTTTGCAAGCAACCTTTGGTCATAAGCAAAATCAGTACATATTGTTTGAAAGGTCTTAACATGTGTTAGAGGATCACCCTTACCATTATAAAGCTCCAAATGCGGAATTTCAACATGTGTAGGGGGGATAGCTCGAACAATATCAAGAGAAAGTGGGCTCGCAACATCAAATGTGGGCACACTAAACTTAGATTGATTCATAGAGGCAATTTGTTGCTGTAAAGAAGAGACAGTTTGTGCAAGATTGTTAATGGTCGCTTCAGTCGAAGATTTCATATTAGATGCGTTAGATTGTGATGGAGGTGTTATGTTATTGAAAGAAGGTAGAGAGTAAGGTGGTGGGACACTATGATAGTTAGTCATAGGAGATGATTGGACAGGAGGAACACTACAAGGAGGAATGGAAAACGAATTGCCCCCTTGTGTCATGTTCATTTGTGGAGATATAAGAGGAACACTCATTGAAGGAATGAATGAAGAAATTGGATTGAATGAAGGAAGAGGGTTGATTGGAGAAGAAGGATTGCCCCCATGACTAGTGATCATAGGAGGAATGTCTTGTATTGAAGTAGTCATTATGTTTGATGTAAAAGTAGGTATACTAGCAATAGGAGTCGTCAAAGGAATAGAACGATTGTCTTGAGTAGGAGGTTGTGTATAACCTAAGGTTTCAGCACAACTTGTCATAGGCATCACATTTGAATCCACAATGTGTGCAATACCACACAAAATATCAATTCCATTCTTATCACTTTGAAGCATACGTTTTAGACCCTCAATTAAAGGAAGAGCTTGACTATCAGGGTATTCTTGAGACATCCACTGTCGAAAATTGTCAAATTGGTTATCCAATTTTGAAAGTTGTTCTACAGAAACCTCATGGAGAGCTTCTTCATCATTAAGAGGATTAGAGGAATTACCCATGTCCTCGTTAAAAAGACCATTCAAATTAGGTTCCATCTCCTCAGTAATTAAACCTTGGAAGGACTTAATTCTAAGGCTTCGTCTAACGGGAATAGTGTAAGTAGGGCTTATTGTTGTAAAACTCATGCACTAAAGAGAGAGAGAAGATTTTGAATTTTAGAGGTAGAAAATTTTAGTAAAACTAGCCAATCTTCTAGATTTAAGCTGTTAAATACAATCAGGACAATCTCCCGAAGTTTCGAAAAAAATGTCTGGGACCGTGGCGCTCGGAGTGCACACGGTCCTCGCAACTTTTTTCAAAATTTGCAGGGATGAAAGTTATGATGATTTTACAACTAACTTAAAAAAATTGAGTGATTTTACGATCTGTAGATAGGCCAAATTAAAGTTGCAATCTCAAAATTGAACCCTACCAAGATTGTCGAAAAAATGCAAAATTTGAATTTTGAAAAAGAGAGGGAAACTGAAATTTTGAATTTTATGATTTCAGAGGGAATACCAAAAGCAATGCAAGTTTTGAAATTTGAAGGTTGACTCAATTTCACGCAAAATTCAATTTTGAAAGCGGAAATCAAAGTTGTTGTAATTAAACACTTAATTTCAAAAGTCACAAATTGCAAAAATTTGAATAAAGCATTGAAATTTCGAATGAATGCTAACACACTTTTCAGATTTAGGACAGCAAGAAACACAATTTTGATATGAATTTTAATTTCAACAATTTTTGAATGATTAGAAGCCTTAATCCAAGCAATCACTAGACCAACTTTGACTGTAATTTTGAAGGTGTTAAAATTGATAAAATCAGCCAAAATTCTGGATTTTAGCAGAAAAATACAGTAAGATCTAGCTCCCGAAATTTCAAAAAAAATGTCGGGGACGATGGCGCTCGGAGTGCACACGGTCCTCGCAACTTTTTTCCAAATTTTCAGGGATGAAAGATATTATGATTGTATTGCGGAATCCAAAGTTACAGCTGATTTGGAAATGTTTTGATCAGTGAAATTGTCGGACAAAGGTTGAATCAAGAGGGTTTCAAAAATTAGGGTTTTGACACTTAACCACTTAATTTTCAAAATTAATGCACAAATATGAATTGACAATTTGTAATAGAAGGGCAGATCTGAAACAAGCATTTAACAATTAAACATTTCACAAGTTTAATTACTTAAAAAGAAAATTTAGGGTTTTTATGCAGTTAACCTCTAAAATTTTGCAAAAGATCAAACATGGAAATGTAATCAAGGAATCCAATTTTCAGATCTAACTATGAATAATCAGAAAGGATGTTCACGTCGGGTTCACCAAAATGTAAAGCAGAAAAATCGAACCCTAGTCGTTCTCCCCTCCCCAACTCCGAGGAGAGAGAAGGGAGAGTCACTAGGGTTGATGGTTTTCACTTAAGAGGGACTTTACATTCAAAAGAGGGGTTGAAACCCACAAGATCCAATCCCACGCAATGCAAGATTGGATTCTAAATGAGTTTCAAGGGTTGTGATAGCAAGGATACCCTCTTTTGTAAAGAATGTAGATAGAAAGATTGAACTAGGAATGCATGCAAAGTAGGAAAGATTCACTTATAAACAGAGATAGGAATATGATATGAAGCTGCGGACCTGGAATTAGCAGTAAAATGTCGAGACGGTGTTGTTCTGCAAATTTGAGCGAAAGTTGACGGGACGATGGCGCCGGGCGTGCACACGGTCCTCCGAAAAATCCGCGAAACGAAGGGGGATCTATTCGTCTCTGCACAAGGATTCCAGATCTTCAATTTCAGCCGTGTACCTGCAACCTACACACAGAAAAGCGAAGACGATTGGGGGGTTAGGGATTAGGGGTTTGCCCTTAGGTCAAACCCTAGTTTTGGAATTAACCAAGAAATGAGAAATGCTGTAAATGTAATGTAAAACAAGTACTATTACCTTGTTGTAAGGATGTTTGTATCCTTATATGCGAAGGTATAGATGTTGTTGTCTGTTGTATGTTGTATGTTGTGGCATGTAATAAGTGATCTCCCCTTCAATGGTTGAATCCTTGTCTTGAATGCAACACTTAGCCTTGAATGGAGACTTAGAATGATCAATTTCTTGAAGGAATGCTTGAATGCTTGAATGTCATTTCCACGTCTTGTACACATATGTCCTTCCTCCTTTTGACCCTCAAAATGGGAGAGGAAAAGTAGTTTTTATACTTGCCAATTAGGGTTAAAAGACTGATTTTCTCGACCTTAGGCCGACCAGGAAATGTTATTTTCCAATTTGCAAACAAAAAGGCCCGAAGTCCCATAGGAGACTGGGCCCAAAATAGGGCCAGGGACCAGGGCCCTGGGTGCTCTGGTCCCACCTCCTGGGACAACGGGGTGCAAGGAGGATCAGGCCAGAGTGCTGGAAAAATTCAGTTTTTGGTGTCGTGAGCAAGTTTCGGGGTCTCCATTCAGGTTCAGTGTTGCGTCGCCATTGTGAAGACCCAAATGCGGTTGAAATTGCAAGTGTCGCAATTTTAGGACGCTACAACTAGTGTGTAAGGGATATGCTCAAGAAGAAGGAGAAGACTATGGAGAAACCTTTGCTCCAGTAGCTAGATTGGAAGGAGTTCGTATGCTTCTTGCATATGCAATCTTCAAGGGATTCAAAGTATATCAAATGGATGTAAAATCTGCATTTCTGAATGGAATACTTGAAGAGGAGGTGTATATAGAACAACCAGATGGGTTTGCCCTATCAGAAGACAATGACATGGTGTGTAGGCTACATAAAGCCTTGTATGGATTAAAGCAGACACCTAGAGCATGGTATGAACGCTTACACTCCCATCTTGTGAAGATTGGATTTGAAAGAACAAGTGAAGATAGCAATTTCTATTTGAAGTCGGAAGGAGGTCAGATTCTAATCTGTGAAGTATTTGTTGATGACATAATTTTTGGTGAAGATGACAAGATGAGTCATGATTTTGCAGATGAGATGAAGAAGGAATTTGAGATGTCACTTATAGGGGAGATTAAGTTCTTCATTGGACTACAGATTCAACAAATGAAAGATGGTATCTTTATCACTCAGTCCAAGTATGTCAAAGAGGTGTTGAAGACCTTTGGCATGGAAGACAACAAACCGGTTGGTACACCGATTGTGACTAGTTGCAAATTATCAAAAGAGGATGACTCAACGTTGGTAAATGAGAAGGAATACTGATCAATGATTGGTAAGTTGCACTATGTAGTACATAGCATACCAGACATTGCACATGCAGTGGGCATTACTGCATGGTTCCAAAAAAGTCCAAGAGAATCCCACTTGGTAGCAGTCAAGCGAATTCTTAGATATCTAAAGGAAACTATTGACTATGGATTATGGTATCCATACAGTAATGATTTCAACCTCAAAGTGTTTATAGATGCAGATTGGGTTGGTAATGTGGACAACCGGAAGAGCACAACTGGTGGTGCATTCTTTCTTGGTGGTAGACTAGTCTCATGGATGAGTAAGAAGCAGAGTTGTATGTCTCAGTCTACAACAAAAGCGAAATATGTTGCAACATTTATGAACTGCACCCAGACAATTTGGATGAAGCATATATTAAGTGGCTTCAAATTTCCTGTATCTGAACCGGTAAGTATATTCTATGACAACACAAGTGCAATTAATATTTCCAAGAATCCGGTTTTGCATGCTAGAACCAAGCACTTCAAGCTCAAGTATCATTTATTGAGGGAGAAGGTTCAAAACAAAGAAGTTGTATTGGAACATGTTTCTAGTAAGGAGCAGTTAGCAGACATATTCACCAAGCCTCTACCGAAGGCTACTTTTACCTATTTAAGAGGTGAATTAGGGGTGCTGCCCCTTCAAGAGGTGAACTAAAAGTGTGTGCTCCACATCAGTCAGGTATTGCATTGATAAATCTTTTTCAGGATTGGTGTGTTGAAGGATGTTAATCCTTAGGGGGAGCTATTGGCATTATGTAAACTGACATGAGCCTTATGTAAACTGGCATGAAGACATAATGATATTGTATGTTGTCATTGATGTCAATATGAGACATGGTGAGAACCGGCACATGTGATAAGTGAAGAGAGAGGAACCGGCATATGTATGAACCGGTTTATATGCCAAAGTGAAGTGGCACATTTGTTCAAGATGAACCGACATGTAGTTATGTGAACTGGCACATGGAAGCATTGTATGGTTACCAGTTGGTAGGTAGCTTCCACTTCAGGGTTTCTGGTTGGAGCAACTCAAGTGACTCAATCGATAATCTTCATGTGATGAGTTAGCAGTATGATGGAGGACAGATCGTGTTGCCACATAAGCTCTATGTGCGTGAAGGATCTTGCATGAAGAAGACTATTCCTATCCACCTCGGGAAAGTGCGAAGTCTGTCAAACGGTGGATAATGGACGATGGAGAATGTCTTGAGATCGATTCAAGATTGTTGCATTTAATGCAGTATGATTCAACGGTCAGGATCAAACCGTTTGAATTGCTTAACCTAACAGGTTTAGGGTTTAGGGTTTTTGCTACCGACCTGTATGTTTCCTATAAGGTCGATGTTGGGTTTCTATCTGAGGTTGTTGGCAAAAGTTGTGAGTGTGTATCCAAGGAAAGTGATACGTGATTCTTGCCAGACCATAAGAGAGAAGAGATACCTACAAAGTGAATGTGCAGAAGGAAAAGAGGAGCCTAAACAGATCTGCATTAGCATTAAGTGTTGTTAACAGATCACTGTAATACCTGTTGATCTCTAACCACTTCAACAGTTGTAAAATCCCCTAACAGGGTAGCCTTAACTGGCTTGATTCAAAATCCCTTAAATCGGGTGGTCTTAACCGGCTTGTTACAAATCCCTTAACTGGGTAACTCGAGGCTAATGAGTTTTGAGAAGCTTGAGAAGCTTAGGAGATCCTTTCAGCTATTGAGTTCTTGAAATCCTCTAACAAGGTGACCCTACCGGGTTTAACCCTTAACCGGGTATCCCTTAACTAGGTGATCCCTAACAGGATCGGTTCCTACCAGAACCTATTGTAATGTCCTTAATCGGACAAGGCTCCTAACAAAGCGGACTTCTAAAGAGTTCAAAAAGCAGCTTGTGGGTATTCATCCCCACCATGGTTTTTCCCAGTTGGGTTTCCATGTGAAAAATATGTGTGTCATGTGAAATGTTTTTTGTCTTGTGATGCTTTGTCTTACCTATTAAGCATATGAAGGTTCTATGTTTTATGCCTGTCTATAAAACACATTGAACTCACTGTTGTGAAGATCTGATGATTAAGTTTACTTATTTATGCATGAGAATATAATGATACTGTGGTATTGAGCCAAGAGGAAAGCTTATTGAGTGACCAGTTCATGACTGGTTGAGCTATACTGGATGTTGCCGGTTGCACTCTGTTTTACCGGTATCCCTGTTTGTTAGTATTTTGGAGTATTTGCTATCAAACCAGTTTTGGATTACATTGGTGTTTGTACTGATTCACCCCCCCCCTCTCAGTACTGGTTTGGTACTAGTGGTTCATCATTGAGTTATCAATTGGTATCAGAACACTCCAGGTCCTCTGTGTTGTAAGCTTAACTGCTTGAGGAAAAGATCCTAGCTAAATGATGAAGAGGGAAGGTCCAAAGTTCAACAGGGAAAACTTTGGTATATGGAAGGACAGGATGAAGATATTCATCAAAAGCATGGGTGTTCAACACTGGAGTTATGTTGAAAATGTATATGTTGTTCCTACCGGTACTCTCACCGATGACCAAAAGAGAGAGATACAAGAAAATGGGCAAGTCATGGAAGCCCTCATCAGTAGTCTTTCTGACATTGAGTTTATTGATGTTCAAGACAAGGCAAATCCCAAAGAGGTATGGGATGCTCTTGAAAATATCTATGGTGGTGATGAACATGTAAAACAGGCTAAGGAAGAGAGCCTGAGAGGAAAGTTTGAAGACATGCAAATGGTTGAAGGAGAGACCATTCAACAGTATGGAATAAGAATCAAAACAGTTGTTGGAGAAATAAAGAGTGCAGGTGGCAAAATAGAAGATTCCACTATGGTAAGTAAAGTCCTGAGATCCCTGTTGCCGGTCTATGCAATAAGGGTTGCTGCTATTCAGGAGCTGAGATCAATAGACAAGTCTAAGGCATCCTTGGACTCCATCATAGCCAAGTTGATAGCCTATGAGCTGAATAGCTTTGATGGTAGTGTTCAAAAGTCAGAATCAACTTTTAAAGCTTCTGCTATACCATCTAGAAAAGGAAAAGAGGCTAGCACTAGTGGGGAACCCAATCAGAATAGAGAAATGAAGGATGAAGAGTTTCTGATGGAATTTGAAGCTCTTCTTGCCAGGAGATTTTCAAAAGGGACTGGTAAATACAAAGGTAAGCTTCCTTTGAAATGTTTCTCTTGTAACTGGATAGGACATATTGCTATGAACTGTCCTATTAGTGACAACAAGGACAAACCAGAAAGGTTCAAGAAATTCAAAGGAGGAAACCAGAGAAATTGTTTTGTGGCAGTTGATGAAGGTGTCACAGACGAGGAATCAAAAGATGAAGAGAATGAAGACATTGTGTTCATTGCTATAAAGGAAGATGTGGCAGACAAGAAGGCTCTTGTCTCCCAGTTTGATGATTCCAATGAGTGGATCATTGACAGTGGTTGCTCTCACCATATGACCGGTGACCGGAGCAAGTTTCTATCCTTAGAAGAGTATGATGGTGGTGTGGTTCGCTTTGGCAATGATGCACCATGCATGGTCAAAGGCAGAGGGTCCATCTCCTTGAATGGAAAGAGTAGTGCTGAAAATGTGTATTGGGTTGATGGTCTCAGACACAACCTTCTAAGTGTTGCCCAGTTAAATGACAGTGGCCTCACTCTGCAATTCAAGAATGGAGTTTGCATAATCAAAGGTGAAGATGGTAAATTGGTAGCCACCGGCATGTAGACTAAAGGTAACCTATTTCATCTAAATGCTAATATAAGTACATGTCTTATGGCTAAGCTTGATGATAGCTGGATATGGCATAGGAGATTCTGTCATGTGAACTTTGACAACATTGTGAAGGCTAGTAAGATCAAGGCAGTTAGAGGGTTGCCAGTGCTGAGCAAACCCGATAATACCTTGTGTAGAGAATGTCAATTGGGGAAAATGTCTTCCTCAACCTTTAAAGGTAAATCTTTCACTGCTGACAACTTGCTTGATCTTGTGCATATTGATTTATGTGGTCCTATGAAAACTAGAAGTGTGCAGGGTGATAGGTACTTCATGATTCTCACTGATGACTGCTCAAGAATGATGTGGGTCACATTCTTGAAAGACAAGTCTGAAGCTTTTGGGAAATTCAAAGCTTTCAGAGCATTAGTGGAGAAGGAAAGCGGTAAAAGGATCAAGTGTCTCAGAACTGATCAAAGAGGGGAATTCACTTCCAGTGAATTCAACAAGTATTGTGAAGAATTTGGCATCAGAAGACAGCTGTCTGCCCCCAAGACTCCACAGCAGAATGGCCTAGTAGAGAGAAATAACCGGACTGTGGTTGAAGCAGCTAGAACCATGTTGATCCAAGGAAAGGTAGCTCACACCTTTTGGAGAGAAGCGGTGAGCACTGCAGTCTACACTATGAACCAGGTACTCATCAAAAAGGGTAAGGACAAAACTCCTTATGAGTATTGGACCGGTAAGACACCTGTGGTTAACCACTTTAAGGTATTTGGTAGCAAATGTTACATCAAGAGAAGTGAACATCAAGGCAAATTTGAAGCTAAATGTGATGAAGGAATATTTCTAGGATATTCCACCAAGAGTAAAGCTTTCAAGTGCTACAACAATAGGACTCAGAGAATTATGGAAAGCATCAATGTAAGAGTTGATGAATCCTCTGAGAAGACTAAGGAAATTGGCAGTGAGCAAGTTGTAAATGTACCGATTGCAACCTTCTAGGAACCGGTTGTTAGTCAACCTAGTACCAGTAATAGTGTTCCTGAATCGGTGAATGTTGATATTGATGAAGATGAGGATGAAGAAGAAAAGCAAGAAGAACCAGTTAAGATCATTCCTCAGTATGCCAAGTTGAATCATGATCCTAAGCAGATCATAGGTGATAAGGATGCAGGAATCCTTACCAGAAGAAAGATCAGAGAAAACTCATGTATGATCTTTGAATTTGAGCCCAAGTCATTCAAAGAGGCTCATAAAGATGAAGACTGGATCAAGGCAATGGAAGAAGAACTTGACCAGATAGAGAAAAATGGTACATGGTCCTTGGTACCCAGACCAGAGCATAAAAATGTCATTGGCACCAAATGGGTGTTCAGAAATAAGTTGAATGAGGATGGCACAGTGATTAGGAATAAAGCCAGATTGGTATGCAAAGGATATACTCAAGAAGAAGGTGAAGACTATGGGGAAACCTTTGCTCCTGTAGCCAGATTGGAAGGAGTTTGTATGCTTCTTGCATATGCATCTTTTAAGAGATTCAAGGTATATCAAATGGATGTAAAATCTGCATTCCTAAATGGTGTATTTGAAGAGGAGGTGTATATTGAGCAACCAGATGGGTTTACCCTATCTGAAGACAATGACATGGTATGTAGGCTACACAAAGCATTATATGGTCTAAAGCAAGCACTTAGGGCATGGTATGAGTGCCTACATTCCCATCTTGTGAAGATTGGATTTGAGAGAACAAGTGAAGATAGCAATATCTACTTGAAGTCTGAAGAAGATCAAGTCCTGATTTGTGAAGTTTTTGTTGATGACATTATCTTTGGAGGAGATGACAAGATGAGTCATGAGTTTGCTGATGAAATGAAGAAAGAGTTTGAGATGTCACTCATAGGGGAGATTAAGTTCTTCATTGGACTGCAGATCCAGCAGATGAATGATGGAATCTTCATCACTCAGTCCAAATATGTCAAAGAGGTGTTGAAGACTTTTGGCATGGAAGATAGCAAACCGGTTGGTACACCAATGGTGACCGGTTGCAAATTGACAAAGGAGGATGATTCCACACTGGTTGATGAGAAGGAATACTGGTCAATGATTGGTAAGTTGCATTATGTAGTGCATAGCAGACTGGATATTGCACATGTAGTTGGCATCACTGCAAGGTTCCAGAAGAGTCCAAGAGAATCTCACTTGAGTGCAGTCAAGCGGATTCTTAGGTATCTGAAGGGAACAATTGACTATGGATTGTGGTACCCATACAACAATAATTTCAATCTGAAAGTATTCACAGATGCTGATTGGGCTGGTAATGTGGATGACCGGAAGAGCACAACCGGTGGTGCATTCTCTCTCGGTGGTAGACTGGTCTCATGGATGAGTAAAAAGCAAAGTTGCATCTCTCAGTCTACAGTGGAAGCGGAGTATGTTGCAGCTTTCATGAACTGCACTCAGACAATCTGGATGAAGCATGTACTGGAAGGCTTCAAGATCCCTGTATCTGAACCGGTAAGTATATTTTGTGATAGCACAAGTGCTATCAATATATCAAAGAATCCGATTTTACATTCTAGAACCAAGCATTTTGAGCTTAAGTATCATTTCTTAAGGGAAAAGGTTCAGAATAAAGAGATTGCACTGGAGCATGTGTCCAGTAAGGAGCAGTTAGCAGACATATTCACCAAGCCTCTCCCAAAGATAACATTTGTGCATTTGAGAGGTGAATTAGGGGTATTGCCCCTTCAGGAGGTGAACTAAAAGTGATTGTTCCACATCAGTCAGGTACTGAAAAGACAAATATTTTGTTGATTGGTGTGTTTATGGATGCTACTCCTCAGGGGGAGCAACATGATGAAATAGTGATGATTGTACCTCCACTTTGGCATTATTGTCAAAGGGGGAGAAGGAGTGAGAGTGAAGCGAAAAGATATCTGCAGCAAATGGGGAGAAGATGTGAAGCAGAGAAGATATATTTTATATATTGCCATCAATGCCAAAAGGGGAGATTGTTGGCATTATGTAAACTGGCATGAGCCTTATGTAAACTGGCATGAAGACATAATGATATTGTATGTTGTCATTGATGTCAATATGAGACATGGTGAGAACCGGCACATGTGATAAGTGAAGAGAGAGGAACCGACACATGTATGAACCGGTTTATATGCCAAAGTAAAGCAGCACATTTGTTCAAGATGAACCGACATGTAGTTATGTGAACTGGCACATGGAAGCATTGTATGGTTACCAGTTGGTAGGTAGCTTCCACTTCAGGGTTTCTGGTTGGAGCAACTCAAGTGACTCAATCGGTAATCTTCATGTGATGAGTTAGCAGTATGATGGAGGACAGATCGTGTTGCCACGTAAGCTCTATGTGCGTGAAGGATCTTGCATGAAGAAGACTATTCCTATCCACCTCGGGAAAGTGCGAAGTCTGTCAAATGGTGGATAATGGATGATGGAGAATGTCTTGAGATCGATTCAAGATTGTTGCATTTAATGCAGTATGATTCAATGGTCAGGATCGAACCGTTTGAATTGCTTAACCTAACAGGTTTAGGGTTTAGGGTTTTTGCTACCGACCTGTATGTTTCCTATGAGGTCGATGTTGGGTTTCTATCTGAGGTTGTTGGCAAAAGTTGTGAGTGTGTATCCAAGGAAAGTGATACGTGATGCTTGCCAGACCATAGGAGAGAAGAGATACCTGCAAAGTGAATGTGCAGAAGGAAAAGAGGAGCCTAAACGGATCTGCATTAGAATTAAGTGCTGTTAACAGATCATTGTAATACCTGTTGATCTCTAACCACTTCAACAGTTGTAAAATCCCCTAACAGGGTAGCTTTAACTGGCTTGATTTAAAATCCCTTAAATCGGGTGGTCTTAACCGACTTGTTACAAATTCCTTAACCGGGTAACTCGAGGCTAATGAGTTCTGAGAAGCTTGAGAAGCTTAGGAGATCCTTTCAGCTATTGAGTTCTTAAAATCCTCTAACAAGGTGACCCTACCGGGTTTAACCCTTAACCGGGTATCCCTTAACCGGGTGATCCCTAACAGGATTGGTTCCTACTAGAACCTATTGTAATGCCCTTAATCGGACAAGGCTCCTAACAGAGCGGACTTCTAAAGAGTTCAAAAAGTAGCTTGTGGGTATTCATCCCCACCGTGGTTTTTCCCAGTTGGGTTTCCACGTGAAAAATATGTGTGTCATGTGAAATGTTTTTTGTCTTGTGATGCTTTGTCTTACCTGTTAAGCATATGAAGGTTTTATGTTTTATGCCTGTCTGTAAAACACATTGAACTCACTATTGTGAAGATCTGATGGTTAATTTTACTTACTTATGCATGAGAATATAATGATACTGTGGTATTGAGCCAAGAGGAAAACTTATTGAGTGACCGGTTCATGACTGGTTCAGCTATGCTGGATGTTGCCGGTTGCACTCTGTTTTATCGGTATCCCTATTTGTTAGTCTTTTGGAGTATTTGATGTCAAACCGGTTTTGGATTACATTGGTGTTTGTACTGATTCACCCCCCCCCCTCTCAGTACCGGTTTGGTACTAGTGGTTCATCATTGAGTTATCAGGAGCAACATAGTGGAACATAGCTATTTGTGCCTCCACTTTGGCATTGTTGTCAAAGGGGGAGAAGATGTAAAGCAGAGAAGATATCTGCAGTATTGGGGAGAAGATGTGAAGTAGATAGATATCTTTGTATATTGCCATCAATGCCAAAGGGGGAGATTGTTGGCATATGTGCAGAGCTTGATGACATGATGATATTGTATGTTGTCATTGATGTCAATATGCTGAAGTATGAATCCATACTTTGAAGTAAGCAAACTGGCAAGAGAACCGGTATGATATTGTGAAGCGGTATGTTGGAATGAGAACCGATATATGAGAAGTTTTGTATCGGGGTTTCATTTGGCATGACTACCGGTTGGTAGTCTCAGCTTCAGGGTATCCAAGCCTATGTGATTCAATCGATGACATCTTGTGACGAGTTAGCATTGTAATGAAGATCAGATCATGTTGCCACATCAGCCTTGTGCACATGAAGGATTCCCTTGAGGATCTTGCATGAAGATTGATCCTATCTACCTCGGGAATGTGAGAATTTTTTGTAAATGGTGGAGAGCGCGTGATGAGTTATCAACTTCCTGAAGCGGCAAAGAATGAACGTTGGAAAACATCTTGAGATCTGATTCAAAATTGTTGTATTCAATGCAATATGATTAATGGTCCGGATTCAACCGATTGAATTGTTAAACCTAAATGTTTAGGGTTTAGGGTTTATGCTACCAACCTATCTATTTCTTATAAGGTTGATGATGTTTTTCATTTTGAAGTTGTTGGCAAATGTTATGTGTGTATCCAAGTGAAGAGATGCTTAATTCTTTCTAGACCAGAGAAGTGTGTTGATACCTGCAAAGTGTGATTGCAAAAGCAAAGGAGCTAAAGAGGATCGACCTTAGCATTGTGTGTTGTTATCAGATCAGTGTATTACCTGTTGACTTCTAACCATTTTAGCAGTTGGAAAATCCCTTAACCGGGTAGCTTTAACAGGCTTTTGTGTAAATACTTTAACAGGGTGACTTAATTCAATGAGTTCTTCAAATCCTCTTGCAAGGTAACCTCTAACAGGATTCTAACCTTTAACCAAGTATTTAGCCATCCCTTAACCGAGTCCCTAGTAGGATCGGTTCCTAGCAGAACCTATTGTAAAAGTCTTTAACCAGACTAGGCTCCTAACATAGCAGACTTCAGAAGAGTTCAAAGAACAACTTGTGGGTATTCATCCCCACTGTGGTTTTTACTAGTTGGGTTTCCATGTGAAAAATCAGTGTGTCATGTGTGATGCTTTTCATGTGATGGTTTAGTGTTTTATGTTAAGTGATAATGCAAGTTGATTTAATGATCTTAAGTATTCTTGATGTATTACTTGCCTAAGCTTTAGGGTGAAGTGGAAATAAGATATTAGATTGTGTAGAGAGCTAAGAGTTACCAGTTTATGTCTTTCACATTCTCACCATGTTTTACCAGTAGTGCTTTGTTTTAGACTGATGTTACTGTTTACTAGTTATGTGCAGTCTTTGTAGTCAAACTGGTTTAGGGAAAAGTTTGTTTTGTCTGTACTGATTCACCCCCCCCTCTCAGTACTGGTTTGGTACTAACTGATCATCATTATTCATCAATCTACTGACAGAGGTGCACATATCTCTTAACATCCTTACGAATATGGGGCCAAAAGTACTGCTCACTCACCAATGCAACTGTTTTATCAATGCCAAAATGTCCAACTAAACCTCCACTATGCTTCTCTTTTATCAGGTTCTCCCTCATGGAACTTTTAGGTATGCACAACCGAACTCCCTTAAATAACATCCCATCTTGAATAAAGTAATCCAACCACTTGCTCCTATCAACCATAACCGGTTCTCTACATACTTTCCAAGGTTCTGCAAAATCTGGGTCTTCATCATACAAGGTCTTCAAATCTTAAAAACCTAATACTGTCACTCTCACCTTTGTCAGCAAATTCCTTCTCCTACTAATGCATCAACAACTTTGTTAGATTTCCCACTTCTATGTTTCAACACAAAGGTGTAACTCTGTAAGAACTCTACCCATCTCATATGTTTCTAATTCAACTTACTCTGACTGTTCAAATATTGCAAAGCTTGATGATCTGTATACAACACAAACTCCTTAGGCAACAAATAATGTCTCCATTTCTTCAAGGCTTGAATTATGGCATAAAATTCCTGATCATGTACTGAATATGTCTTCCAGCCATCATTCAATTTCTCATTGAAATATGTTATTGCTCTCCCTTATTGACTCAAAATTGCTCCTATTGTTGTTCCACTTGCATCACAATCCACTTGAAATACCTTATTGAAATCCAATAAATCTAACACAGGTTGCTCAGTCACTTTCTGTTTCAACAACTCAGAACTTTTGTTTGCTCTGGTGGTCCACTTGAATTCCTTCCTATCTCCCCTCATGGTCTCAGTCATAGGATTACAAACTGAACTAAATTTTTTGATAATCTTCCGATAAAAACTAGCCAATCCATGAAATGATCTTACCTCTTTAATGCTTTCTGGTGTATGCCACTCAATAATGGATTTCACTTTCTCAGGGTCCATCTTCAAACCATCCTCAGATATCACAAAGCCCAAATAGACTAGCTCATCCTTCATGAAAGTGCACTTCTTGATATTGATCAGTAACTTTTCTTCTCTCAACCTCTGCAAAACTTGTCTTCACTGCAAAAAATGCTCCTCTTTTATTTTACTAAAAATTAGAATGTCATCCAAGTATAGAATAACAAACTTACCCAAGAATTTCTTCAAGACCTCATTCATCAGCCTCATGAAAGTACTCAGTGCATTAGTCGGTCCAAAAGGCATCACCAACCATTCATATAATCGTTCATTTGTCTTAAATGTTGTCTTCCACTCATCACCTTCTCTGATCCTGATCTGATGATATCCACTCTTCAAATCTATCTTTGTAAAGTACTTTTCTCCAATCAAACAGTCCATTATGTCATCCATCCTAGGCAAGGGAAACCAGTATTTCACTGTGATCTTGTTTATTGCTCTTGAATCGGTACACATCCTCCATTATCCATTCTTCTTAGGTGCTAATAATGTTGGTACTGCACAAGGGCTCAAACTTTCCCTGATCAAACCTTTCTCCAATAGCTCTTGCACTTGTCTATTCAGTTCTTCATTCTTTGCCGGTGTTAATCAGTGTGCAACTTTGTTAGGCAAACTGGCTCTAGGAACTAAGTCCATGCAATGACTAATACTTCTAACCAGTGGAAATCCATCAGGTACATTATCTGAAATGATGTCCTCATATTTTATCAGCAAATCTCTTATTTCTGTCGGGTGTTCTCTTTCTGGTTCCGGTTTCTCCATCTTCTTAGAAATTAAGGCAAAACATACATTCTCATGTCTCAATCCATCCATGAACTTCCTTCCATCTACTAGACAGATTCTAGTATTTGTACAAACTTCATTCTTCAAAGGTTCCTCTAAAGGCAACAAGGTTTGCTTCATCCCATTGGCCACAATAGTGTATGTATTCTTCCTCTCATCATGTATTGCCTGTCTATCAAACTGCCAAGGTCTTCCCAACAAAAGATGACAAATGTCCATAGACATAATATCACACAAAACTTCATCATGATAATTCCCAATTTTCAATTTTACTAAACACTATTCGCTCACTAATAACTTATGTTCATCCTGAATCCATGCTATCTGGTAAGTCTTAGGGTGTTTCAATCTCTCCAATTTCAACTTATTCACCATCTCTTTTGAAACAAGATTATTTGAACTACCACTATCAATAACAACTTTACAACACTTACTGGATACCTTACATCTGGTCTTGAATAGGTTCTTCCTCTGCAAGAGTTCTTTATCTCCTCTGGTATGATACAAAGCTCTCCTTGTCATCAACATTTCTCCATCTTTTAGTTTATTGTCTAATTCGGTGGGGTTCTCCTCCACCACTGCCACTCTTCTGGTAGCCTCTGACTTCTTACATTCAAATACATAGTGTACTTCTCCTCCACATTTAAAACAGGTTCCTGTGAATATCCTTTTGTCTTGTCTTCCAAAGTTCTCATTCCGGTAACCATTTGGTTCTCTCCTCCGATAGAAATTTCTATCATCCTTCCGATATGAATTACCTTCCTTGCTTACTTCCTTGTCCTTGTTCTGATCTATATTGGTTCCTCTTTCTCTGGTGTATCCTCTTCCTCCTTCAAATCTTCCTCTGGTAAACCTTCCACCTCTACTTCTCTATCTCTGCTCATGCCTTTTATTCAATCTCTCTTCAGCCTTTATTGCATACTGGTGAGCCTCTTCAACACTCTCTAATTTGATCATACTAAGTTCATCTTGTATAGACATCTGCAATCCATTCAAATATCTTGCAATTTGTTCAATTTCATCATCAACATGTCTAAATCTAATGTTCAACTTGTAGAATGCTTCGATGGACTCCTTCACACTAGATTCCTTCTGTCTCAGATTCTGCAACTTTCGGAACAAATCTACTTGATAATTTGTTGGACAAACTTTTATTTTAACTTAGCAATCATCCTATCCCATGTCTTAATCTTTTTTTAACCTCTTCTTTTCTTATCAACTTGCAAGTGCTCCCACCAAAGAGATGCATGACCCTTCAACTGGGTATAGGCATACTTGACCTTCCTCTCTTCTATAGTGTTTTCAAAGTCAAAATACTTCTCCATCTCCGAGATCCAATCCATCAATTCATCTGAATCTAACTTCCCATCATATTCTGGTGGGGTAAAATGAGGTTTAGTGTTCGCCCTACTCAAAACCCTTAAAAACCTTTCCTCCTTTGGATCAACTGCTGGTAGGTTCACTTGTTCAGTTGGGGATTCTTCTCCTTCCTCTTCGCTCACATCCTCAACATGTCAGCCTCTTCTTTGGGATGTCTCCATGGCTTCTAACCAGGCCACTATTCCTCGCAACAACTCCATTACAACAGGATCTGCATTCCCACATGCTCCACCATTCCTAGTTCCTCTTCGCGCCATTGATCCATGCTAGTCCTCTGCAATTGTAGGTTGGATCCACAATCTACCACCCTACAACAAGATTCAAGACACACAACCTCTGGAACAAACTTCTCTCTGATACCACTTGGTGCAGTCATCGGCGAGGAGAGACCTCGAGGAGATCAATCCAAACTGGTCAACAAGAGTAAACACAACGGAATCACACAGATATGATGGAGGCAATGCATAACAGATAGTTTTATTGCATGAAAGTTAATTACATCCAACTGCTAATAACCGGGTTACAACATACTGACACATAATCCTAGTATAATAGGTCACACCGAGACCTTGAATCGAAAGATCTATCTTCTAGGCATAGTCTATCTATTTGATACTCCTTGATTCTCTTATTGATTACATTCTAAAACATAATTACAAATATATATATAGATCCAAAGGATCTTGTCGGCCCAAAAAGGATCAAAACCCGAAGAACAATGCAAAATGAACAAGGTCAACCTCTACCAAGAGATTCCTTCGAAAAATCCAAAGGATGAAACACAGAAGGTCAACCACACACAAAGCAACATTGAGATCAACGTCCAAGGCTCCACAAGCTTCGTAATGGGTTTCGGTAGATCACTAGAATAGGTCTTAGGCAACTGGTAACAAAGGAACAATCGATAACAAGAAACTATCAAGGAAATCGGTAGCAATATCTTGCCATAAAGTGATACAAATGAGATGCAGTTAGAAAGAAAGAAGGGTGATCAAGTCTTCAAGTAGAATCCAACTCCATAGGAACCGGTGAGCCAAAACCAGGACACACAGAAAGGAAAATTGAAACTGCAAATTGCAAATAGAAAACAAACAAAAAAGGAAATGTTTTTGGTTGATGCAAGATTGTTGTGAACCGGGGATGCTCCTGCATCAAAATTAGAGCATGTGGACATGAATTTGATGATCGAGATGTTACTTCAAAGCAAATGTAGACTCCAAGTATGAAGTAGAGTGATATGGAAGAGATAGTAAATCCAAGTATTGTTGGCAGTGAAGAAATTTAGGAGACTAAAAAACCAAAATAATTAGAAGTCACCCAGGTATGTAAGATTAAATCATTCAGAAAATCAGATTATTGGTGATAAAAATAAAGGTGTGATGACTAGGAGAAGAATTGCTATTGATAAAACATGTTTTATTTCCAAGATTGAGCCTAAAGATGTTGTCGAAGCTTGTAAAGATGAAGATTGGGTAAAAGTTATGGAAGAAGAGTTAGATCAGATTGAGAAGAATAAAACATGGGAACTTGTTCTAAGATTTAACCTACAAGAATGTAATTGGTACTAAATGGGTGCTCCGGAATAAGATTAATGAAGATGGAGAAGTTGTTAGAAACAAAGCAATATTGGTATGTAAGGGATATTCACAAATGGAAGGTATTGATTTTGAGGAGACTTTTGCTCTGGTAGCTAGAATTGAAGTTGTTAGACTATCTCTTCCATATGTTGCTCATAAGAAATTCAAGGTATATCAGATGGATGTGAAGTCATCCTTTCTGAATGGTGAATTGGAAGAGGAAGTCTACATTGAGCAACCAGATGGATTTTCATTGACAAATGAAGAAGACATGGTATGCAGATTGAAGAAAGTATTGTATGGACTTAAACAAGCCCCTAGAGCTTGGCATGCCAAATTGGACAGGTATTTAATGAAGTTGGGATTCTGTAAAGGTACTGCTAATAGTAACTTATACTTCAAGATTGATAATGATAATATTTTTATTGTTGAAGTCTTTGTTGATGATATTATTTTTAGAGGAGATGATGATTTAAGTAAGAAGTTTGCTGATGATATGCAAAAAGAATTTGAGATGCCTATGATAGGTGAGATGAAATTCTTTCTAGGATTACAAATTACACAAATTGATAAAGACATTTTCATATCTCAATCAAGTATGTGAAGGAATTGTTGAAGAAGTTTGGGTTAGATGATTCTAAACCTGTTGGAACTCCTATGGTGACTGGATGCAAGATGACAAAAGATGATGAATCTTTGAAGGCTAATTAGGCCTTGTATAGATCTATGGTTGGTGGACTACTATATTTGACTCAGACTAGACTTGACATTATGAATGTTGTATGTCTTGTTGCAAGATTTCAGGTTGATTCTAAGAAAAATCATGTTATTGCTGTGAAGAGGATATTCAAATATTTGAAGGGAATAGTTGATTATGGTTTGTGGTATCCAAAGAGTGATGATTTCATTTTGAGTGCTTGTACTGATGTTGATTGGGCAGGTGATGTTGATGACCAGAAGAGCACTACCGGTGGAGCATTCTTTTTGGGAAAGAAGTTAATTTCTTAGGAAAGCAAGAAGCAAGATGTTATTTCTTTATCTACTGCATAAGTTGAATACACTGTTGCTGCTAGCAATTGTACTCAGGTGCATTGGATGAAGCAGATGCTGAAGGATATTAGAGTTGTTTATAATGAGCATGTTGTTATATATTGTGATAATTCTGGTGCTATCAATATTTCTAAGAATCCATTGTTGCATTCTAAGACAAAACATATATCAATCAAGTTTCATTTCTTGAGAGAGAAGGTGAATGAAAAGGAAGTCATATTGGAGTATGTATCTACAAAGGAACATATTGCAGATATATTTATTAAACCTTTGCCTACAGATACATTTATATATCTAATCTTCGAGAGAAGTTAGGGATGACTGTCCCTCTTGGTATGAACTAGATGCATTGAGTTGCATCGATCTAGTGGACTTCATAGTCTTATTTTGATATTTGGATGATGAGTTGGTGCTGCTACTCAGGGGGAGTAGTCAGTGTGTGATTTAGTTGTTTAGTTTTGTGAGTTTGTTCTAAAAGGGAGAGTTATTTGTAAGGGAGAGAGAATTAGGAACAATGATTTGTATGTGTCTTTGGTATTGCTATCAAAGGGGGAGAGATGCATGTGAAAAATTGTCTTATCTATCTAAGGTGGAGATATATGTGTGTATGATCTTAGGGGGAGATTGTTGGAGTTGATTTCTTTCTTTTTATTGATTGTTTTCGCATTCATATGTTACCATCAATGCCAAAGGGCAAGATTGTTGGAATGTGTTATTGTCATTGATGTCAACATATTCCTATATTGCAGAGAGTTGAATTGGTTGCAGACGCGCTGATGCGGATTAATGGGTTTTGAGATACTTATCTCTAGTTGATTCAGTATGAGTTTTAGTGTTCTGAAAGGTGATTTGGTCGAGTTATGTGATCCAATGTGATGATTGGTTTTTTTTTTGGTTCTGTATTACAAAGAAATAATGATGATTCTTGTTATCCGAGTTGTTGCAGAGGAATCCACGTTGCTTGTTGGTGTTTCTAGATTGTGTTATATGTGTTTTGGTAGTCCACATTATTGAAGAATTTATTGGTCTGGTGGTATTCTTCATGTTATGTGACATATTTGGTGATTTAGCATGTTGCGGATGATCTTGGCAAATTATTTGGTGGTGTTGCGTGTTTGAGGATTTGATTTGGATCCATGTCATGTCCTTGCCGACATTGTATTGGTCCACATATGGATTTATGTTTCGTGTGATGTAATTTTGTAATTAGGTCTTAAGTGCTAAGCCGACCTTAATGTTAAGGTTGATGATTTGTATAAATAAGTGTTGTAATCATGTAAGATGTATGTCTGCGGTTGTATATATGATCTGTGAGAGTATTGTATGTGTGAGCAAGCGAATAAATATTTCGATAGTGGAGAAGAGCATAGAAGTGTTGTTGTGCAGATAGTGTGCTTAACCAGAACTATAACCAGACATTTAGAGATGTTATTCTTTCAGTTCATGTAATCCAAATTGTTGTCCGATCTTTGTAAGGTAGTGAGCCTTCCCAGGGTTGTTTCCCTTTGTTGTTTTCGAGTAGTGAGCTCTAGGCAATGAGCCTGAATGCATGTGCATTCCCTATTGTAATATTTACATATACTACTGCAGAGTATCATCATATTGTGGGTAGGTTCCCACCATGGTTTTTTGCTTGATTGGATTTTCCACGTCAAAAATCTATGTGTTATGTGTGTTGTTGATGTGGTGTTTATCTTTTCTATTGTTGTTCCTGATCAAATCTAAAGTTGAGATTAATTTGTTGAGTTTGGTGAAAATTGATTCACCCTCCCCCCTCTTAGTTTTCCTGCATTGTTGTTGCTAAAAAATGTTGCCAATGGGTTGTTAGACATAAAGGGTGATGTAGCCATAACCGGTAAAAACCCTCAAAAGAGTCAACCAACTTATGTAGCAAGAGAGACACAATGAAAGAAACAAGAAAACACAACAAATTCACATTAAAAGATCATATTAAAGCCTTAGAACTTCTGACAATCATCATATTATCATCAAAGAACATCCGGTAGTTAACTAGTTACATGCAGGCTGCAAGCCAGATACAATCCAACCGAGACTCTAAGAATCAACTGAATCATAACATGCGAATCTCAATCCTTATTCTAAGTTCTACCTCCTCTGCCCTTGCAAATGATTACATAATATCATATTTATACCCATTAGAACGTATCCGGGTCGGCTTCATAAGATTACATTCACCAATGCAGGAAAATGAAATGTGTAATTAGGTCGGCCCAAGATTTAAAAAATATTTTCAGAAAATAACAACCAAGTGATGCGATTCAATAGGAAGGTTGGCCACACACCAAAGAACATCAAGCAAGACCCAAGATGGATCCACATGCCAAGAATCACGTCGGTAATGAAGGAAAACCAATTGGTAAGCACAAGAATTGTCCCGGAACCCAGAAACAGTCAACCGAAAGCGATAACTAATCAGAAAAGAACCCAAATGAACTGGAAATATGGAATCAAGTACATGAAACCATCTAGAAACCAAAAATAAGATTTGTCACAAAGAACAAGAAACTATCGGTACCAACCGGTACGAACACAAAAAACTGCACAAAGAACTAAACAAGAACAAAACTGAAGGGAAATATTTTTGGTTGATGCAAGATTGCTCATCGACTGGGGATGGTCCTGCATCAGACAACACAGGTAGAAAAAATATGTTCCATGAGAGGTGACTCATGAACATATAAAATGATTCGGAATGAAGATCCCATGCTCATTTTTTATCCAAACATCTTCCTTATCTGCCAACCTCTGCTTTAGCTCCTCTGGTGCCTCAACCAACTTCTCTAGCCTTTGACTCCCTTTGTTTCTCTTTATTTTCTTTAGATCTACACATTGTCTTTGTTTCTGCAACTATAATTTGGTTCTTCCACAAGACTTCATCCGGTTTGTCACCATCAACTCTTTGTCGACCGGTTCCATCTGTCCATCAGGCTCAACTGTCAGATCCTTCTGCAAACTCAGGTTACCCTCTAGTATAACCTCCACAACCGGTTCTATCAGATCTTTCTTCAAATCCTCCTGTATAACCTCTATAACCAGTTCTTTCAAACCTTTTGGTATAGCCCCTACTACCGATTTCTCAATAGTGCAACTTCTCTCAAGACTCAGATTCTTTACCTCCTTCTCTTTCTCCTTCAAATAAATCAATGTGAACTTATGCCCATCCTTTTCAATAGTAACAAGGTTTCTTCTACAGTCATAAATAGCTCCTCTATCATACTGCCAAGGTTTTCCCAACAAGACATGACAAACACTCATAGATACAACATCACATAAAACTTTGTCTCTGAAAGACCCAATACTGAAACTCACCAAACACTGCTCCTTTATCTCTACCTTCTAATCATCTTGTAACCAACTCACCTCATAAGGAAAAGGATGCTTAAGCCTCTTCAAGCCAAGCTTCACAACCATCTCCTTAGATACTAAATTATCAGTACTTCCACTATCTATAATGACCTTGCAACACTTACCACCTGATTTACACACAATCTAGAAAAGACTCTTCCTCTGAGTAGATCTGGTATCCTTTCTTCTAAACATAAGGGATTATCCTTGCTTCGGTGCATAGTCAAATCCGGTACCATCTGATTCTTCACTTTCCACACAACTTATTGCCATCCCTTACTTACATTCATAGGATCTATGTTCGGTTTCTCCACACTTGAAACATTTGCCAGGAAATTCTCTACTGGTACTGTGGCTACCTTTCCTCAGTGTCTTATGTTTTAGTTATTTACTCCACTTAGGTTTTGTCTCCTCTCCTTTAACCAGTTTCTTCATACTATCACTCATCTTGAATTTCTCCTTTCCCTTGGTTGTATTCTTCTCACCTTCTCCTCAACCTTCAAAGCATATCGGTAAGCTTCTTCAACTGTAGAAACCTTCAACATACTCATCTCATCTTGAATGTTAAAAGCAATTCCATTGATGTACCTCACCACCTTTTCTCTATCCATCTCTCCATGTCCAGATCTAATCACCACCTTGTAGAATTCCTCAGTATATTCCTTCACAACCATGTTTTTCTGTTTTAGGTTCTGCAACTTCTTGAATAGTTCCAATTCATAGTCTCTTGGTATAAACTTGGCCTTCAATATTGCAACCATCTATCTCCATCGGGTGATCTTCAATTCACCATTCACTTTGTCTTTCTGCAATTCTTTCCACCACAAGGAAACATGCTCTTTCAACTTGGTCTCTATCAACCTGACTCTCTATGGGTCCTTGATATCCTCAAACTCGAAGCAATCCTCCAACTCTTCGATCCAATCGATCAGATCCTCCAAGTTCAGTATTCCGGAAAAGTTGGAAACCTCGACTTTATAAACTTTACTTGCTTGCGCCACTATTCTCAAGAATATTTCCTCTCTTTCATCTTCTGGTCCTTCAACTTCCTCAAGCTCTTCACCGACTTCCTCATATTCATCCTAAGAATCGGGGTTTCTTCACAAACCAACCAAAGCATTTTGGATTCCATTCCTTACTTCATTCTTGAAGTCTCCATCATCTGCTTTACCCTTTGGGGGTTTGGCATCCTCGGCAACATCTCTTCTTCCACTCTGGTGAACTGCCTCAACTCGGCGATTTGACTACCAGTTTCAATTGCCTCCCCTTGGCGATCTATTGAACAGATGCACAACCTACCTCCAATTGGCGATTTGTCCACCCCAAGGAATGCCTCAATGCTCGCAAATGATTCTTCCACCAATCAGTCCATAACCTGCTCTGATACCACTTGATGCAGCCATAACTAGTAAAGAACCCTCAAAAGAGTCAACCGCCTTATGCAACAAGAGAGACACAATGAAAGCAACAAGAAAACATAACAAATTCACATAAACAGATCATATTAAAGCCTTAAAACTTCTGCCAATCATCATATTATCATCAAATAACATCCGGTAGTTAACCTATTACATGCAGGCTGCAAGCCAAATACAATCCAACCGGGACTCTAAGAATCAACCGAATCACAACATGCAAATCTCAATCCTTATTCTAAGTTTTACCTCCTTTTCCCTTACAAATAATTACATAATATTGTATTTATACCCACCGGAACGTATCCGGGTCGACCTCATAAGAGTACATTCACCAATGCAGGAAAATGAAACGTGTAATTAGGTCGGCACTAAGATTTAAGAAATATTTCCGGAAAATAATAACCAAGTGATGCGGTTTAGCAGGAAGGTCGGCCACATGCCAAAGAACATTGGACAAGACCCAAGATGGATCCATACACCAATAATTGCGTCAATAATGAAGGAAAACCAACCGGTAAGCACAAGAATTGTCCCAAAACCCAGAAATAGTTAACCGAAAATAAATGACTAGAAAAGAACCCAAATGAACTAGAAATATGGAATCAAGCACATGAAATTGTCTAAAAACCATAAATAAGATCTGCCACGAAGAACAAGCAACTACCGGTACCAACCGATAAGAACACAAAAAACTGCACAAAGAACTACACAAGAACAAAACTGAAGGGAAATATTTTTGGTTGATGCAAGATTGCTCATCGACTGGGGATGCTCCTACATCAAATGGTCAACACCCTTGTTTTGTTTCTTTTAATATCAAAAACATTTTTACTTCTAATTTCTAACTAATTAATTTTTATTTATATATATTTGTATTATTTTAACACTTATTCCAAGTAGTTTTTAAGGCTAGTTGTATACTTAGGGTAATATCAAATTAGTTATTTTTTAATTATTCAATACTAATCCAAATTTCGTTGAGCAGTTTGAATTGAGAAACTTTGGTAATAATATGCGTGTTGTAGGTTCACTTGTAGACCACATCCGTCACTAATGTTAGTTTACATGTTGTTGCAAGTGTACAATAAAATTGTTATAGGTGTTATACAAGTTGTTGCGAATGCCAAGAAGAGTCATTCTAGGTGATAGGCTTATGTCCTAAATAGTATGAGGTCTATTGAGAATAGGTTTCTAACCATGTACTAAGTCATTGGGGTGACACTCTTTTATATAAATCATTATGATAGTGATTTGTATTGATTTCAATAATACATTGAATGTCGAAAACATGAATATTTGTTAGGATTTGGTGTTGTACACCATTGCATAAATTGATTTATTATAATGTTGCAATTAATTAATTTTATAGTTGTTAATAATAATATATAGGAGATGTTGATAAGCCAAAATAGGTAATTATTTGGGGTCACTTGTAAGTTTTATTATAACATCGGGTTATTGTTTTATGTGTGGGAGAGAGGATAATTATTTAATTTATTGGTTAAAAATATGCAATAAAGTTAAAACTTAGGGGTCAATAGTTTTGTCTTTCATGGTTTTACTTCACCAAGTGGCTTTATTCGTGTGAGCTTACGTATATAAAAACAAGCACGTGTTTGGTGGTTTTGGTTGGTAGGATGAGTAGGCTTTCATAGTATTGTATCTCTGAGAAGTGCATATGTGAAGCATGGTGTGGGATGTGTGGATTCATTCCTGGACATGTGGAGGATGCAAGGGATAGACTTGATATTTTAGAATTATTCATTGTAACAATTTAAGTGCTTTGTATTACTTTATTGTTGATTAATAAGATGGAGTATGGATGCTATTGGAGGTTGTTTTTTCCTTAATGATGATTTTTCCAAGGTATATCATGTGTTATCTTGTAGCTTGTCTTTTTGGTCCATGCATAATGGTTATTTTATAGGCTTGTATACATGATTTTCTCTCATGGTTTATGTAGTAGATGGATTAAATGAACTAGGCATTGATGCATTATTAGCTAACACGTGGTATCAGATCTTTCATGGTTGCGGGAGGTGTGAGCTCCCAATATTTTGATTTATAGCCCTAGCTTGAGTGGATTAGGCATAAAGTTAAAGCCATGATCACGCATGAAATGTTTGGGACGTTACAAGGTATGAAACACATTTCATGGTTGCTATATTGTAGATTTGATAGATTTGGGTTTTTTTATTGTTGAAACTAAGTAGCGTCGGTCAGATAATGATTGAATGAGAGACTTAATTTATATCTCATTCAATCATCCACCTTATCGATGAAATTACAAAACAAATGGTAGACTTTATGTTGATCAATCAGTTTGATTGAATAAACTTGTTATAATCATCTTCATATATATTTCATGATTTCAAGTATCGATTTGCATATATCAATACTTAAACAACATATAAAAACTTTCCATTGATCGTGTTATGATCATATTACTTATGCCATGATCATGTTCATATGTTTAAGATCAGATCATATTAATATTGCATACCATAGTTATTGTGTATGATAACTATCACCGATTTTGGTTATCAATCTGCACTTATAATAAACCAATTTTTATCAGGTTAATCAATAATCATTAGCATCTAAAAGGACACCAATTGGTATTGGGTATAAACAAAGTTTTTTCTTATTTGTTATGAAACGACATCTACTTCATACAATCAAGACATGTCTTGATCGGACATGTCAAGAGACATGCCCGGTCAAGGCATGCCTTGATCGAAAGGTTATTTATAGAGAGAGAGAGAGAGAGAGAGAGAGAGAGAGAGAGAGAGAGAGAGAGAGAGAGAGAGAGAGAGAGAGAGAGAGAGAGAGAGAGAGAGAGAGAGAGAGAGAGAGGTGTCATTTGAGTGTTGTAGAAAGAAATCAAAATCAATTAATGTTCTATCCAGCGATCTACAATACAAAGGAAATTACGATCAATAACCAACAATAAAATATTGAATATATCTTCAAGTAAATATAGAAAGAAAGTCTTCTTAGAAAATAAAAGAGACAAAATCTATAATCTTTAGGTTTTGAACATAAATTTGAATATCATTTACAGTTACCATATAATGGGTTTGTTGCAGATTTGGGGTTTGAAAAATGTTTGATCAAAAGGGTTTCTTAGATGTGTTTTCATATGAGCGTTTTGTGGGGGAAGTTTCATAATTGACCTTCCGGGACAAAAAAAATCCTCACCATTTGATCCAGGTTGAACGAGAAGTGTATATTGTTGAAACCAAGGTAGGACTAAGAGGGGAGGACGAATCAGTCTAAAACATAAATTAACTCAGCATATAAACAATTTATCATCAATACACATCCAACACATGAACACCAATATTTTCTATGTGGAAAAACCAAACATGTAAAAACCACATTGAGCACTTACTCAAAAAAATATATCCATAATTTATATCAGATTACAAAAAGAGCTCATTGCTTTAGACTTGCAAACCAAGGCTAACTGCTTTATACTGGCAAACCAAGGCTAGATACTCATGGGGCAAGATACAAAAGAGGAATTGCAAACATGAAGCTAACTGCAATAGTGCAAGATACAAAAATGATATGAAAAGAAGGATCTCTCGATCATGAAGTTGTCCGTGAACTCTGCATCAAGTGACCACCATCAACACACACAACTTAGACCTCAACTGCCAACACTTTGTCTCATATCTCTGCCATAGTCTCAACACAACTTGCATATCATTCAAACACAACTCAAATTCACTTCTCTTCACCAAAAATAACTGACTATCTTCACATCATACATCTACACTCCATACCTCATCACCATACAATTAACTCAATCACACTCATCCCTATATACAAGATAGATCATCGAAGATTGAACCAAGTTGAACTGAACTAAAATATACTCCCCAGACCAAAAACACACATGTTGATCCACTCCAGGAGAAAGAGGGGACCAAAACATATCTTCCAAAGATCAATTCATCGATCTGTAATCATCGAAACAATACCAATAGCATATTCACATGCTACACATCCATATAAGCAATTAACGGTCAAAACATACTCTCCAATGCAAATAACTTAAATTTGGATCTCTACGTGCTACGATGAGACCCATAACACATCAAACAATCTCCCACGAATCATATTCAGACATAAGGATAAATCAACATAGAATATCATGACAAATAACAATGCCACAACACCCAAAGAACACAAAGATATTTCTGAACCACATAACTATCGTATTCATGATACCAAAACTATATCCAACAAAGATAACCATAATAAACAACATCAACAACACTTTTCATTCTCAAACACTTCCAAAACAACCAATAGAACAACTGTAACATCAACATAGAAAGATAATTCGCACCATAGACTTTCTAGACTAATCCGAAATAAGAAGTTTGACATCAATGATAACCACAACAACATATACGTCCAACAAACATTGATACAAAATTTTCCCTATTTTGGCCAAGTTGAAAAAACACAAAAAAAATTAGCCCCAAGCTTGGTCTTATGGGCATATGATCGTTCATGGTGTCTGCAAAAATCAAAATTAAAAATAATAATAATAAACTTGTCAGTGAAAAATATTACAATATTAAATTTAATTTTAAAAAACCAATATTTTTGGGGAGGTCTATAGAGACCCCTTCACCCCTCATCAATTCTGAGCCAACAGGATGACAAGTCATATTGGTCAGTACTAGTAGAGTATTGTCGATAAGCTTTTGGAAGTGGTCGATGGCCGCACGACAAGTGAGGCCTTTGGTTCCCCAATCCATTCAAAAGAAAATTTAAATAACACTTGCATGCCTTGTCGAGTCCTGTGGAGTTTAAACCAAAAACTTTAAAATTTAATTTAATTATTATTTTTTGATAAAATTTTGGATTCTATCAGTTGCCCTGTCATACTATCACCCACTAGTGTCACTAACATTAACATGATATCATGTTGGTAACATAGAATATCATACAAACTATATAGACAATCCCTCCTTGCAGGCATAATAGAACAATTTTCTACTAGGGGGTATAACTTTCACCCACAATGTCAATTTTTCAACTCGTTAAAATCAACATAAAGCTCTTTTTGAGAACTAAACAACGGTATAGGTTTGGTCTCATGATTGTTCCCTTTTATTATTTTTTGGTGCCCATAAATAAGATTTTTCTCTTGGACATGTTTATGCTGATTACTTTTGCAAATGGAATTAGATTTTCAATTTCAAATAAGTGTTGAAGAGCATGTACAATGCAATTCATAGAGGTGTTGATGGATTCTTAGTTTGATGAACAAAGATAGTTAGATATTTTATTGATCACTCATAGATACCTAAGATTTGGGGTGTGATTGTGTGGGCATTCAAATGAGTTAAGAGGCAAAACCTTGAGGGAGTACATGTATTTATATGGTATTCATGATGATGCAGCTAATTTTTAAATTGGTCCTACAAGATTATCTTCTTTAATATTTGAATTTGTAGGTTACTAATGTGATGATGAGTTTGCATACTTCATTGCTTAGATCTTTAAGTTATGTATGTTGTGACTTAGCTACCCATTTTCTTGTAGTGGGATGACTTGAATGTGGACCATCTATATCCACGTGATTGATTTAGCGTTGATGCAAACTTTGTTAGTTGGCCTTTTTGGTGGTCATTTGTGTATTGGTATGTTTGATTTGATATTAGAGGGTGAATATTAGAGTACCTAGATAGTTGATTGTTGGTACTTGTAGCATGTGGTTTATCACAATGTCATGATGCTTGGTTACATTTCAGTGGGAGCTTTTGATTCTTGGCCTAGAGATATTGGTCTTACTTTGATGATATTGGCATTTTAGTTACATGTGTGTGGACTTGGATAACCTTTGGATTGGGAGATGGTTTTATTATAATGTCATGTTACTTAATATCACAGTTCAATGAGAGTTTTTGGCAATGATATGGATTCATCACTTAGTGATGGATGATCTTCTTTAGTGTTTGCAAATGTTTTGGAGGAGATCTTAGATCCTATTGTTATAAAGGGGTTCTTCCACATTTGTAGACTCGTTGTTAGGATATGGTTATCTTCGTGTGATTGGAGATATTGATTCTTGGTTTAGAATGTGATTGGTATTGTGTCGTGAGACACTCTTGATTCTAGATTTGAGTTTTGACATGATACAAATTCTCTTGTGACCAATATGTTTGCATTGTTGCATGTGATCTCCTAAGAGGAGATGGTTAGATCATGATGCCATGTTTGGGTTCTTAATTTTGAAGATATGTAGATGGATATTTGATAGTTGATCTTGTCTGGTTCTCTTTATATTGGGTACTTTAATCATTTGCTTGGTCTCTTCATGTAATTACTTGTTGGATTTTGGAGCTTGGCATGGATTGATTGTTTTTAGATGCTCATTTATGCTTGGATACTTAGGTGAGGTTAGTGTTGAGATGGTATATGGTCTCAATAGGAAGACCAAGGAGATTTCTTCTAGTATAGACTTGAGAGGAGATTGTTCTCGGAGTGATTCATAATGACTTGTCTATCCTAGGGGAACATTCTCATTCCCCATTCTTAGTCTACTCATCAGTTTATCATTTGAAAGGTATTGCCAATTTTTGCTTTCAAATGTGTTATGTTTTATGCTTTATCTTTCATAGATATGGATCTTTATCTATGGATAGATAATTAGTTGTGAAGGATTCATTTTGAGATATGCATAACATAGTTATCTCCTTGTGTATATGAGTTGATATTATGATGTCATTAAGAGGATCTTAGGGAATGTTTTATTGGGTTGATTTCTTAATTTAGGAATGTTTATTTTGAGTTTAATTTCCTTGATCAAAGAATCTTACATCCATGGTGGCATTACACATGATGCATATGTTTGTTTGGTCTAAGAGATCTAACATTTGGATGTTGTTATGGATTTTCACTTGGGGTTGTAATGAGATCATACTTGACACAACATTTCTCCTTTGAAGTGTTTGTAGAAGGACAAGTTACTCTCTTGATTCTATGGTTTCTTCCATGATATTTGTGATTATATGATTTGGAAGGATGGTGACATATTATAAGAGAGTATGCAACTATTTGGGTTGCATATGTGGATCATTGTAATTGTTCTCAAGATACTCAGTGTTTTGGTTACTTATCACACCTTGATATGAGCATTGATTGGTAGACATGATATGCCTCGAGTTGTTTTTATATTTGGCATTACCCATGCAGTGGGAGTTCCTAGATATGTATGTGCTTCGTTTATAGTTTTGATACAAGGAGCTTGGTTGTAGTTTATGTGCTGATATATTGTTGGTATGAGTTTATTAATGTTATGTATTTACCTCCCAAGCATGGATGGTTGGATGTATTATCATGTGTTGGACATACAATTTATGATCATATGGGTTTTTTCCTTACAACAACTACCTAAAGCCTTTGTTACCGTATTGGATTTGATGCTTGTGTTCTTGGATTGGTGCATCTTCATCTTGTCTTGTTCATTTCCTTTCATAGGTGGTGCATTGGAGGATGAGAGAATTTTTTTCTTGAGATGGTGATCACTTTAGTTTTATTCTAGGTATCTTGACAGAGCACAAGAGCATGTTTGAGAATCATGCGGTTTCATGTATGACTATGATGATGTATATTGTTGATTGATTCTTATACAATGTATACAACAAGTGGGAGAATGTTAGGATTTGGTGTTGTAAATCATTGCATAAATTGATTTTCATTATAATGTTATAATTAAATAATTATTTAGATGTTGTACATCTAGGAGATGTTGTTGTGCCACACTAGGTAATTATTTAGGGTCACTTGTAAGTTGTAATGTAACATTGGGTTATTATTTTATGTGTGGGAGACAATATAATTATTCAATATTGGGGAAAGATATTTAATAAAGTGAAAAATTAGTACTCAGTATTAAACGAGGGATGTGTTTTATGGTTTTGGGGTACATGGTTTTACTTTACCACTGGGTTGTATTTGTGTGAGCTTATGTCTATAAAAGCAAGCACGCGTTTAGTGGTTAAGGTTGGCTGGATGAGTGGATTATCATAGTATTTAGTCTTTCCAAGAAGTGTATATGTGAAGCATGGCATGGGATGTGTGGTTTCATTCTTGGACGTGTGAATGATGCATGGGTGAGGCTTGATGTTTTAGAAGTATTCATTGTAACTCTATAAGTGCTTTATATTGATTTATTGTTGATTAATAAGATGGACTATGGATGCTTTTGGATGTTGGGTTTTTCCCTCATGAGGGTTTTCCCAAGGTATATCATATGTATCTTGTGGCTTGGCTGTTTGATCTATGCATTATGGTTATTATGTAAACTTGTGTGTATGACTTTATTTCATGGGTTATATAGGAAATGGATTAAATAAAATGGGTATCAATGTATAATTTCCTAACAATATCACATGTATGTGTGGAGAAATGAGTCTACATGTATTTTGGCAACAATATAGAACATCATTATGTAATTAGTAGAGTTAAATATTTATATCATCACCCATTTTAGAATAGTTATGGCATGTATCATTGTTGGAGGTTTCTTTAGTGTAGAAGAACATGATAGGGGGTGGTTTTGCTTGACTTTGTTATAGGTTATGTCTATTATTTTCTTATTTTGGGCAATTCCAGGGCAACAACCATTGAGTTGTTAGATTATTTTCTCTTTCATAAGTCATAAATGTTGTCCCCGCCATGGAGTCATGGTTATTTTTGTTTACTTGACAAATGATAATCTCTTTTTTCCTCTATTATTGATTGTTAAGGATGGAATGCAAGTCATGCCTTTTTGTGTTTACTTGACAATGCTAATCTCCTTTTTCTCTCCATTGTTGATTGTTAAGGATAGAATGCAAGTCGTGGTTATTTGTGTTTACTTGAAAAATGCTAATCTACAACACATTATAGATATAGACAAAAAAATATTAATGAACTGTAGAATGGATTTGTGAGGAACTCTTGAAAAGGCTTGGTGTGGGACTGGAAAGGTTTTTTCTAGCACTTGCTCTAATACCATGTTGGGATTTAGCGAGAATTAGAAAGAAAACACCACTCCCACTAAACATGAGCTTACAAAATCCAAATGAATAATATCAAAGAGTTTAAAATTATGTACATAGTAGGATTTTATATATAGGCAAGTTAATGGAGATAGACAATTCGAACAAACAACTGACTATCCTTCCAAGGATGAGATACTTGTTAACTCACTTGACAAGTGTTTCAATGAGTGACAAGTGTGTATGAAGAGATGTCTCACAAAGTGAGTACACATGTTTGAACCATACAAGGTGAGACAAATCTCTAAAGTACCTAAGTAAAATTAAGCTTATGTATGAATACATCAATCTGGAAAGTGTTTACAACTAACTAGGTAGGTAGTGACACTATTTATGCTAACACTACCCAGAGATGAAGGAAGAGTGAAATTTAGTAAACTATAAATCTCATAAGAAAAAAAGAATAGACACCAAAACAATCAACTCAACATCACAAATAGACCAAAACAAGTATATCCAACTTGGAACCACAAGTAAAACTTGTGATTTTTGACAAAGATACCACATAAGTCGTTGAACATATTTTTTTTTTTGAATCATTATGGTAGAGTAGAAGAACCACAAGACTATTTGAATTTTTAGGTACCTCGTGGAATGACACATTAAACCCTTATAAAAAACATGCCCTCAACATGATTAAGAATGTTTAAAAATAATAGAGGATATTTTTATCAAATTTTTAGTCATAAAAAATCCCCATAGAAAGGGTTGGTAGAATGAGAGACATGGTAAATGAAGGAGAATTCATTAAGGAATATGACTTTATATTAAAATAAGTCTCCACAAAACTAGAAGAAACATCAACATAAAAATAAAGAATTGAATGGCTCATATTTGGAATACAACTAGAAATTAGGACATCCCTAGATAGGAGATCATTTGGAATTTAATCAAAAGTAGTGACACTAACTTATTTCATTGAGGAAAACATGAAGAATAAAAGATAAAACCACAAATAAAAAATAAATTGAAAAAAAATGGAACTAGAATAATTAAAGATCAAGCAAGAAATTGTAGCTAAAGGAGAAACTACTCATCCATAGAATCGTGAATAAAAATATGGTGTACCTATTGTTCTAGAGAAGGAAACCTCATAAATGAACTTTTAGTTCTAAAGGGACAAAAAAGAGCTACCACACTTAGTGTAGACAAAAAAGATAACTTATTGTGGGATATATAGTGAATGGGATGATCATGAAATTGATGGTTGTCCATCACTACTTTTCAAAGTCTAATGAGAAGGCAAGGAGCATGAACCATGGTAAAATCACCATCATAAAAATAAATAATTTATAGACCGTGGAATGAAACATGTTAAAGGGATAGCAAAAATACCATTATATACCCTAGACCATGGATATAGATAACATAATTCGAGAAATCTAAAAAATATCCATACACTTCAAAATATAACACCAAATGGCCCGAAACCATCTATTTTTGATAATTTAGGATAAGGATAGAGGATGTTATAATAATTATCATGGTGGATGAGGCAAAGGCAAAGGTAGAAATCAAATATGAAGAGAAGAAGCCAGATGCTACAAACATGGAGAGATAAGACACCAGGCCAATGAATGTAGGGAATATAAGAATAAACATGTGGATTCTTGGAAAGAAAGACCCGATCTATTCACAGTGAAGGGATGCAAAAAAATATTTTAATAATGCTCCACAAAACTCAAAGATAAATAAACTATATGGCTCATATATAGGAAGAACATGGACATAAAAAATATAGAAGATAATTTGCTAGGGATTAAACAAACAATAGATTTTGAAATTACAAAGATGAAGGAACCTCTTAATAACTTTAATGCCCCGTTATGTTTATGATGATTTGTGAATTTGCATGGTATTATAGAATCGATGAGAGAATAAATATCCTTTATAGATAAAGGAATAATACACATACCCCTAGATAGTGATATGAGTCACACATATGTAGAAGTGGTGCAAGATGATTATGAAGAAGACTCCAAGGAACTTTACTCTTTAGAAAAAATTTCCACACCTAAAAAACTTGATGAGAAAAACTTAGAATGAGATATATTGAGAGTATAAATGAATGCCATAGATAGTGAGATGTAAGTAAGAGATGAACCAAAGCTACAATCTAGGAAATTGAGAGGATTAAGGAATTTTTTTTACTATATGTAGTGTAAAAAGAATCATATTACATCTTAACATAAATGTAAATACCCCACCATAAATAATACCGAATACTTCTACTACAAATAGTCACTCTACCATCCAAAATTCATGATTATTGAATTATAGCTCACATAGTTTATCAAATATCAAACTACCATGATATTCAAGAATAGGTAACATAATGACATACTTAGAAAACATTGAGATTTTTTTTTATAAATTATTTAATATTAGAGGCCTTAGAAAACACTTTAATTTGCAGTGTTGTAAGATGGTGGAATACAAACAAACATAATATTATTATTACATGGAAAGCCCTCAAAATTATTATTTCAAAAGATGTATACCTAAGGAAGTAGGCTATGGATGGATTCCTAAGTATGATGTCACCATAAAACCTAAATAATTATTGATATAGGAATAACACAAGGAATATGATACATGATTATATACATAATTATTTTATTGGACACTAACTCTAGTTGTGTAGATATGGTAGTTCAATCAAGAGAAAGAAGTGGATGCAAGGAATTGAGAAGTACTGCAAAAATATTTTTATCACACTTTCTCATTCTTCCACCCAAACCATTTCGCCCATAAATCCCTTAAGAGAAGAAGAGAGATCATCTTATTACCTATAGAAGAAAACCAAAAAATGATCACTACTAAATAAGACACGTTGACACTACCACAAAAACATGGTACATGGAAACTAATAGAATTGATCAATAAAAATGACCAACAATTAGAGAAAAGGTGCAACAAAACATAACACAATAAAATAACAAATGAGGAAGAAGCACAAATACACAAATGGGATATAAATTTTAAGGATGGAGAAAGAACGATAACATAATAAACTAAAATAAAAATATTTGTATAACCACCAATTAAAGCCAAGAGAATAAACTATAGCAACTCAGAATAACCCTAAATGATGAAAAATTTGGGATTATTGGGAAGAAAAAGAGGTCATACAAGTTGTTGGTATTTAACAAATATGAATACCGATTTCTCTACACATTTATAGACTTGAAATGAACTAAGGAGGAAATGCCTAAGTGATAAAAATACAACTCAAAGGAGTGAAAACTTAGATGAAAAGACCATATTAAGTAAAATATGAATAAGAAAGACAAAGTAGAAATTGATAAGTTTCTAGTAATAGGGATAATAAATTTAGTTGAAGATGTTGAATGGATAAGCCTTATGGTAGTGTAAAAAAATAAAATTAGGATATTAGAATATGTGTATACTTTAGAGTTCTCATTAAAGATTGCATCCATGACCCTTTCTACACATCATTCATAGTGGAAGTCTTATAATATATTGTCAAAAGGGGAAGCATACTCACTTGAACAAATTATTTGAATATCACCAAGTTGTTATCAAAGAGGAGGATCAACCTAAAATTACACATGTAATAGATTTGGGATCATCTATTTATACAATTATGTCCTTTGACCTAAAAAATACACCAAGAGTTTTTTATTGCATTATGGTTAACACATTCAAAGGCTTTATCCATAATTTGTTAGAATTCTACTTATATGATTAGATACTTTGTGGGTTGTTGGAAAGACCATCTCGAAGCACTAAAATTAATTCTAGAATGATGAAGTAGTTTGCAAATATCTATGACCCTAAATAAATATGTTTTTTACAATACCATTTGGTACATTAATTGCCCATATCATTTGTAAAGGACTCATGGTGGATCCTCTAAAAGTAGCACATACTATGAACTTAACACTTTTTTTGTCACAAAATTTCACACCCTTGTTGAGATATAAACTGAGCAACCTTGTAAAACATAGAAACAACCCTAAAGTGTGGCACCTTGTGAAAGGGGTTGAATCTTTGGAGAAGGCCGACTTACTTTCTAAGATAAATGTTGAGTGTTGAACCAACCCAATACTTCAGAGATCTATCATTACCCATTGTACCAATTTTAAAAGGAAAAGGTAAGAAGGAATTGCATGAAAATCAATGGGAGCTGATGCACATAGATAAGAATTTGTTTCTCCCTGCCTATAACTGCTCAAAGTATCAATAAAAAAGACCAAGGAACTTACACAGTTTTCTTAATATGCTCTTTCCTAGAGGTGCACATGAAGGTTAGGTTTGATAAGATGTTGAAGGAAAGGGATATTTAGAATCAACAACTACAAATGTAATTAACTCAACATACATGCATAGAAACAAGAACAAAAATGGATCCAAGCATAGAGGCAAGATAGAATTACACAAGATATTCGAATGATAAAAGAGGTAAGAAATGGTGATGCTATTAATATTTGAGGCAAGGCTAGTTTTTAATTGCAGAACACAACTCTCTATAGGATAAATGAGGGGAGAACCATTACATAATGTTACAAATTTTCCTTTGTAGGTTAGGCATAACTAGGATAAGCATTATGAGTTTGAATCATAACTTTGCTAGGGCTGGCTGCAAGGATGATTTGGAAGCAATTGGATCCAAGATCTTATCTTAGCATGTATATCTAGTCCTTGAGAATTAAAAGATTGACTAGAACTAATGTAAATGTAGCTAAAAGAAAAAGCCCGCACAATTTGGGTAGTTATGAAATCCAACACGACATCCCTTGCCAGAATAAGGGGGTACCTACAACCATAAATGAGCATCTGGAACAATCAAAATATGTGTGTGCAAGGCATGGGTAGAGTTGATGGTGTCATTCTACATTGTTGGGCTTGAGGAGAAAGTCGTCGAGGCCACTAAGAGCATTGAATTGATTTTATAGATCAAACTCCTCTACCTAGTCATTGTCATTCAAATGTTGATTGTCAATCCCTCTAGTTTACACATGATTAAATAGTTTAGATGACCCAAATTTTCTTCTAAGGATACTTTAAAACATAATTGTTGATCACTTCTAGATCAATGGCTAGTACACCCTAGATTGGAACCATTGAATTATCATTGGTGAAGGATCATGGATCTGCCAAATGTATCTCGCTTGTGTCCTTGCAAAATTGTTTTGGTTGTATCATCATTCCTCTATAGGATTGCATGGGCCATTGATCCTAAACTGATAATCTCTAGCCACAGTGTCAACTTTTCATGTATGTAGGAGCCCCATGAGAGTCCTAATGAAGGCTTTAGCTTCAACGACAATGTTGACTGGGAATATCACTTTTTGAATCATGCTAGTGGGGCCCCAAAACTTCCATATTAATGCTTGACATACTTGCCACTTATGCATTCTACCTATTCAATGAGACCCAAGGAATAATCTAGTGAATGTTTAAGCCCTACAAAAAAGCCTTACCATTGATGATAATGCCAAGTCACCTTTTCTTCTTATGTTTGCACCTTCATGAGGAATCTTAAGTTACTTTAGCATAGGCTTGTGTTCCCATGAAATCATGTTGACCTAGCCATGTTGCACCTCTCTTGTTATTTTCCATCCTCATAGGAGCCATTGAAAGTTTTGAATGAAGAAAACAACTCATGCAGAACAATAATGATGTTTGAAGACTATGGCCACATCACCTATCAATGGTTCTCCCTAGCAAGATGGGAGCCTAAGCAAACATGTATGTTCCAACATAAAAGTTGATGTGGAGATGGGAAAAATAAATACTATTAAAGTGCTCCATCGTGTTTGAATAGTGGGCCCATCCTTTATTATCATTAACTCGTGTTGAGTCTACCACTTGTCATCCTCACACATCTTCCTTCACCTTAAAGACAAAAATTCCTTGTATGACGTAACATGGCACCACGTGGCATCCTTCATGCATCACCCGACAAGAAAAATAAATCCTTTGTGTGTGGTTGCACACTATGTAGCTCAACCATCTCCTTACTCATGCACACTTGCACAATGCAATAGAGTCATTAGATCTGCTCATACTTGGAAAGAAGATATCCTTTAAATTTGATTGTGTGTTATTGCATGGATTGTCACATGGTGGGCTCACACAATCCATCGCCACTTGAAAACTTGAACATTCTTCACAATGCACCAAAGCACCACATGGAACATTCCTTGAAGCAAGTGACAACTTGAGATAGTGATTGACATTGACTTAGGTTTCAAAAACCTTGTTGAGAACCAACAAAGGTTTCAAAACCTCCTCACTCCTTTGAAATATTCCTTTCAAGAACTTAGTAATTCTTCTCCAAAAAAAGTTGGTACCTTCTTGAGGAGTAGTGAGTTGTTGGTTAGTTTTGAAAACCTTGTCAGGGCCCGAGGAGGTTGTGAAAACCAAGCCACAACTAAAAAAAAGCCATAAAAAACTAAGTGAAGAAGGCTAAAAAGATGTGACCTAAAAGCATGAAATTTGTTAGCAGAAAAGAAGGTTTCAAGAACCTTGTTGAAACCCAACAAAGGTTTTTGAAACCAAGCAAAAGTTCTAACAACTTAGACTTGGTTGAAAATGGAGAAGATCGAAAGACAAAGTAGAAGGTGGAGATAGAAAAGGTTGTGAAAAATATTTCATAACCCAAAGTAGGCTTCAAAACTAGGCTGAAACTCTGAATTTCCATAACAGGCAAATTTTAATATTTTTGAGTGGGGTTTTCTACAAATGGCTAAGGAAAGGCCCATATAGTTTTTCTAATATCAATTATCATCAATGGGCACTGATGGGAAATGAAATAACAATCTTTTGGCAAATTCTCTGAGATGTTTGCCTACTAAACATAAGACCTAAAAGCCTTATCAATCCATTGGACATAAAGTCAAAGGGGACCCCCAACAACCGAGCCTACCTCAAAACAAACAAACTTACACTTAGAGGAAAGAAAACTAAACTAGTCTAACATAACCTAAACTAACCAACAAGGGAAAAATTAAAGAAATACATTAATTGTCTTATCAAAATAACATCCTTTTCTATCTAGCTTCTAATGCTTCACATGTTCTTGCTCACCAAAATTTGAATGTTTTACTTCTAAGGTGAATGGGCAAATTGAACTTTCTCTCCTTGATGGTCATCTTCATGGTCAGAGGTAGGCATGACCAGGGGTGAATTGTTGATCTCTTGCTAAGTTACATGCATAATGGGGTGCCCTCTTGAAAGTACCGAGTCCAAGCAACCAACATTGAACTTACTATTTTCTCTATTGCTTGAATATCTTGCTCACAAACAAGGATTAGCCCTTATGACTTATCTAATGGTACGGGGACCTCCTCCTATAGTTGTAGGTTCTCATGATATTTCAACTTAGGAGATGATGAATTGGTGTTAATAGAGAAGCAAAAAACTTCTAACTCATCCCAAAATAGCTCTTCATCAATATCCTCCTTGATTATTTCTATGATAGTAAGTATCATCCCCTCAGACAGTCCTCGTGATGGTTTGAAGAAGCATCAAGCTCCTTCTCTTGAAATGTAGGCTCTAACATGATATTATGCATAGGTTAGGGAAGAACTTCACACACGTTAGTTCTTTCATCTTTAAGGACAAGACCGTCCTCGTGATATTCCTTCACCTCCAGCCCAATCTCAAGCACATGTCGCTCGCCAAGCTTCTTAACATCAATCTGCTGCTCCAAAAATTCTATTAAAGTAGGCATAGGCATGTCATATTCTTCATGATTACTAAATAGAGGGATCTCATCAAACAAGAGGACTGGATTCCCCTCTCCATTATTACCTTTTTCTTGCCCGATGGCTTGTTGCTACTACAATTGGTCATTCTCAATATCTTCTTGTAGTGGGTCTGATTAATCCTCCCTTGGAGCACATGAAGACTTGCAATTATCAAACCAGACCTCCTCCTTGTTGTTCTCTCTAAGACAACTATATCTCCACACAATGGGTATGTCCTTTAAGATTGAAATAACATTGGGATAAGACAATTGAGTGGGTAAATATTTTTGTAAGGGATGTCGTTGAGTTTGAATTTCTTGCACATAAATAGGCCTTTGAGGTGGACGTTCTAGTGTCAAAACTAGTTGAGAGCCTTTGAAACTTGGGATATTTAATCTAGGAGATTCCTTGGAAGGTTTAGAGAGCTCCCCCAATCTAAAGCTTGTGATTTCAAATTTAGAATATTCAAGGATTAACCTCTCCTCCTACATGAGTTGCATCTCTCTAGTTGCCAGCTGCCTGTTTTCCTCTTCCCTAGAAACAACAATATACCTTGTAGGGAACTTCTCATGTTGTTGTCTTTGAACTTTCATTTTTTTTTGATGAATCTAAGCCTAATAAGCAAGTTGATCTTGTTGTTGGTGGTTGTATTGCTCAAGATCAATAGCCCTTAGCTATTCTTGTGAGCTCAACATTATATCTTTGATGTTGAGGGCTTCCAAGCTTCTCATATTTTAGCGTTGGTTGGGAGGATAAGCATATTGACTGGAGTAAAATGGGCCTCTTGGGGCTATCAATAAGAATGGTTAGGCTACCAAGAAGACTGAGTAGGGGTAGTTTGGTGGGTGACAAATGTTAGGAATATATTGCTATCTTGTTGTAGCAAGATTGCTTGTGATGAAACTAGGAGCATCACTAGTTTGATATTGTTGATGAGGGAGAAAATAAATTGCAATTTTATGAAATGGAGGGGAAAAGAAGGTACTCCCATGATATGTCTCCATTACAAAGCATTTGAAGGAAATAAAACTTGTTTAATAATAAAATTCTTAAAAGAGAAAATGTGTCTGTTCAAGCAGAGACTAATAACATACTAGCAGTTGCCAAAAAATTGGTTTTAGAGTCACCAAGTGCTTGAAACATGTCTCTTCAAGGGTGAATATACTGAAGAACATACCAAATCTCCAATTTGATAAGAATCTTGTCACATTGGGTGTGCTAGAAACTATGGCATGACTAGTGGCTGAGATATTTGCAATGCTAATGTATTTGAGTGAATGTTTTTAACTATGTTCCACTGAGTGTACCAAAAACTGTGGTATGAATGGTGGATGAGGCTAATATATACAACACCAATGTATTTGAGTGAATATTTTTAACTATGTCTCATCGGGCATGCCAAAAATTGTGGTATTACCTATGGCCGAGGCTAATATTTGTAAAATCGATGTACTTAAGTGAATATTTTCAACTATGTCCCATCAGGCATACCAAAAATTCTTGTCACAAGGATTCATTCCCTTGTTGGGCTATCAACTTAACAATCTTGTGAACATGAAAACAACCTTGAAGTGTAGGACCTTGTGCAAGGGGTCGAATCTATGGGGAAGTTTGACTTCCTTTCCAACCTAGATGAGGTTGTTGAACCAACCCAACACTTAGGATCCTTATTGTAACCTATTCTACCAAATTGTAGAGGAAAAGAGGAGAAGGAAATGCATAAAAAGTAAAGGCATACCTTGATAAGAATTTATTTCTCCTTACTTATAACTACACATAACATCAATGAACAAAACCAAGGAACTTACACATTTATCTTACTATGCTATTTTCTAGAGGTACTCATGAAGGTTAGGATTCAATAAGATGTTGAAGGAAGGAAATATTCACAATCAATAGCTACAAATGTTATTAAAACAACATACATGCATATAAACAAGAACAAAAATTCATCTAAACATAGAGGCAAGATAGAATTTCATAAGATATTTGAACGAGAAAAGGGGTAAAATAATAGTGATTTTATTAATATCGAGGCAAGGATAGTTTATAGTTGCAAAACAAATCTCTATATAAGAGAAATGAGGGGATAAACCTTAAATAATGTTGAAAATTTTCCTTTATAGGTCAAGCATAATTGGGATAAGAGTATTGAGTTTGAACCCTAGCTCTTCTATGGTTGGCTGCAAGGAGGATATGGAAGCAATCAAATCCAAGATCTAATCATCTAGTCCTTTAGAAGTGAATGATTGACTGAATTTTTTTGTAAATGTGGCTGAAATAAGGAGCCCATGTAATCCGAGTAGTTCTAAATCCTTTGTTAAGAAAAGGGGATGAATGCTAGTCATAAATGAGAATAGCATGATTAGAATATGCATTCCCATGGCATGGGCATAGTTAACGGTGTCATTTTGCATTGTTGGGATCGAGGAGAAAGTTGTTGAAGCTGTTGAGAGCATCAATTTCCTTTTTGGATCAAACTCCTCTGCCTAGCCATTATCATTCAAATTCTAGTCATCAATCTCTCTAGTTGGCATTTGATTTGATGGTGTAGATGACTTGAAGCTCATTTTAAGGCAACTTTAAAACATAACCATTGATCACTTAGATCAATAATTGTGCACTCTAGGTTGGAACCATTGAATTGTCATTGGTGAAGGAGTGTGACTCTACCACGTGCATTTTTCTCATAGCACCATAGACTCTCTTTGGTTACATCATCAATTATTTATGATCTTGCAAGGATCATCTATCTTGAACTAATGAGCTCTAGCCATGGTGTTAACTTTGCCTCTTTGCAAGAGCCTCCTAAGAGTCTTAGCGAAGGCCTTAGCTTTGATGAAAATGTTGATTGGGACTATCACTTTTTGAATCGTTCCAATGAGGCCTAAAAAAATCCATATTGTCACCTAACACACTTGTTACATGAGCATCTTGTCCAATTGTTGAGACCCAAGGAATGGTCTAGTGAACATTAAAGCCCTAGCAAAAAACCTTAATGTCAATGATATTGCCGAGTCACCCTTTCTTCCTATGTTCACACCTTTGCAGTGAACCTTGAGTTTCTCTATCAAAGGCTTGTGTTCCCATGAAATCATGTTGACTTGGCCATGTCGTACCTCCCTTGTTATTTCTCATCCTTGCAAGAGCCATTGAAAGATCCAACAAAGGAAAGAGCTCACGTGAAATGATATGGTGTTTGAAGACTATGGCCACGTCATGTGTCAATGGTTCACTCATGCAAGCTAGGAACCTAAGAAAACATGTATGTTCCATTGAATTTTTTTATGTAAACATAAATGCCATTAAAGTGATCCATTATGTTTGAATGGTGGTCCTTATTACAATCTTTAACTCACACGGAGGCTGCCACTTATCAACCTTGTGCATCTTCCTCTATATTGAAGACTAAAAAACCTTGCATGATGGACCATGGTGCCACCTAGCATCCTTCGTGCATCACTCCACAACAACAAAAAAATGTATGTGTAGTCGTACACTATGCAACTTGGTTATCTCCTTAATCATGTACACTTGTGCAATGCAATCGAGCCATTAGATATGCTCAAACTTGGTAGGGAGTTATCCTTTGAATTTGATTGTGTGCTATTGCAAAGATCACCATGTGGCAAGATCATGTAATCCCTTGTCCCTTGAAGACTCGAACATTCACCGTAATGCCCTAGAGTGCTATGTAGACCATTCCTTGAAGCAAGCAAAGCATTGAGATGTTGATTGGCATTGCCTTTGGTTTTGAAAACCTTGTCGAGAACCAACAGAGGTTTCAAAACCTCATCCCTCTTATGAAATATTCCTTGGGAGTACTTAGAAATTCTTCTCTAAATAAATTCGGTGCCTTCCTAAGGAGTTGTCAGTAGTTGTTGGTAAGACTCTGGTATGGTTGTGAGAACCAAGTTAGAAGCCGATAATGGTTTTGAAACCATCACAAATCTCCAAAAGACTTAAATCTCAAAAGTTTAAAGATTTAAAGAATTAACAAAGGTCAAAGAAAGAAAGAACTTGAAGGCTTAAGAAGGGGCATGGTAATGCTCAGTTTTGAAAACCTTGTCAGGGGCTGACGAGGTTGTGAAAACCAAGTCACAGCCAAACAAAAGCCTTAAAAAATCAAGTGAAGAAGGCTAAAAAGATGCAACCTAAAAGCAGGAATTTTGTTGGTAGAAAAGAAGGTTTCAAGGACCTTGTCAAAACTTGACAAAGCTTTTGAAACTAGGCAAAAGTTCCAACAACTTAGAATTACCTCTAAAAAGGCCAAAATACAAAATAAAAGGCAGAAAGAAGGTTTTGAAACCAAGTTGGAACTCTGACTTGTCATAACTTAGTCAAATTTTGTCCTCCTTGAGTGGGTTTTTTTTGCAAATGGCTAAGGAAAGACCCATCTAGGTTTTCTCGAATCAATTATCATCAATGGGCAGTAATGGGGCATGAAATGACAACCTCCAAAAACTACTTCAAAATTTTTAAAATATTAGGGTGTATTGGTCACCACCAAAAAATTATTTAAGGCCATGCCACAATTGCAACCTCAATTGAAGAAATATTGAAAAAGAAGATAAAAACAATCAATTGGATAAATCAATGTTAAAAAGCCTTCCATACATTAAAGACAAAAATACTAGAAAAAAATAAATTATTATTTTTGGATTGGATCTTTTCATTCTATGTACGTGTGAATGATTTAGGAACATCAATAAGAGCGATTTTGGCACAACCACTATGGAATAAACATCATCTAATTGACTTTTCTAGCCATAAACTATCACAAGTTGAAAACAACTATACCACTATAGAATGGGAAGCCTTAGCAATGGTATATTCCTTATTTAGATTCTGCCTTCTATCGACCCCATTCACATTTTATACAAATCATGAACCCTCAAAGTATCTACTGAATAAATTGGTTACATGGGGTAGAATACGCAAATGACTCCTAATCCAAGAATTTAAATTTAATATAATAGTAATACAAGGATCTAATTATCTCTTAAGAATTGATCTACAAGAAGGACTAGAAACTATAAATAAGGATTCACTTGATGCAAATTTATTAGGGTAATTATAGCACTCGAATAAATCAACGACATAACACCTCCTCTCATCAAGATAGTTCCTTAACAATATCTCACAAGGTGATAAACAAAATAAATTATGTAATTTAAATCTCTATAAACTAATCGAAGGAGAATTACATAAGATTAGAAGTGATGATATCATATGTAGGGTAGTGTTTAAAAATGAGATGCAAGACCTTCTCCACAAAGGACATGAAGACATATTTAAATGTCATAACTCAAGAGAAGGTGTTTAAAAGAAAGTGCCACTTTTAGGAGTAGAAAAGAAAGTTACACTTTTAGGAGTATGGTGACAAACATTATTTGGAGATTCTAGATAATATGTCAAATGGTGAAACATATGTTAAAGGTAGGATAACCTAATGCAAGAGATAAAATGCCCCTATGTCCAATTGTAGCTCATGTACCTTTTGAGAAATGGGCCATAGATTTCATTAGGTCAATCAATCCCCCAACAAAGAGATTAAAAGCCATATTTATCATTACTATAGTAAACTATCTTGCAAAATGGGTATTTATGGAACCAACTAAAAAATGAATTGCTAAGATACCACAAAAAATCACTATGAAAGTAATTTTATAATTGGAATTAGAGTCCCCATTGATTTCTTTTCCTTTGTTTGTGAAGGTAGAATTCACATAAATTTATTCTTATTACTTCATAAAGGTGCTAAATCTAGGTGTTGTTTCCAACCTCTCCTATTTGAATAGTTGTCCTTGTGACAATGTGAATAATAGTTCACTTAATATTTCCCTTCCATTTATCCTTCTTTTAAACTAAAGAATTATAAAAAAAATTGAACATTCACTTGTCTTTTTCCTTCTCTTTCTGTCCACCTTGTTTTCCCCCCTTTCCATATGCTTTTGCTAAAATGAAGATAGCCTCTTCCTGTTTAGCTTACAAATGAATATTTACACATACACTTCATCAATGTAATGGGTTTTAGCAACGAAGAAATATTGAGCTTTGTTCACTACATCTCCCCCAACTAAACTACCATTTTTTAGAACTCATTCACACACACATTGAACTTATCTTTTCCAAAAATAGTATTATTGCATCACATACAATGCCCACAACTCCAAATTGGAGATTTTATTAATATTTATATCACTTGATCCATAAAAAAATGATTTTCCTATCAAATCACTAAAGAAACCCTTGTGAATGATATTCTATCATACAAACATGGATGAAAATACAATCCTAACATTTTCATTAACTCACATCATAATGAAAATATTTTAAAAAAAAGTAGAAAAAGAAAAGATAGAACATAAGAGCACTTTGTTCCCTTTGGATAAAACCTAAAATAAATGAAAAACTCCAATTCTATAAGGATCTCTTTCACTAAATTGGGTATCCTTATTGGTAAATTATAATGACATTAAGGACATTTGGAGCTTTGAAAACACTTTACACAACTCCTTCACACCTATTTTCAACATTGTAACCACAAAATTTTGATTCCTTCTCCTTACATGTGTGATTTCAACACATATGAAGTTTTCCAATTGACCAACCCTTGGAAATTTATATTTATAATAGATGTAGTGTTTCTCCACCCTTCCATGAAACCAATAAGGAGAAAATAAAAGATAAATAAACTAATTCAATGCCGAAATTCCTTTGAATTCTACTTATTAGTTGTATTAAGTGTTGTGAAAATATAAGAGTGCAAAATCATGTAGATAATGCAAGAAACAAAAAAAACACATATTTACATGGAAAAAGTGGTAAAAATATACCAGGAAGAAAACCATGGGAAAAGATATTTTGTATTATATTACTCAAGAATTTTCATAGTTACAACAATCTTCAAAAAGTGTTTAGAAAACATGAATTCACATAGCATATATAACATCCAAGTTGCAGAGTCCTAATTGAAGACAAATTTCTAAAAATAGAAAGCATGACTTGTGTAACTACATGTCAAACAAATGTCAAAATTGCTAAAAATAGTAAGTCCATGATGACTATTCTTCACTGTTGGAATAACACCAGTGCCCTAGCCACTCTTAACTATTCCTCACTACTGGAATAACACTAGAATTAACTTCATATTCCAACATCAATTTTTATTCACTACTTCAAATAGTCAACATAGTCACAAATTTTGAGAATTTATTGGGGAAAATAATCATTTATTGGTAAGATCTATGCATCCACCTAGAGTTTAGTGAGTTCATCACTTCCAAAAGTGATGAATCCACCAAATTTCCTTGTACACTTCATGATGATATTTATAATTTTAATTAAAGGTCGTGGAGATGTTATAGACCATCCTTGTTATATTCCAATCCAATTTACACACTTCCATGCATCATGAGTGCGTGTTGGTCTTTATTGTCTCTTACACACACACATACATACATGTGCACACACACACACACACACACACACACACACACACACACACACTTCCAAAAGTGACAAATTCACCAAATTGCCTTGTATAATTCATGATGATATTTATAATTTTAATTAAAGGGCACATGGATGTTTCAAACCATATTTGCTATATTCCAACCCAATTTACACACTTCCATGCATCATGAGTGTGTGTTGGACTTTATTCTCTCTCTCTCTCTCTCTCTCTCTCTCACACACACACACACACACACACACACACACACACACACACACACACACACACACACACACACACACACACACACACACACACACACACTTGATTCAATAAATGACATGCTATGCGATGTTTTGAATAAAATAGTCTCCTAATTCCAATTCATAAGATGAATTCTCCACAAGACCTCATCGGTCCAACTTAGTTACTAACAAAACTTTTTAACTAGATACTCACCTTCAAATTACTTTCTTCAACTTTAGTTTTAAAGACATAAATAAAACTCATTGTAATTTATGATTTATCTTCCTTTTTGCATACTTTTTTTCAAATTTTTTATGTAAAAGACATTTTTCTTACAATTCCATTAACATATTACTAGTGAACAATAATATAAATTATCATTATTACCAAATAAAATCTTCCTCACATGAAGGGTAATGATTAAACATGATAATTACATAGTCCATGTAATGAATTTGTAAATACTTTTGGAGAAAAACTATATGTAGCTTCTCTTGCATCAATATTTTGAATCACAATTTGTGATATATTATCATTATGGTGACAAATATGATCCATAGTGCTAGATAGCATAGAAAAAAAAGAACTAAAGAAAAAGATTAAGAGAATCAAGATAAAAAAATAAAAAATAAAATAAAAACCTAAAAATACAATACAATGTAAAATAAACAAAAAAATAAATTACTATTATAAATTACTTGACTTTAACTAATACAAGATTATATGATTAGAACTTGCAAAAACCCCTTTTTAAAGATCAAAATTGTTTTCTTCAAGTGACATTTACATGGAAATCTCCTAGCGATTTTATTTTGAAAATTATATTTAGATCAAAATTGCAAGTGATGATCGAAGAGGCCTTTGACAAGGAAGGGTTAATTCCTTTTCACTGGACAGTTGGTGAAAGAGGCACGATTTTACATGTGCAATGAATTGGGCCTTTATGACCCTAACATTTCCTAGCACTACCCTACTGGCATTTGGAATGTACTTGGTGCAATTTTCATGAGGGTACACATAGAGTCTTTAAGAGACTCAATCGTGCTATGATTATAGCTTAGTCCTCTTTCTTTTTTTTTCTTTTTCTTTTTCCTTTAGGAGCTGTATAACCCCCTCATCAGGCTGCTGCCAGATGTGACTTTGTCATATCATTTTCCTATTCAATTCTCTATTGAATGGCAAGTGGATCACCCCTGTCCGTCTCAAACTTAGTTTTTTTCTAAATACTTCTTTGTTGAGTCACCCTCCTTCTGTGGCCCACATTCAGAAAATATAGAATTTGGAGGGTCGTCCTACTCAACAGCACAGATGGATTGATTGGTGGAACTCCGTCGTCCAATGCTCAATGATATTTCTCAAAATATATGGTTGACAACTTGCCAACTTTCATTGGTGATCCTACGAAGTGACCATGTTGGATTTGCAGCATGCCACTGAGTATTTTTCCACAAACCCTTTCTTGCTTGTGTATAGGTTAGGGTTGCGGAGCTTCAAAATTAGAAGTAGATTATTGATAATCATATTGCTAGAGGAGCTCAAATCAAAGACAGGTTACATTGGATTAAGGTGGGGGATCATGCTTCTAAACAATTATTTCTTGCCCTTCAGGCTCACCATTCCTCACCCAACATTAAGTGCATCAGAGAAGGTCAAACCGTGCTTTTTGATCTACTGAATGTTCTCTTGGATTTTGTCCATCATAATGAGAAAGTTTTCACTGCTGAAGATCCTTCTTTTGAGTGTGATGTCGCTCTTCATGAATGCCTTTTGGTGGTTCCCAATTGGCTCTTTGAAGCCTAGAAGAAATTTTGCGATCAAATTCTCTCTTGAAGACCTTAGAGAAGCAATTTTTTCCACAACAGATGATAAAGCTCTTGGCTACGATGATTTCCCTTGTAAATTCTACAAACCCCTATGGCCTTGTGTGGGGCTTGACTTACTCAAGGTTCACCAAGAAGCTTTTCATTCTTGATCTTTAGGTAACATTATTAATCAAGAAAATATCAAATTCATACCTAAAGCTGGGGACCCTGAAGAAAATTTGCAATTGGTGTCCCACTGCATTCCTTAATGTCTATTATAAGATTATTGCCAAGTCTTTGGCTTTGAAGATTAGGCATCTCCTTCCACAGATTGTTAGACCTAAGAAAATAGGTTTTATCAAATTCAAATTTATTCTGGAAAATATTATTGTTGTGTGGGAGGGTATGGAGTGGGACCATTGCTCTAAACAAAATGCAATCTTTCTCAAGATTGATTTTGCAAAGGCCTATGATAGAATTGAGCGGCCATTCATTCTTTCCATTCTTCAAGCTCTTGGCTTTGGTCCCTGTTTCATCCAGTCTGTGCAGATGTTGTTTGGGGATGCCTCTCTGTGCATCACCATCACTAGTCGCCAATCTCTTGTGTAATGCCCCGCAAAGAAACCCTAAAGGATTCAACTACAAACACTCGAAAAGAGTGTAATTTAAAAAAAATAAATACTAAATGTATATGCGTATTAAGATAAACTGTTGGCATTAAGTTTTCATTGATGTCAACTGGTTTGGCATGGTCATTGGTGAGTAAGAAGTGGTGATCAGTATGGGAGAAGTAAGACATGATAATGTCAATCCATATGTGTGTAAGAAGATAGAAGGAAGGTTACTGGTACACATGAAATGCATCATCTACCGGTAAAGCAGGACCACCGGTAAGGCAAAGAAAGCAAGTAAAAGAAGAACTGAAGGATGTGAACCAGGATACATAGAGAAGTTTAATACTATCAGAAAATGGACTAAGTAGTAGGACCAACATGTTTGATGGAAGGCCAAGTTGATCCACTGACAGAGAAGAGGTTTGCAGGTATGAAGGACAACCAGTGAAGTTAGGTTATATTGGTAAGGTGAGTTGAACCGGTAGTCAATCTTGGTTGGTGAAGGATGTCAAACCAACATAGCAAACCAAGCATAGATGGATGTTGACAAGGATGATAGGTGGAAGCCAGGTGGTGATCATGCAAAGGTCAGTGAAGTGTTCATCAACGTAAAAGTCAGCAAGCAAGTCATCTTTTATGAAGAACCTGCAAATCATGGAAGGATGGCAGAAGGTTGTGGCTTGAGGAAGATAGGGTGGCAAGTGATTGAACTGATCCTGTAAGAAGATCTGATCTTCGTACCCATTTGCTGAAAGAAACAACCAAGCCATTAATGGCGTGTGACAAAGAAATGCAGAAAAACATAGCGTAGACATCTAAATATAGAACACACATTGGAATGTGAGGTGTTGGTAGTGCAAATCGATTACATGCAGACCATCTCTCTAGAAAACCAGATCGGATCAAATCTAATATGAACCGAGTTGGTGAAAGAAAAACCTAACACGACACTATTTGAATGTTATTTTGGTGGGAACCCTAAAAGATAAATATGTGAGCTTAATACTGGTATCAGTGGATGCTGGATACGAGGTGTGAGTGAGAAGAGAGTCCGAGCAAGGAGAAAGATTATCTGTCTTAGAGTTCATTCTGAAAAAGTTGCAGAGTGGGTTATTAGGGTGAATCGGTGAGAGGGTCTAACTGGTAGAGATAGAGTAACCGGTAATCTGTTGGAGTTCTGATAGTCAAGCTAACCAGTGAGCAGTGACTAGTTAAGAAGGCATCCAAGAGTGACATAGTGGGGTATGAGGCTGAGGGAGAAAGAAGAGAGGCTAGGAGTAACCAGTGAGTGATCAGAGAGAGTAATATGATAACTGACACTATGAGAACGAGTGAAGAAGAGGAGTTTGTTAGCCGACATAAATCCATTGATCAGGTGTTGCAAAACTCATTTGCAACCAGGTGCTATAACTATATCAAAATTGTATTTCATTATACAACACTGAGTTGGAGCTTGGTGTAGGGGTTGGTGTTCCTTGGGGTGGTTCCCTAAATGAGTAGGCGTTGGTGCTCCTTGGGTTGGTGCTCTAAATCATTATAATTTGTTATTTCATTGTGAGCCTGGATTGGAGCAGTATAATCCAACAACATTTCTCACTGAGGTTTTTCCCATGTTGGGTTTTCCTCGTACACTTGATGTTGTGGTTTATGCATTTGTGTGTTTGCCTCTTTTGATATCCTCTCTTATCTTAATAGTTTGTTGGTTTAGTGTTTAGGTTGATAACCAGTATTCCAAGCTTGGGTTAAAAATAAAAGTTTTAGGAACCACTGATTCACCCCCCTCTTAGTGGTACATTGTGTTCAACAATTGGTATCAGAGCCTAGGTTCCCAGTTGATTAAAGCTTTCTCTATCTTGGGTAGATTCTGGTTAAAGAACACAATGGAAAGAAATGAGTCCGCTTCCTCAAAAGCTCCCATGTTTGATGGATCTAACTATGCTTTTTGGAGCAAAATAATGGAGACCTATATTTCCTCACTTGGTTTTGATGTGTGGATGTCTGTCAAGAATGGGTATATTGTCCCTAGTGTTCCTCCCACTGATCCGGATGCTAAGAAGGGGTATAAGAATAATGTAAAGGCTAAACATGCTATCATAAGCGGGCTATGTGATAATGAAATTATTTGAAGGAGATGCCAAAGTCAAAGAGGCCAAGCTGCAATCACTAAGAGGCTAGCTTGAAGGCATCAAGATGAAAGATGGAGAAAAGATTGCAAACTACCTTCACATAATAGATGAAACTGTGAACACCATTAGAGGACTTGGAGAAGAAATTTCTAATGAGATTATTATCAAGAAGGTACTTAGATCTCTCACATCTAAGTATGACACAAAGGTTTCTGCCATAGAGGAAGCCAAGTATCTGAAGACCTTCACAATGGATGAGATATTTGGCCCTCTAATAGCCTATGAAATGAGAACAATCGGTGAAGCATTCTCAAGGAAAGAGGCAGCGTTCAACTCCATCAAAATGGGCAAGGAAGAGGTTGCTCATAAAGGATCCAGTGAGGACTCAGATGCAAAGGTAGAAAAATTTGTCAAAAAGCTCAAGACAGGATCCAACAAGTATAAAGGAAAGTTATCTCACTCAAATGCTTTAACTGTGGTAAAGTTGGACACTTTGCTGAAAAATGTCCTTATAATGAAACCGATGGAGATGAGCAAAGAAGTTTTGCTAGATCTGTCAGTAAAGACAAAGAAAAGGAATGTCTATCGGCAAGGAAGAAGAGGCTATCAGAAGCCGAACAACCTATATACTTGTTATCTTGTCATTTATCCTCCATAGCAAGAGTAAGTCACCCTAAATAATTTTATTCGAAGTCCTTATCTTTCTAGAATTTCCTTGGTTCAATCCTTAATCCATTTGTAAGCTGTCTTTTAATCCATAACACCAAGTTTTAATGGTTTGTTTGAACCCCATGAACTCATTGAACCATTTTGAAGCGAGTTCATAATGTTCATTTAGGTTCTGCAGGTTCTAAGGTGTCTAAAAGGTTTTTCATGCTAACATTCACTCAAAGTGTTTTGCAACGGTTCTTTTTCATGGTCGTGTATGGTGTGTTATATCCTCTTTCTTCAGGCCGTGAACCCTTTGAACCTAGTTTAGACAGTTTAGTGGTGTTCAACATGTTCAATGTGGTTCAAAAGACTAGCGGCACTTAACAGAGCTAATCTTTTCAAAGGAAATTTTCTTGGCACCCTGTACGCCTTGAACTACTTGAAATCTCATCAAGTCAGTTCAGATTGTTCATGCATGTTCAAATCAAGTGGGTCCCATGGGCTTAAAGACATGAGGTGCATTTATTGTGAAGTATGATGAAGAATGAACCATATATCGGGTGACGTCAACTGGTTGAGTTTTCAAGGCAAGTAATCATTTTTGGGAATTGGCGATTACTCCAAAAATGCCGCCATGCATTCAATGCACGCGTGTGATGTCCAATCCCAACGCTCAACACATTTGAGTTGACAATTGGAATTAAAGCACTAAATAAGTTCGTATCACTTCTTTTGCTATAAGGTATGAAGTGATTAATTTCTGAAAACTTGTTCTTCATTGCTGCGGAGTTTTTGGACAGAAGTTTTGTTTGCTAGTAGTCGTTTGATTCATCTCAACTGTGAAGGTGAGTTTGTTTCCTATCCTCTCCAATGATTTTTACCTACTTTTCCTCTCTCGTAATAAGATTTGCTAGGGAAAATAAGGGTTCTTATTTATGAATTATGAAGTCCATATTACACCTTTTCGGGAATATTTTCAGTCTTGCATGCATAGAACCCATAGTCAATTATACAGACTTGAAAGGAGAGAATATGGAAGTTTTAAAGGAAAGGGTGTTCAAAGGAATTGATGGTTCATTTGGTGTAGAAATTTTGAGTAGTGTTCTAATAGAAGTAACAACCTTTCCTCTTGCTATCCCTTGCCCAGAACTAGTTAGAGAGTGTATTACGAGGTATGATCTTATTTCCAAAACCATCAAAAGAGATAATGGTGAAACCCTCCTCACAATAAACTGGGAAGTTATTTCCTCCATTTTCAAATTACTTGATTATCAGTTCTCAAACTTTTCTCCCACCCAATCAATTACTGATTTCAATGCAAATAAAACTGGACATCGGAATAATGTAGCAAAGTATTGGTTGAAGATTCCTCAGAGGGGTGGCTCCAGATTACCCAAGTATCCCAACAAGAACCATATGCTTCCCCACATTCACGATGTCATGTTACTGCTACACTGAGTTAGAGGTTCGACTGAGGCCTACAATTTCGATGATTGGATTTACTGCTATGTACAACTGGTACTGGAAGGAAAACAATACCTTGATTGGGCAGAGCTGATTGCCGATTCCATGAGGGAGCAACTGAGCATGGCCAAATAGTTCAAGTGGAATTTCTTCATGTCCTCGTATCTGATATATTGCTTGGCATGTGTTAAAGAGATAGTGGGTATACCTAGGCAACTTGTTGAGGGAGAGGTTTCTGTGTATGATTTTTACCCTATGTTACATTAGGATAATGCTTTGCAAGACTTTAGGAGAGTACATAATGCCTTCCTGGGAGATTTATGTTATAAGTTAAAGAACATGAAAACCAAGAGGATGCTTGAGGATGCACTGGCCTAAGTGAATAAATACGGTAGTTTCTTTGTTCAGTTTCCTCGCTTTTGTTACATAAGAGTAGGCAGTTTCGAGGAAGAGCCTTTCAGGCTTCCTCGTTTTTGTTCGGATTGTTTTGTTCTGGCTGAGATCTGTAGGCAGTTGGCTACCATGATTAAGAAGGCTCAACCCAGGGATAAATGGGAGGATCATTTTCCTATTCAATTGGGTATTTTATCCTGTAGTTCAATGTCAGATGCTTTAAGCATTGGAGCCGACTTGAAAAATTTCAATTTTCCACTATATCATGAAAGAAAGGGCTTTGATAATAAAGGCTTCTCACAGAGTCTTGGTTTGATGTCACACCTTCCAATCTCACACCTGGAGGACTTTTGGGAAGATTGCAATGATGAGCTTGAGGTGTTCAAAAGGGCAAACATGAGAATGGTTTTCGAACAGGTAGTTTCACTGCAGGTGAAACTTGACATAAGTGGGCTTGAAGAGGATTATCTGGAGCTTTTTGAACCTGGATACTTAGACCAAGTTGAACCCAAAATATCCTGCATTAATTGGGATGTAGAAGAAGAGGATGACATACAACTTAAAACAAAGAGGGTCTTGGAAAGAATTGTGGAATGGGTTAACAAGAGAAGAACAATGAAACTAGGCAACAAGATTGGTCCTGCAACAGGTAGTGAGGCTGCTCTACGTTCCCCAAAATGTTTTTCTAACCCCACTTCTATGCCTGTTCATGCAGGTAAAGATAAGAAGCCATCTTATACCAAGCACAAGCCCAATCTAGCTCTGGACTTTTCTGCTCCTCGATATACCAGGTCACAGAGTGCTGTGCAGAAGAGAATGGACCAGATCAAAGATACAGAGGCAAAGGAAAAAATTCTTGATGCTCAGATTTTTGAAGTCGAGGATCTTAACAGTGACATTGTCAACACCATGGATTCTCATGCGGTCACCATAGCCATGACGTCGTTCCCTAAGGTGATCAGAGGAGCAACTAGTTCAAATGCAACTCCTAAGTGGCTAACCACTTCAATAAGCAAAAAATGGAGTTTCATTCCTGTGACCATCCCAATTCAGGACATGGTGGTTAAGTACACGGAGAAGGGTCCCAAACAAAATAAGTTCAAGACAACTGCCATATTGGATAATGATGAAGGGACTGGAAAGTGGGTTTCCAAGATTGCTTCGTACAAGCCCAAAGATGAGAATAAGGAGGTAAACGCAGAGGACTTTGAGATCACCAAAGTGGAGCTCGAGAACATGAGTAGGGATTCAGATAATCACTTCTTCCAAGTATTGGCTAAGAAGATTCTCACCAGGTTAGAAAAAGATGGGCAGGAGAAAAGGGAGCTAAAGCGGCATATCAAAATTCTTGCTCAATTCATTGATAGCATCGGCTGCTTCGAAGCACTTCCCATATCCCATGCTTCAGAAAGATTTGACCCTACTTCACCTGAGAACAAAAAGCTAATGAGTTAGGTTCAATGAGCCAAAAGCATCATGAGGGCTGTGGAGAAATGGATTGAAGGAGTGATTAAAGATGGTGAAAAGTATATCACAAGCTCCAGGAAGTTATGCGACAGATGCAAAGCCTCATTGCAGAGATTCAGAACTAGATTGTGCCTTGGGAAAAAGAAGAACATAAATGGGAAGATGTCTTTCCCATGCTCACCAAGATAGAAGAGTACGAAGCCACCAAATTTTTGACAGAACATTCAATCAAGTTGGTAACTGATGAGTGCCAACTCTTCGTATTGAAGAAGACTATAATGTGGTGGGTACTCACATTCAACTCTATAATTTATGATGCTAGGACTGTTGTTTATGAGCTTCAAGACCTTCAGTGCAGCTTGGTTAATGACAACAAAGTGGTTAATCCAAACCATGATTGGCAACTGGGGATTTGTGAACTGAACACGCAAGATGCGATAAAGGCTTTTAGGCTATACATGGAGAAAGTTAAGGCCAAAGGCAATTTCACTCCCGTAGATATAACACAAGTCACTTGGATCGAGTCCATGCCATTTATCGGTAACTATCAGTTGCCTAAGCATGCCAAGAAAAAGGTGAAGCACAGATGGGACAAAGAAGCCGCAAAAGCAAAGATCAACGCCATGAAAAATCCAAGCTAGTCTATAATTCAGGAGCTCACAACCACCCACGATGCCCAGAAAAGTGGAGGGGAGGATGATGATGGAGAGGAAGTGTAGCATGATGATAGTGCTCCATTTTTATTTTATGTGTTTTTCATAATTTTGCAAATGACTTCGGGACACCTGTCCCAAAAATACTTTGTTGGTTTTATAACTGATTCGGAGGAGGTTGAGTTTTGAGGGAGATCTCTTCTGTTCTAAAAGACTACTATAAATTGGATTAAGATAGATAGAAAAAGGGTTAGAATAGTTTACTTAGATTTTTATTTTATTTTTAGAAGTTCTATTTTTGTTGGAAGGAAGTCATCAGTTTTTAAAACCTGAAATTGGAAAGAACATATACATGTATTGTTGTGTCTTTGTTGCATGAAATATATATATATATATATATATATATATAAAGATCATATGTGTTTTGGAGAAGAAAAACCTTTGAGTTTTGAATATGTGGGATGGTATTTCTTTGCAAATATTAATCTAATTAAACGACTATGATCACCTTTCCAATGGAAAATGTTGTTATTATTCCGGGATTCCTTTCTGTGTGTTTTTACAAGATTTGTGTTTTGAAAATAGATTTTATTTCTCTTACCTATTTTTAATGAAGTACTGAATCGGTGTTTCTGAACTTTGTTTCGATCACTTACCGATTTTCATGTAGAAGCGTTTTGAAGAATAGCGTCCTCTGAAATATTTGAAAAACCTTAGCCTCTCATCCAAGAATGAAGTAGGCAGCCTTATGTTCTTTCAGGTTAAAAGCATATCAGTTTAATTTAATTAGATTATTCCCTGAATAACTAATGAAGGGAGTTGTACCTATCAAAAATTCAGAGGGAAATGGTGTATGTCACACTTGCCCAACTGTTTAGTTGAACTTTTGTCTTTCAAAGAAGGCGACAAAGTTTGAAATAATTTAATTTGAAGAAAGGCAAAAATCTGCTCACTAACAATACTATTGAGGATGATGCCATAGACGAACAAAGTGCATTAGAAGATGACTACCAGGAGAATGAAAGAGAAGTTAATCTCTTTATGGCACTAGATGAACTAGTTGGTGAAGATGAGGAAGAAGAAGACATTGAAGCCGAAGTGGATCTAGAAGGTGAGCTTATAAGTGCTCTTGAGGAGTTAAGTAAAACAAGAAGAGAACTCAAGAAGGTCAAGCTTTCTGCAGCAGAAGATCAAGATCACTTGGAGAAATCATTGGATGGATCCAATCAAGTCATCTCTAATTTGAAACTTTAGTTGGAAGAAGCCAAGAGGATATGTGAAGTTACATCCTCTGATTTTATGAAGATGGAAAATGAGCATCAAGATCTGGAAGTAGAAATAGTGAAGCTCAGAAAGGAGATTGAAAAAAGTAAGGATGAACTAAAAGTGAGAAGCAAATAGGAGGGTAGCACAGAAGTCTTGGACAAGATGTTGAGCAAACAGAAGCAATCGAAAGATACCGGTGGCTTAGGATTTGAAGAAGGACAAAGTTCAAACAACAAAGACACATCCGATAAGGAGATACAGTTCACTTCTTCAAGTGAAGGTGAAGAGAAGAAGGCTTTCACGGTAAGAAAAGATACCGGTAAGAAGTCTTATGTAGATGCTGTTAGAAACCAACACACAAACTGGTATACACAATCTATAAACTAGAGGCCACACTCAATGTACCAACATGCAGGTCCTAGGAGAAATGTAAGAGTTGATCATGAAGGATTTACCAAAGTTAGTAGCATGAAAGGAAGACCCCCGGTGAGGCAGATGTTTGTAGGACAAGGCAACCTAACCGACATGTTCTAAACTTTCATGGTTATTGTTACCGATGTAACAAATTTGGACATAAGTTAGCTGACTGTAGATTAACCAATAAGCCCACTATGAGTTATGAAAGTAGAAATCCATTTAATGCACTCTGGGATATGAATGTTGTCTATTATCAGTGCAATGGATTTGGTCAGGAGTTTTTAATGTAGGAAGAATAAACTGGTGTCCTACAATAGTTTCAAAGATTCATCATTCAATGAAAATGTGAAATAATATAACTGTCAATAGTTTGGATATATAGCAAAATTTTGTAAGAATAGGAAAATCAAGTAGAAGAGGACATATCCTAATTAGGAACTGGCAGCCAAGATGGAGCACAAGATTGTAGCTAATAAGAAGGAAACTAAACTAGTATGGGTTGAGAAAGAAAAGGACAAGGAAGAATCAAGTCTGATAGTGCAGACTACCCTACATGCTGAAAGAAGAAATCTATGGGTTGTAGAAAGTGATTGTTCCAACCACATGACCAGTGATAAAAAGAAATTTATCAAACTTGAAGACTGGAATGGTGGCTCAGTAAGGTTTGGAGATAACTCATCGATCAAGATAAATGGATAAGGTACTCTAAACATTGATGGCAAATTGAAAGCACATGATGTTTATTCTGTGGAAGTCCTGGACCACAATTTGTTTAGTGTAAGTCAGATGTGTGACAAAGGTTATAAATTTACCTTTGATTGTACTAGTTGTCAAATAAAGAAGGAGAGTACCGGTCAGACTGTAGCCGAAGGCAAGAGGATAGATGGTAATGTATACAATCTGAAAGAATGTTTTGAATCCCAATGCATGTTAGGATATGTGGATGAAAGCTGGTTGTGGTACAAAAGATTAGGCCATATAAATTTTAATAATCTAGTTGCAGTAAGAAAAAAGGGATGTGTAAGAAATATTCCACCCATCATAAAATCGGTAAACACGTTTTATGATGAATGTGTGAAAGGAAAGAAAACTAAGGTGAGCTTTAGAACAAAAGAACACAACACCTCAAGACCACTTGAAGTTGTACATACAGATCTATGTGGTCCGAATAGGACAAGAACTCTTGCCGGTGAAAGATATTTTATGCTCTTCGTTGATGACTATTCAAGAATGACATGGGTCACTTTCCTACAAGATAAATCACAAGCATTTGATAGATTCAAGATCTTTAGGAAGATGGTGGAGAAGGAAAGTGGGTGCAAACTGAAATGCCTAAGATCAGACCGGTGTGGAGAGTTCACATCAAATGAGTTTGAAGATTATTGTGAAAGACATGGAATTAGAAGGCAATACTTAGCCCCCAGAACACCACAACAAAATGGTCTGGTAGAAAGGAAGAACAAGATAGTAAAGGAGATGGCCAAAACCATGTTAAATGAGGCAAGTTTGTCAGACATGTATTGGAAGGAAGCGGTTCGTATTGCTGCATATACCTTGAATCGGGCTCAACTAAGAACAAACAACAAAATGACACCTTATGAGTTGTGGTATGACCGAAAACCATCAGTCAAGTACTTCAAGGTATTTGAAAGCAAGTGTTTTATCAAGAGAGATATGGATGGTTTAGGTAGTTTTGATTCCAGGAGTGATGAAAAAATCTTACTTGGTTACTCATATAACAACAAGGCCTATAAATGCTACAACAAAAGACTAAGAAGAGTCATTGAAAGTGTGCATGAAAGAGTTGATGAGGACATGCATAAAGAAAGACAAGCACAAGTGAACTGGTATGATGATTTTGGTGATGAAGGTGAAGAAGCTTAGTCAGACAATGAACCGGAAGAAGAATCCAAAAGGTCCCTAATCAGTATGTGCAAATGAACCACCTAGAAGAGAAAATTTTAGGGAATAAGAGTGATGGTGTGCAGACTAGGAGAAGACTTGCCCAGAATGATGAACAAGTCAATTTCTGCCTTATGACTAAAGTAGAACCTAAAACATTCAATGAGGCCAACAAAATTCAGAAATGGATTGATGCCATGGAAGAAGAGTTGCAGTAGATTGAGAAGAATAAGACTTGGGAATTAGTCCGTAGACTGGAAGACAAGAACATCATTGGTACCAAATGGGTCTACCGAAATAAGATGAATGAAGAAGGTAAAATTGTTAGGCATAAATCTAGACTTGTGTGCAAGGGTTACTCTCAAGTAGATGGCATTAATTTTGAAGAAAGATTTGCACCGCTAGCTAGATTAGAAGCAATTAGAATGTTTCTAGCTTTTTCTGCCTATAAGGGTTATAAGGTATATCAAATGGATGTAAAATCCGCCTTCCTAAATGGAAATTTGGAAGAAGAAGTGTATATGGAGCAACTAGAAGGATTTCTATTACATGATGATGAAACCTTTGTGTGCCGGTTGAAGAAAGCCCTGTATGGTTTAAAGTAGGCTCCTAGAGCATGGTATTCAAGGTTAGATCAGTATCTGAAGGAGAAAGGATTCAAACAAGGAGTGTTGACATCAATCTATACATCAAGGTAGATGGAAATCACATGATCATTGTGGTTGTGTATGTAGATGACATCATTTTTGGAGGCAATAAGGAAACTCTTTGTAAAGACTTTGCTGACCAGATGCAGTCAGAATTTGAGATGTCAATGCTTGGAGAATTGACATATTTCCTTGGTTTGTAGATATCACAACAAGATAAGGGAATATTTATCTCACAAAACCAAGCATGTAAAGGATGTGTTAAAGAAATTTCAAATGGGGGACTACAAACCGGTGAGTACCCCATGGTGACCGAAAGCAAATTAAACAAGAATGATGAATCACTGGTGGTGGATCAGACATTGTATAGATCCATGATAGGCAACTTACTGTATCTTACTGCTTCTAGACTGGATATAGTGTAGGCAGTGTGCATGGTGGCTAGATTTCAAGCTGCACCTAAGCAGTCACATATGAATGTGGTAAGTAGAATTTTTAGGTACCTGCAAGGAACACTTAGTTATGGATTGTAGTACCCCAAATAAGGGGAATTCATCTTGGAAGCATATACTGATGTTGATTGGGTAGGTTGCATTGATGACTGGAAGAGCACAAGTGGTGGTGCATTCTTCCTAGGTGACCGGTTGGTCTCATGGCATAACAAGAAGCAAGATTCAATCTCCCTATCAACTGTTGAAGCAGAATACATTGTTGTTGCTACATGCTGCTCTCAAGTGCTTTGGATGAAGAAAACACTCAAGGACATATAGGTGGACATATAGGTGGACATATATAATCCTATTCCCATCTGGTGTGATAATTCAAGTGCCATCAACATATCAAATAATCTGGTAATGCATTCAAGGACAAAGCATATAATGATCAAGTATCATTTTCTTAGAGAGAAGGTTGAAGGATAGGAAGTAAAGATGGAATATGTTCCTACGGGAGAACAAGTGGCAGACATCTTCACCAAACCATTACCCGTAAGCATTTTTGAGTACTTAAGACACAAGTTGGGAGTTGTGTCACCTACCTCACGTGCTTAGGTTTGTTAAGAGATATATGGTTCAGGGGGAGTTCATAGCAACATTTATATCTCTTGAACCACATACTGATCATAGGGAAAGTTCAGGGTTGTATTTCTCAGTACCGGCTATAATCACTAAGAGAAGATTTGACTAAGGGGGAGATAAGTATGAATCGAAGGGAGATAATGAAGTACCCTAACCCTTTATCATTGTCTCAAAGGGGGAGAAATCTACCAGTGTGAAGTCTTGCAATAAGTTGACATCAATGCCAAAAAGGGAGATTGCTGACATTATTGGCATTATGTTGTCATTGATGTCAACTGGTTTGACATGGTCACCAGTGAGTAAGAATTGGTGACCGGTATGGGAGAAGTAATACATGATGATGTCAATCCATATGTGTGTAAGAATATAGAACAAAGGTTACCGGTACACATGAAATGCATCATCTATCGGTAAAGTAGGACCACCAGTAAGGGAAAGCAAGCAAGCAAGCAAGTAAAAGAAGAATTGAAGGATGTGAACCAAAATACATAGAGAAGTTTAATACCGCCGAAAAATGGACTGAGTAGTAGGACCAACATGTTTGATGGAAGGTCAAGTTGATCCACCGATAGACAAGAGGTTTGTAGGTATGAAGGATAACCGGTGAAGTTAGGTTATATCGGTAAGGTGAGTTGAACCAATAGTCAATCTTGGTCGGTGAAGGATGTCAAATCGACATAGCAAACCAAACATGGATGGATGTCAACAAGGATGACAGGTGGAAGCCAGGTGGTGATCATGCAGAGGTCAGTGAAGTGTTCATCGATGTAACAGTCAGCAAGTAGGTCAACTTTTAAGAAGAACCCACAAATCATGGAAGGATGGCAGAAGGTTGTGGCTCGAGGAAGATAGGGTGCCAAGCGATTGAACTGATCTTGCAAGAAGATCTAATCTTCGTACTCGTTTACTGAAGGAAACAACCAAGCCATTAAAGGCATGTGACAAAGAAACACAAAAAAACATAGTGCAAACATCCAAATATAGAAAACACACATTGCAATGCGAGGTATTGGCGGTGCAAATCGATTACATGTAGATCATCTCTCCAAAAAATTAGATCAGATCATCTCTCCAGAAAGATCGAGTTGGTGAAAGAAAAACCTAACACAACATTGTTTGAATGTTTTTTTTGGAAGGAACCCTAAAAGATAAATATGTGAACTTGAGACTGGTATCAGTGGATGCTGGATGCGAGGTATGAGTGAGAAGAGAGTCTGAGAAAGGAGAGAGATTATCTACCTTATATTTCATTCCAAAAAAGTTGTAGAGTGGGTTAGCGGGGTGAATCAGTGAGAGGGTCTAACCAATAGAGACAGAGTAACTGGTAATCTGTTGCAGTTATGATAGTCAAGCTAACTAGTGAGAAGTGATTGGTTAAGAAGGCATCCAAGAGTGACATAGTGGGGTGTGAGGCTGAGGGAGAAATAAGAGAGGCTAGGAGTAACTGGTGAGTGATCAGAGAGAGTAATCTGATAACCATTAGTGTGAGAACCAGTGAAGAAGAGGAGTTTGTTAACTGACAAAAATCCATTGATCAGGTGTTGCAGAACTCATTTGCAACTAGGTGCTATAATTGTATAAAAAATGTATTTCATTATACAACACCGAGTTGGAGCTTGGTGTAGGGGTTGGTGTTCCTTGGGTTGGTGCTCTAAATCATTGTAATATGTTGTTTCATTGTGAGGCTAGATTTGAACAGTAGAATCCAACATCATTTCTCATCGAGGTTTTTCCCATATTGGGTTTTCCTTGTACACCTGGTGTTGTGGGTTATGCATTTGTGTGTTTGCCTCTTTTGATATCCTCTCTTATCTTATCAGTTTATTGGTTTAGTGTTTAGGTTGATAACCAGTATTCCAAGCTTGGGTTAAAAAGAAAAGTTTTAGGAACCATTGATTCACCCCCCTCTCAGTGGTACATTGTGTTCAACATAAACATTGCATTCGAAATTTCACAAGCGAAAGACTTAACCTAATATCCTAAAGGATTTCCAAAAGAGATTACTTAATTAAACTAATTAACAGTAAGGTTGATTAAACCAACTCATGATAGAATGATTACAACATGAACATGGAAATTAAGTTTCATTAAGAGATTACAATAAGCATGATTGAATTCATACAACTGTGTTCAGTTACATTATATTTCTAAAGCTACATGAATCATAATCCATATCATTGCATTTAATCAATAATTCCATTCATATAAATACAAGGTCTACCATCTAAGTCACATCATAATAACATTGCATTTAGGTCACAAAGTCTCATAAAAATACATAATGATTACATCAAAGTACAACTTTCCATGAAGGCATACACAAACAAATGGTACATCTGACCACATAAGGTCCAAGAGATACAAAAATGACCTAAGAAGAACAAAGAGGATCCAACTGGTACATGGAATGGAGTAAATCCAAGAGAGAAATTGGAACACCTACGAAGCTAATCCCTCACAAGAAAGGAACTAACAAAATACTCGATGGAAAGTGGCACTACCACCCAACCATGTGGCCCAAAAAGGGACCACCCCTTTGTGCAAGGATATAGTAATCATGCCCTCAAGAAAACCACAATAAAGCATCACATGGTCTAATATATACATTGGGTACTCACATAAGGCATAAACATATAGATATGACTGTCACAAGAATGATCCAACTAAAACCAACACAATACTACACACTAGTGAACATCAGGGAAGAGTGTCATCACATAGTTGGTATGGGTTATCCCAATAGGCCTCCATAGGCTCTGGCCCCCATCTCGGGTTATCCTGGTAGCCTCTCCCAAACCCCTGGCCCCCATCCATGACTCATGTGGACCCAATAAACCTTTCGTGAGGACAAGGTGGTTGGTTTTTCCATTCCAAGCCTTCCCATTGCATCCTGAGTTTGTACAAGCACTCAACCATGAGCGGGGGACAATTAATCTTGATTAATATTTTAACTACCCAAACCCCTAATAGATTATTACGTTATCACTTAATTATCCAAATTCTGACGGGTTATCCTGGCAACCACTTTGGCCGCGACCCCCTCTTGGAAGCCACTCTACCTTATGATACTACACAACCTCCAAATAACTCCAAGGAAAAACACAAAAGACAACCATACACAGGGAGTTCAAGCAAAACTGAAGAAACATAGTTGGTTACACAAACCCTCTACCAAGGTGTAACCAACTGGAGGTGTGATACAAACAAACCAGTTTATTCACAAGACAAGACCACAATAGGGTTAAAGCAAATATAGCCACTGTTGTCACATAAATCTATCCAGTTTAATTAAATAAATATTTTCTATTTATTTGATTAAAAATCTACTAGCCATCAGTTAATTAAATTAACATTTAATTAATTCATCTTCAAATCATTCTCCTATTAATTAAATTAATTATTCAATTTATTTTAATTAATTCATTAAACTAAATTCACAATCAATTAAATGAATAAATCCTATTTATTTCATTTAATCCCCTTTCTTCTTTTAAATAAATTAAATAAAACATTTATTTAAATCACTAAATCCCCCCCAGTTGCATTCTCCTAAAAATATTTGTTGAAATAAATAAATTTTATTTTAATAAAAAACCTATTTTCCCCCACCCACCAAACCCACTTGCAATCCTAATCCCCTTCTAGACTCTTCTAACCCCTTCCTAATTAGCCTAATCCATCCCCTAATTATTGTCACATTCCTAAGCAACTTGAAGTCACTTCTCAAAGACTTCAAAGTCTTTGAAAAGAATTTAAGGCTTGATGTGTTCAACAATTTAACCTCTAAAGTCTTCTAAACCACTAATGGCTCTTACATGACCATTTATGGTCCACTTGCACCCATGGTTAGGGACTTTGACCCCTAACTCAACCCTCATGTGATCCATGTGTCTTCTCAATCATTTATTGCTTTGACCATGGTTATCCTCACTAACTCTTGCACAAGAGTTTATCCATTGGATAAAGCATTATTCCTTGAATAATAAATTTATCCATTCAACTCAACATTAACCTTACCTCACAGGTTAACCCTCAGGTCATGTCAAGCATTTAATGCTTCTTCCCTCTCCTCTCAACCCATCTCATGTTGACACTTTTCATCCCGGGATTGGGTTGAAAGTCCTCACATGGATCTTAAAGCATTCAATCCTGACCCTTGTTGAGATTACTCAATCTCGACCATCCATTGCTCCATTTTCCCTATAAATAGAGCCCATTTCTTCATAATCAAGATCCTAAAAACTTGTATGCATTTACCTTATAGTCATTTTTAGATAGAGAGCATTTAGCATAAATCATTCGTATTCACTCTTTTGGCTTAAAAGCAACACTAGCTAATTAGATAATCTCTCATTTTAGCTTTTATTCACACTTGCATAGCATAGATTAATCATTTTTCAATCTTGAACCTCCATAACGCATCCATAGTGCAAAAAGCTGCTGAGAGCTACACTTATTTGGAACTTTGAGAGGAGAGTAACAAGGAAGGAGAAGCTACCAACATGGTAGAGAGCATATGGAGATGTTTAGTTACATTTTGTAGATTCATTAAGTTTTCTATTTGTTTTGTAGTGTCTTTCTTGATATGCTTGCTTAGGATAGTGTTTTCCATGTGATTTCTAACACTTACAAATTGGTTTCTTGTTTGTTGTTTGTGCTTTGTTATAATAACTAACGCTTCCATTTTGTAGAGCATCATTTGGTGAATTCGACGTGAATCAAACACAAATCAAAGAGCAACCTTTAAAAAAAAAAAATACTAATTTTTGAATGTTTTAATTGACACATAGGTCGTGCTCTTGTGCTTTTGTTCTCGTTTTAGCGCTATCACAATTTGGTATTTTAGCGCTATTGTCCCCAAATTGGTGCTTTTGTTTCTATTCTAGCACTATTGACCCTCAAGTAGTGCTATTGTTCTAGTATTAGCGCTTTTGACTCTCTGTTTGACAACATTTATTTTAGCTCTATTGTATTTTCTGTTGCGCTTTCGTGTTAAATAGCGCTTTTTCTCTCACACAGGGTAGCATTATTGTAACAAAGAGTTGTAAAAAATACCTTGTAACCAAAAAATCAAATTTTTTTAGGCTTGTAGAAGCCCACCATGTATGCAGATTTTGCTAACTTCTTGTTATTTTTGCAGGTTTGAACTAACCCAATTTTTCTTAGGATTTTAGAAATTCACTTCCTTTTTTTATTGCAAGTTAAAATCAACCTCAAACTTTATTTTGGTGTTTAAAACTCAACAAAAACAAACTTTGCTTTTCTTGCAAGTTAGGGAACTTCAAACTTCATTTTTGGTGCTTTAAAACTCAACAAAAACAAACTTTGCTTTTCTTGCAAGTTAGGGAACTTCAAACTTCATTTTTTTGGAGCTTAAAAATCAACAAGACAAACTTTGCTTTTCATGCATCAACTCAAACTAAAATTCACACTCCACACTTTGTTTTGGGCAAACTAAAAAGAACAAGCCACTTTTCCTTCAAAGCTCAAAGCAATTTACTTCAAGCAAACGTGCTTTTCATTTAGGTGACCAAGATTTCAATTTCCTAGTTTACTCAACATATTGCCTTTGAAGTTAAAAAGAACACCATTATTGTTGGAGCAATATCTCCAAATAGTTAGATCATAATGCAATGAGGGGTTAAAAAAAACAAGTGTCTTTTGTGTTTGGCACGTTTGTGCAAAGTTTGTCAAGTGGTCCTACTTCTAACACACACTATCCTCTCCCTTGGCTTCCGTGGTCCTAGGTGCAAGAGAAAAGTGTTAGTAACACTCAAAGTTTATATTTTTACGAGAGGCCTGCCAAGAGACACATCACTCTTGGGAATGACCTCGCATGGTAAATCCTTCGAGCCGCTATAGAAATCAGGTGTGAGCGAAAGCTGTAGCCTTGGGTATAGTTGTTCGTATAGTGTAACTTGCCGAAAGGACAAATGGGCCCCACCACAAGTTACAAGGCTCTTAAGTGAGTCATTGTAGAATGAACTTATGTCCAAAGAGATCAAAAATTACTAAACACCTTTATGTAGTAGCCCACCTATTCTATTGATTGAGGATATTTGTGAGAAGTTCAGTGCAAGAGCATAGAAGGTTTTTCTCCCAAGATACTCACCATACATATTTCCTTGAGTAGAAACATAGCTTTTTGAAAGGCTACTTGTAGCTTGATAAAAGTGGTGACTCCCTCATCATAGGGATCATCTATTTGTTATGCTCGTGCAAGACTTAGTATATCACACCCTTACCTGCCATGGCAGGATTCATAAGGTATCTAGTACCAAAGTTGAAGAAATATCAAGATGTGGGCTGAAATTATTGCAATTGACCATTTGACCTTAGGGATAAAGTGTGTTTGAAGTGTCTTCATTTTGTGTCAAGACCAATGATAAACTGAGCCGACTTCAGGCTTTTTGTAAAAGCATACTCAAAAACATTTGGAAAAGGGGTAAAAAAAGTCCAAAGATTGGGTTGATTTAGACCCACACTTATTTGTGCCTTTTGAGGCAACATTCTTGTGTTTATGTGCTTACTTTGTTTTCTTGTCAAAGAAAAATAAAAAAAATCAATTCCGAAACAAGTATTAATCCAACACAAACATTTTCACATACCAGCAAAGATAAAAAACAAAGTGCAAACAACAAAGTATCAAACTATATGACCATTATTCACATTTTGAGAAAGAAGAATCTTCATCAACATATCAACTTGAAGAAAATACCATTGAGCTCAAAGGTTTTCATCAAAAGAAGGAAATTATACTATCTTAATAAACAAATTTTTGTCTCACATAGAACCTTCTTACATCACATGCATCTATATCTTCAAGGAAAATCCAACAAGTTTGATCAAAAGTCTTTAAACCGCAGAGCTTTTACTCAATATAGAGCTTTGAGTTATCATAAAAATAAGGGAGGCAAAATCAATCCTGCCTTCTTTCCAGACATTTGCATCACATATAACTCAACTGGAGATGAAACACCGACCCCTGAAAGAGAAGAGTAAGAGTTTGTTCCTTTTGTAACATAGAGTTTCTATTGAAGTTAACATTTCATCCATTCTCACATTCACACATCATCAATTCATTCCAACTCTCGAAACATAAAGAGATCCTATCCTAAGTTCTTCTTAGATATTGCTTGAATCAAACACAACATTTCACTTTTTAGAGTGGCTCTACATCTAGGATAAACTCATCCTAAGAGGCATTTCTACGCAGGTTAAAACTAGTCTATGAGTGAATCCTCTCATTACTAGGTAGTTGGGTCTGTAACACATCTCATGCCTCTCTAAACCTTATCATATCAAAAATTGTCAAGCAAACACAACAAGCAATTTATAGGACTTTGGTAACATCTACCTTTAGTGTTAGAGATCCATATGAAAAACACTTCACCAAACATATATCTCTCATTCCATCACCAACTCATCATCATGTTCACCAAACTTCAAACAAAAACTTGTAAACAAAGTGGCTCAAACTAGATCAAGGTCTAGACAACTAGAAATTGAAGAGGAAGAGGAGGAAAATCTCAATGAATTCCAAGAAGCCCTTGGAGGAAACACAAATGATGAAAATCTAAGTACTCCTACTCCTACAACAATAGAAAGGGCACAACATAACCCTCTCTTCAATCAACTTTTTGATGAAATCCTCAGGAACAATGCTGATGGTCACTTTTTAAGACTTGCCCAAGAGGGAACCAAACTACCCTCTGATTTTGATACAACACAACTAAGGCAAGCATCGGAACACCAGAGTCGTAATGAGGATGAAAGAGGTCGAGATCACATTAGATACAACCTTAATCAAGGAAATCCCCCACCTCCTCCTCCTCCAAATGATGTTGACATGTTGCGGCAACAAGTAAAGAATCTCGCCCAACAACTCCATAGTTGTGTGAAAACAAACCAATTTTCACTTAATGATATTTGTCCCTATCCCTTTAATAGGAACCTACATATGCTACCTTTTCCATGAGGGTTTGGAACACCTAAGTTTGAAAAGTATCAAGGAAAAGGAGACCCTCGCGATCATGTTAGAGAGTTTCATTCAGCTTGGCTAGATGTGGCATATGAGGACACATACCTAATGCGACTTTTTCCCCAAAGTTTGGGAGAGACAACCACATCATGGTTTTCTCGATTACCAGGCGACATTAGGACATTCGAAGAAATGGTCCAAAAATTCATTGCACATAACTCACATAACATTGAATGCGATATCACCATGGCCGATCTGTGTAACACCAAGAAAAAACTAGGGGAGCTATTTTCAGCTTTCCTGCAATGATGGCAATAAATGTCTAGCAGATGTTCCCTTGAGCTACCTAAAAGAGAGCTAGTGGAAATATTTATTTCCAACTTGAACGAAGAAATGGAATTTCATTTTGACATGAAAGGCACAAAGTCCTTTAATGACATGATCACCCAGGGTTTAAAATGTGAATGGGCACTCATCAAAAAGTGACTTATCAAAATATACAATGAACCCAAAGATGCGCCTCGCCCGCGATTCAACAGTGATAAACCTAACTTCTGGAATAAAAACAAAAACAACGTCAATGATGGGGTTGTAGATGCAAGGACTATCAAAAGTGCACAACCTATGGTCTGATTTGTAGGGCAAAACCCCCCTCCTAAGACCAACATGGTTCCTCCCCCACCAAATCAAGGACGCAATGTACAATAAGAAGAACCAAGGCAAAGACAATAAAATTATAAACCAAAACGTACATACACTCCCTTAGGGGAACCTATTGAAACAATGTTACGTCAATTGGTCTCTTCAAATCTGGTGACCTTACCAAAAACATCCAATTACGAACCTCTAGTCAAACCTTCATGGTGGAGGGACAATGAACATTGCGAATTTCATCAAGGGAAAGGGCATAAAACAAGCAATTGTCACATATTGAAAGATCTTGTTCAGGATCTTATTGACCGAGGCAAGATTGAAATTGAAGGACACGATCCAAAAACTACAAATAATGATCATCTTATGTTTAAGAATCCACTTCCATCACAAGATCAAAGGGCTCCTTCCACTTCAGGGTGAATTACAGATACCACCGATTATATGTGATCCGCCTATAATTACATTATGAATCACCTATACGATGCCAATGAATAAATTGCAACCATTACCATAAAAAATCCAAGTTCTACTTGCAATGTTGTTACGCATCGCAACAAGATCACCGTTAAAGCAGCTCCACAAGGCACCCCTTCCATCCCAAAGCAGTATAACCTTATGGAACAGTTAGATAAGATGCCCACACTTATCTCCATCTTAGAGATTTTGCGCCTATCCCCATCTCATAAAACAATCTTGGATCAAGCTCTCCAAGAGGCATCAGTCCTTATGAATCTAAATATAGATCAATTCCAAGCTATGGTTGTAAATCTAAGGTCATCAGCATGTCTCACTTTCTCGGAAAGTGACAATACATCCTTCCAACAGCCTCATAACGCCTCACTCTATATTGAAGGATTTATCAACCAACACAAAATCAAGCGAGTCTTGATCGACAATGGAGCATGCCTAAATATATATACATAACAATTAGTCACAACATTAGGATATGTAATTGAATTAGTGGATCCCCGCAAAAAGATAACCATAAAAGCTTATGATGATGCAAAGCGTTCATCCAAAGGAGCAATTGTGTTACCAATCCGAGTGGGCCCAGTGGTGAAGCACATCATATGTCAAGTTCTGGAACTTCCTCTACCATATAATTTGTTGTTAGGAAAACCTTGGATACACACCATGCAAGCCATTCCATCCACCTATCACCAGTGTATCAAGTTCCCTCATTACGGTGTAGAAATTACAATCCTTGGTGATGCAAATCCCTTTGCATATTGTCACAATATCAACTTGTAGATGTCTAAAACTGGTCAATGCTTGTGGAATCATACTTTAACATTTGAGCATTGCCTTATTTTAGGGTTTTTGCGTTGCATTAACATTTCTTCTATGTCACGCACTTGGTTTTTATCATTTGCGAGCATCGAGTCCTTCTTCTGCATTCTTCATTTATCTCGCTCTCGAATTTGGTCTTGTCGACAACAATCTTTAGTCATGATTTTGGTCAATCTTATCCTGTTGCATCAATGTGCATGCTCATTTGTTATCATTTTGGACATCGTCAATCCTAATTAGGGTTTTGTCCTCTTATCAATCTTGTCATTTTGCGATCGATTTGTCATCAATCATTGTCCTCTTATCAATCTTGTTGTTTTGAGATCGATTTGTCATCGATCCTCGTCCTTGTCAATCTCGTCAATTTTGCGATTGATTTGTCATCGATCCTTGTCCTCTTCAATCATGTCAATTGGCGCATATCAATTTGGTCTCTTTATCAATATTGGTCAATTTGTCAACCAATTTCAATTGTTTATCAATCAAATCATTTATCAAGTCAGAATCATGATCAAATCGAATCTACATCAATTATCTATCGTCAAGACCTAATCTTCTAAAGTTTTATGATTTATTCATTTAATCTTGTTTGGCATTTTCCCTCTAGGTTAAATAATTTATTTATTTATCCTAAGTCTTCTTGTCACAATTAAATATTTGTTTAATTGGCTAATTAATTCCTCCTCTTTTTGTGAATTAATTAATGAATGAAAAATTGTTAATTAATTCACTTAATTTTCTAATTTCATCAATTTCTAATTTTCTAATTTTCCTAATTCCTAATTTCCACCTCATTTTCTAATTTGCTAAATTCAATTTCCACCTAATCAATTCCTCTCTAGTCTCTCCCTATTTTTGTGCTTCAGTGGAAGCATGAATTTCTCATGCGTCATACTGTTGGCATAGCAAGATGTCATAAAGCTTTTAGTCCTCTAACCTTTGCATTGGCAATATGTCATAATTCATGACATAGAAGGTGTCATAACCTTCTTTCTTCAACTCAATTTTGCCATTTTTGAAATAAATTGCCTCTAATATCAATGTCATGCTAATCTTGTCTTTTCTTTGATTTATATATAAATTGGATGAATTTCTTCAATCAAGGAGCTGGTCGAATCAATCACGCTTCTAGTACCCTTATGCTGTCATCTCGTCAATCTTGCTTTCATATTAGGTTTATGCACTTGAAGGTGAGATCCACAAAACAAAGCAATTTGAAGGAGAAAGAAGGACAATGGAGCCACATGAAGGAGACATCTGCATTTGGTTTGCTTAGATTTCATTTAGAATGTCTTGTCTTCATGTTTTCATTGAATGTTTTTAGGATTGTTATCACTGCATTTTAGTTTTCGTGATTGAACTAGTCCAATTTGCTATTTGCTTTGATGATTTCCACATTTCCTATCTACACAACCATCAACCCAAAATTACTGTTCCCAATAATAGAGAAGCTATCCCATCTACATCATATGTAAGTCCAGCCTCTCTTTCCAGTTCAAACACCACTATACCCAAGCAAGAGAAGCTAAAGATGAAAATGACAGAGGAAGGTCTTGGGAAGTACAGTCTCAGCCAACTCTGTTGTGTTGGGCAACTACCCACTTCTCCTAGAACTCATGGTAAACCTCAAAGGTTACTTCAAACACCACTGGTCAAGCCAGCATGCACTTTGATGCCTTTTATCCTTGGAAAAAGTCAAGAAGAAGAGACTAGAGATGAGGACTTAGCATAATGGATCTATAAAGACCCTATCACCACGAACATCCCACAAGCTAAGCTTCCCACATATCAATATGGAAAAGCCCTTCTCATTATGCAAATAATGGGTTATGATGGTCAGAGTGCGTTGGGACCTTGCAAGCAAGGACAAAATGAGCTGCTGCAGCCATAATTAAAGCCTAAAGATAACACTGGATTAGGCTTTCAAAAGGAGATTCTTCCTAAACTCATATTCAAAGGAAAACCCAACAAATGTCTATATCAGCCTAAAACTCTAAAGAGGCCACCTTTGATTATATCAGAAGCACCAAGCACCATACCAACTACCCCACTGAGGCTAAAAATCCTAGCAATTTCATCCACAACACCAATCATCCCACCAAACAAACCAGTAACCCCATCAGCAATAACAACTGCATCAACAACAACATTAGCAGTATCAGAACCCACAACAATATCGACAATACTGGCAATTCTAGCAGAAGTAGTAGATTCAACAACACCGATGCTACCTATATCAGATTCATTGAACCCCATAATCCTTCCTGCATCACCAATCATTCCATCTGTCATGGTACACCAACCGATCACACCTGCAGTGTTTAACTCAAAGGATATCCTGGTTTGGTATAGTAATCGGATACTGGAAAGTGACTCAGAGACTGACTCACATGAGTGGGAATTTGATTTAGTAAATCTCAATACTTCAGATGAGGAAGACACATCACCCCCTCCACCTCACAAAGAAATCCCTGTTTATGGAGAAGCCTAGATTAAAACCTCTTGGGTTCCTGAACTAGAAACATCTTCCACAGACTCTACTTCACATCCTACGCCTGATTCTAACAGGGAGAGTACCATCAATGACCTTCACCACAACATCTTAACCCTCACTAACACCTCTTATGAACTTAACCTGATCGATGAGATAATGCCCATTATCCATCCCGAACTCATTGAATGGAACCAATCTAATCCCCCATGCCTTGACCACTTCCAAAATGATGAGGTGATCATTGAATTTTTAGAACAACGGGATAACATACCAAGCGAAGATCACGAAGTTGGATTCGTCATTGAACTTAATAGCGCATCATACTTTGGGGCGGATGCCAAACCTTTCAGCTGTAAAAATATAATAATAAAACATGGATCTTCTAGTGAAAACCACACAGTGGAACTGTTTGATCCCACAAAAGTAAAAAGAAAGACCGTATCCAACAGAGAAAACCTCTCTGAGGCACCTGAGGATGAAAGGTTTGACTTCCTCCCTTCGAGTACACAACAAGAATGATCAACAATCCTTATTGAAGAAACAAAAGAATTCAACGTGGGGACTCTTGAAACTCCTCACCACATACATCTGACATCTCTTTTAGCTCTAGAGGAACAACCTAAGTTTGTTGAATTCTTCCAGAAGTGTTAAATCAATTTTGCATGGTCATATGCAGACATGCCTGGTCTTGATCATGATTTAGTTATGCATCACCTCACCATAGCAGAAGGAGCTAAGCCTGTCAAACAAAAGCTTCACAAGATGCACCCTCAGATAGCTGTGCTCGTCAAAGCATAACTTAAGAAACTCCTAGATGTTGGTTTATTAGACCAATTGATTATGCAGATTGGATATCCAACATTGTTCATGTCGGCAAACCCAATGGGGGCATCTGTATCTATATTGACTTCAGAGATCTAAATAAGGCATGTCCTAAAGATGACTTCCCCCTACCAAAAATCAACATAATCGTAGACCTAACCGCAATACATGCCATGCTTTCTCTCATGGATGGCTTTTTCGGGTACAACCAGATAAAGATCGCACTAGAGGATCAACATAAGACGACCTTCACATGTCCATGGGGAACATACTGTTGGAATGTAATGCCTTTTGGTCTCAAGAATGCACGAGCAACCTATCAAAGAGTAATGACCACCATCTTTCATGATCTAATGCATACCATAATGGAAGATTATGTTGATGACTTATTGGCCAAATCACTAACCAGAGAAGGTCATCCGGAAATATTAGATAAAATCATTGATAAACTGGAACAATATCATGTTCGACTCAACCCAAAGAAATGTTTCTTTGGAGTAACCTTAGGGAAACTTCTAGGATACATTGTCTCAAGCAAAGGTATTGAGGTGGATCTTGTAAAGGTCAAAGCAATCATGGACATGCCACCTCCAAAGAATATCAGTCGGCTAAGAACACTCCAAGGGCGGCTACAATCCATCTGAAGATTCATTGCACAACTGGCAGATACGTGTCACCCCTTTACACACCTATTACACAAAAACATCCGCTTTCAATGGGATGTTAGATGCCAGCAAGCATTCCAAATGCTTAAAGACTATCTCATGAATACACCATTGCTGATCCCACCAGATTCGAGTAGATCTCTATTGCTCTATATTTGAGCAACAAATACAACATTAGGTGTACTACTGGCACATCATAACACAGAAGGGAAAGAGTGTGTTGTATACTACATTTCTCGCACACTGGTTGGATATGAACTCAATTACACCCCTATTGAGCGAGCTTGCCTAGTAGTAATCTTGGCAGCCACTAAACTGAGGCACTATCTGTTAACACATAAAGTACAACTCATTGCCAAGATCGATCCACTAAAATACTTACTCACAAAAGCAGCATTGACTGGCCGCTTGGCCAAATGGGTGATGATTCTTAGTGAATTTGACATCGAGTATGTGGATCGTAAGGCTATCAAGGGTCAAGTTATTGCAAATCAGTTGGTCGATACACCACTCATAGGCGATCATCCTCTCATTTCCAATTTTCCAGATGAAGAGATATTCATGATCACGATAGCACAACCATGGAAACTATACTTTGACGGTTCCTATACTAGACATGGCTTGGGGGCAAGCATTCTGTTTATCACACATCAAGGTGACAGCATCCCGAAGTCTTACAGGCTAACTTTTTCATGCACAAACAACATAGCTGAGTATGAGGCCTTGATCATAGGACTCCGACTAGCCATATAATGGAAGTTAAAAGAGCTACAAGTATATGGCGACTCCCAACTACTTTGGATTCCCGCTTATGATATCCTCAAATCCGAGATGATATGTCACCTTGTCGGTTTCAAATCCCCATGGTACGGTGAGTTCTACACCTACCTCCACTATCACACACTTCCTCCTAACCAATCAAATAACCAACGCAAAACCTTCTTTTGCCAAACCGCTCGATATACCATTATTGCTGAAACCCTATACCGACGCAATCTTGATGGTACTCTCCTTCGATGTCTAGAACAAGATGAGATAACAAAGGCCTTGGAAGAGGTACATGAAGGAATTTGTGGGACTCACTCAAGTGGTCCTTCACTAGCAAAGAAGATCATACACACTGGATACTATTGGTCATCCATGGAAAAAGACTCCTATTATTTTGTCAGTAAATGCAAGAAATGCCAAGTTCATGGAGACTTGATACATTCACCAGCACAAAAATTGCAACCAATCACAACACCATGGCCCTTTTGTCAATGGGGACTTGACCTTGTGGGTAAGATCCTCCATCTTCATCTAACGACCACAATTTCATTATTACCAGCCACTAAATACTTCACAAAGTGGATCAAAGTTGTTCCACTTACCCAAGTCACCAACAAGCAGATTGTCTCATTCATCCTTAATTACATCATCTACCGGTATGGTGTACCCATGTCCATCATCACAGATAATAGACTTCCTTTGAAAAATCAGGATGTCCATGAGCTTTGTGAGAAGTTTCACATCCAACACCACTTTTCCATTCCCTATTATGCATAAGGAAATGGTCAGACCGAGGCATCAAACAAGAACATATTGAGAATCCTTAAGAAGACAGTCAATGATGCCGACCATGATTGGCACGTTCAATTAAATCCAACACTATGAGTGTATCGAACTAGCATTTGAACCCCTACAGGCGCAACTCCCTACTCACTGGTCTATGGCGCAAAAGTCATCCTTCCTATTGAGGTTGAGATACCATCTCTATGGGTTTCCTTGCATAATCTGATAGATGATGAAGCATACTGAGTCTCCCGTCTCCAAGATTTAGAGCTACTTGATGAAAAATGACAAGCTGGATACAATCACCTCAAACCCTATCAACAATGGATGATCAAAAGTTATAATCATCGAGTTAGACCTTGTACATTTGAGGTAGGTGATCTTGTTCTTCGAGAGAATCCTCGTAACCAACCCAACAGAGAACATCAGGGAAAGTTTGAATCAAACTAGCTGGGTCCATATGTTATCACTGTTGTCTTTGGGTCCAGGGCACATCAGTTGGCTACTTCAGAAGGAGAACCGCTAGCAGATCCAATCAACAACATGCACCTCAAATGGTTTTATACATAAGTTGTATAGAGCATCAGGCTCCAATACATACTAGAAAAATACGAAAAGCATTAAGATAAATGTCCTGAAGAAAATACAAAAAAATCAAAATAGTAAAGAAAAATCATGCATCCAAATGGTGAACAACCACTCCGGTGGCACCTTGGGTAAGTACAAAGGTGAAAACCTGGAAAATAGGTGCCACTCATAAAGGCTATGGCTCCATTGTCTTTTAGACTTGTTGTGATCACATTCATTGCATCCACACATCCATCAGTCAAAACCATGGCTTGTTATTGATCTGCAGTCAAGGATAATACTTCATGCGTCTTGCATCCCTCTTTTTCATAGTCATGTCTAAACTGGGGGCAATACCCTTAACCTATTGATGGAAGTGGATTCTGCATTACTTGTGATTCATTGGGTTATTCATTCAAAACTATCTCACAAAATACTAAAAACATTCAAAAACACTCATAAAATCCAAAAACATCAGAAAACATCAAAAATCAATTAGAAAAACATGGCAACACCTTGTACATACACATCCACGCAGATACCAAACAAATATTTTGGGATACTCAAAGGATGATCATTTATCAAATCAACCACACAATCAACGCAGGTACGCACAACTGTCTTAACAAGGATGCATCCTTCCTTACCAAAACAAAGACATGATACCATTTTTCTTTGACAAAAAAATTCTGTTTAAGCTATCAAGAACTTGGTCAGTTTGTTAGTTATTTATTCATTTATATCATGTTCCTATGCTACTCCGAGATATCCACAAGTGATTAGAGTAGCCGGGATGGTTCCTAAGTATCGTTGTGTATCTTTTGCAAATTATTCCAATGAAGTTTTGGGGCATGTACTAATGGTGTCTACGTGGGAAGTTCACTAAGCTACGTGGTCTTGTGCAAAATATAGTCATGAATCACTATGGCTTGGTGACTACAGCATATACCTCGACCATATGAGCATGAACCATTATGGAGGGTCCATACTCTTTATTCTTTATTTATGCTGCTTGTTTGCAGGTACAATGCTCCATCCTTGGTTCCTACTACCTCGTCCAAGATTGATACTACCATGCTCAATGATGAAAATAAAACACTATGGATCGTAATTCCATCTCATCTATTTATATTGCATTCCGTTGCATATCACCTATCCATTTGATCATTCAATATTCATATTCACGGTTTTGTATGCAAGTGTGAACAAGTTTTTAAAATGAGACATTATTTGGTCTTGGATACAATCACGATAGATTTCTCTGATACATCATCAAGTGCATCATGCAAATTCTAAATAACCTTGCATTCATCTATCATGAGCACATCGCATCATCATTTCATTACATTTAGTTGCATTTGAATAAACCTAGTTCATTATCATTACGTGCATATATGTTTTATTAACTTCATTCTTGAATATTCATTAAATGGCATTTCATATCATTTAGTTAACATTTGCATACATAAAATTCATTCTCATTGACTTGCATTAGTATCATTACATCATTTCATCATTACAAACATCATGACATTTACATTCATTTATATACATTTCTCATCATTGCATTTACTACCATTTGTTAGCCATTACTGTACATCCATTTAACATTATCCTTCACCATCATTTACATTTGATTACCATGCATTTGTTTAGATTTCCTTAGTTGCATACATTTATTTATCTATCCATTAGTTAAAAGTGCATTTATCTATCCATCTAGTATGCGAATATACTCATTAATTTCATCTTACAACGATTTCATTTAGGATTCATTGTAATGCATTCATTATCCTTTTTAATTGCATTACGATCCAGTTATTCATTACCCATGAGTTGCATTATCATGACATTATCATTTCACTAAATCATATTTTATCAACATTTATAATCTTAACAAAAACCATTTGTCTCAATATTGGTTTATACATTTTGCATACATTCATTTAGATCTCATCACATAGACATTTGTACTTTGCATTTGTCTATCCATATTGCATTCATTTTAACCATCTAAATGCATTTACATAAATCATTTCATTCATTACATTTCAACATATCGAACATCACTGCATATCATCATCTCATCAACATAAAACACAAGTACTATCTATATAATCATTAGTATCATTTCATTATGCATACATCATCATCATGGAATTACATACATCAAGCATTTCACCAACAAATCATGCATACATATCAACCTGCATCCACATGTTAGTACCACATTCATAAACATGCATATAGACATCATATAAATCAAACATAATAGGCATATATGAATCATCTCATAAACACATACATATAGCAAGTACAAATATTCATCTAAGCATAAATCATAGATCATCATCCTGCATAAATCCATACATATCATCAACATGCATATCATCACCAAATATGGGATCTCCTCATATATCATATCATATCGCAAAAACATACATGTATCAGAATACAATGAAGTCAAAAATATCGCCTACCAAGAGCCATCCAAGACACAGTCCAAAATGACAATGTAATACAATACGTAAATGCTCTCTCAAATGCCACTCTAACTAGATGCTGCACCACCATCACCACCTGTACCACCATCACCAACTTCTCCCCCACTACCCCCTGCACCACCTGCACTATCTTGCCGTGGAGGACCCATCACACCACCACTGCTCTTCATCCTCTGAGACCACTCTGATATCGCTCGACGCATCTATGAATAGCTCAGTACTTGCTGACTGGCTGACACCACCTGCTCATATAAACCTCGCCAATACTCTATCTCCGCCTGCGGTCGCTGAATCTCCCTCATCACCTCCCCAATAGGACCTTGTGCTCCTACCCCCACCTATACTCTCTTCTGTAGCTCCGTCAATCTCTCCACTACATCATCTCTCTCCTGTAGCACTACAGTCAACTCTGACTCCCATGCAAACAACTGCACATCTCTAGCTGCAACCTCCACCTCCATATCCTCTAGCCGAGTCTGCAAAAATAATATCATATGATCCCTCAGATCTCCTCCACCTATAGCTCCCTCTCCTCTAGTAGCTCCCTCTCCTCCTCTAGTGGCTTCGTCTCCCATATCCATAGGTGCCTCCCCCTCCCCCATACCCCTGCCACCTAATCTAACTCCTCCCTGCATCAAAGGCCCCTGTGATAGTCGCAATGGCTGCCCGCCTCTCCCTCTCCGTTGTAACCGTCCACCTTCAAATCCACCCCCCCTCCAAAACCACCACCCCCACCTCCTCCTCCTCCATCACCTCCTCCTCCATCACCTCTCCCTCATCCTCCTACTACCACTATGTGACCTCCTCTCCTCCTCCGTCTTTGTCTCCTTTCCTCCTCAAAGGATGGAATCGGCTTTGTTGGATCTGATATATGAGGAATTAGATATGCCGCAATGTACATAAGGTAATACTGGCTCCCACAAGAACCTCTCTCGTACCACCCATGCATACTCTCTAGACCCACTCGGCAACCCCTGCCTTCGTCCAAACTATCTCAACACTCTACCAGGTACCTGTCTCTCCACATTGTAGGCTATCCTACCAATCAAGTTGTAGCGTCCTAAAATTGTGACACTTGCAATTTCGACTGCATTTGGGTCTTCACGATGGCGATGCAACACGGAACCTGAATGGAGACCTCGAAACTTGTTCATGACATCAAAAACTACATTTTTCAGCACCCTGGCCTGATCCTCCTTGCACCCTGCTATCCCGGGAGGTGGGACCATGGCGCCCAACGCCCTGGTCCCCCAGGACCATGGTGCCCAGTGCCCTGGTCCCTGGCCCTATTTTGGGCCTAGTCTCTTTTGGGGCTTCGGGTCTTTAAGTTTGCAAATTAGAAAATAATGTTTCCTGGTCGGCCTAAGGTCGGGAAAATCAGTCTATCAGCCCTAATTGACAAGTATATAAACTACATTTCCTCTCCCATTTGAAGAGGTCAAAAAAAAAGGAAAACAGATGTGAGCAAAAGGCGGAAGCGATATTCAAACATTCAAACATTCAAGCATTCAAGCATTCCTTCAAGCAATTGAGCATTCTAAGTCTCCATTCAAGGCTAAGTGTTGCATTCAAGACAAGGATTCAACCATTGAAGAGGAGATCACATACAACATACAACATACTACATACATTACACCTTCGCATGTAAGAATACAAACATTCTTACAACAAGGTATCAGTACTTGTTTACATTACAAACATTTACATTTACAACAATCTCATTTCTTGGTTAATTCCAAAACCGGGGTTTGACCTAAAGGCAAACCCCTCATCCCTAACCCCCCAATCATCCTCTCTTTTCTGTGTGTAGGTTGCAGGTACGCGGTTGTAATTGAAGATCTGGAATCCTTGTGCAGAGACGAACAGATCCCCCTTCATTTCGCGGATTTTTCGGAGGACCGTGTGCACGCCGGGCGCCATCGTCCCGTCAACTTTCGCTCCAATTTGTAGAACAGCACCATCTTGACATTTTACTGCTAATTCCAGGTCCGCAGCTTCATCCCATATCCCTATCTCTGTTTATAAGCGAATCTTTCCTACTTTACATGCATTCCTAGTTCAATCTTTCTTTCTACATTCTTTACAAAAGAGGGTATCCTTGATGTCTTAACCCTTGAAACTCATATAGAATCCAATCTTGCATTGCGTGGGATTGGATCTTGTGGGTTTCAACCCCTCTTTTGAATGTAAAGTCTCTCCTAAGTGAAAACCATCAACCCTAGTGACTCTCCCTTTCTATCTCCTTGGAGTTGGGGAGGGGAGAACGACTAGGGTTCGATTTTTTCGCTTTACAATTTAGTGAACCCGATGTGAACATCCTCATTCTGATTATTCATGGTTAGATCTGAAAATTTTGCTCCCTTAATTACATTTCCATGTTTGATCTTTTGCAAATTTTAGAGGTTGATTGCATAAAAACCCTAAAATTTTCTTTTTAGTAATTAAACTTGTGAAATGTTTAATTGTTAATGCTTGTTTCAGATCTACCCTTCTATTGCAAATTGTCAATTCATATTTGTGCTTTAATTCTAAAAATTAAGTGGTTAAATGTCAAAACCCTAATTTTTAAAACCTTCTTGATTCAACCTTTGACTTATAATTTCACTAATCAAAACACTTCCAAATCGGCTGTAACTTTGGATTCCGCAATAAAATCACAATATCTTTCATCCCTGAAAATTTGGAAAAAAGTTGCAAGGACCGTGTGCACCCCGAGCGCCATCGTCCCCGACATTTTTTCTGAAATTTCGGGAGCTAGATCTTACTGTATTTTTTTGCTAAAATCCAGAATTTTGGCTGATTTTATCAATTTTAACACCTTCAAAATTAAAGTCAAAGTTGGTCTAGCGATTGCTTGGATTGAGGCTTCTAATCATTCAAAAATTGTTGAAATTGAAATTCATATCAAAATTGTGTTTCTTACAGTCCTAAATCTGAAAAGTGTGTTGGCATTCATTCAAAATTTCAGTACTTTATTCAAATCTTTACAATTTGTGACTTTTGAAATCAAGTGTTTAATTGCAACAACTCTGATTTCCGCTTTCAAATTTGAATTTTGCATGAAATTGAGTCAATTTTTAAATTTCAAAGCCTGCATTGCTTTCAGTATTCCTTCTAAAATCATAAAATTCAAAATTTCAGTTTCCCCCTCTTTTTCAAAATTCAAAATTTGCATTTTTCAACAATCTTGGTAGGGTTCAATTTTGAGATTGCAACTTTAATTTGGCCTATCTACAGATCGTAAAATCACTCAATTTTTTCAGATTAGCTTTAAAATCATCATAACTTTCATCCCTGAAATTTTTGAAAAAAGTTGCGAGGACCGTGTGCACTCCGTTCGCCACGGTCCCGGACATTTTTTCCAAAATTTCAGGAGATTGTCCTGATTGCATTTAATAGCTTAAATCTAGGAGATTGACTGGTTTTATTGAAATTTGCTACCTCTAAAATTCAAAATCTTCTCTCTCTCTTTAGTGCATGAGTTTTACAACAATAAGCCCTACTTACACTATTCCCGTTAGACGAAGCCTTAGAATTAAGTCTTTCCAAGGTGTAATTACCGAGGAGATGGAACCTAATTTGAATGGCCTTTTTAATGAGGACATAGGTAATTCCTCTAATCCTCTTAATGATGAAGAAGCTCTCCATGAGGTTTCTGTAGAACAACTTTCGAAATTGGATAACCAATTTGATGATTTTCGACAATGGATGTCTCAAGAATACCCCGATAGTGAAGCTCTTTCATTAATTGAGGGTCTAAAACGTATGGTTCAAAGTGATAAGAATGGAATTGATATTTTGCGTGGTATTGCACACATTGTGGATTCAAATGTGATGCCTATGAAGAGTTGTGCCGAAACCTTAGGTTATACACAACCTCCTACTCAAGTTAATCATTCTATTCCTTTGACAACTCCTATTGCTAGTATACCTACTTTTACATCAAACATAATGACTACTTCAATACAAGACATTCCTCCTATGATCACTAATCATGGGGGCAATCCTTCTTCTTCAATCAACCCGCTTCCTTCATTCAATCCAACTTCTTCATTCATTCCTTCAATGAGTGTTCCTATTATATCTCCGCAAATAAACATGACGCAAGGGGGCAATTCATTTAATCCTTCCATTCCTCCTTGTAGTGTTCCTCCTTTCCAATCATCTCCTATGACTAACTATCATAGTGTCCCACCACCTTACTCTCTACCTTCTTTCAATAACATAACACCTCCATCACAATCTAACACGTCTAATATGAACTCTTTGACTGAACCGACCATTAACAATCTTGCACAAACTGTCTCTTCTTTACAGCAACAAATTGCCTCTATGAATCAATCTAAGTTTAGTGTGCCCACATTTGAAGTTGCGAGCCCACTTTCTCTTGACATTGTTCGAGCTATTCCCCCTAAACATGTTGAAATTCCACATTTGGAGCTTTATAATGGTAAGGGTGATCCTCTAAGACATGTTAAGACCTTTCAAACAATATGCACTGATTTTGCTTATGACCAAAGGTTGCTTGCAAAACTGTTTACTAGAACATTAAGAGATAAAGCCCTACAATGGTATTGCTCATTGCCTTCTTATTCTATTACTTCTTTCGAACAACTTGCAAATGCTTTTATTCAACAATTTCAAAACAATATAAGTCCTAAAGTTACTTTGATTGATTTAATGCATTGTAAACAAGGTGTTAAAGAAAAAGTGACTGATTTCATTGGTAGATATAAGCATTTGTATGCTCAAATTTCTTTTCCAGTGCCTGACAATGATATTCAAAGAATCTTTATTTCTAATTTACAAAAAGCTATTAGAGAAAAACTTGTATTTTCTGAGTTTACTTCTTTCCAACAGTTGTGCGCAACTCTTCACAATTATCAACTGACTGTGAGTCAAATGGAACAAGAAAATCCTATGGCTCCGAGTGATAAGGGTGATAGTAGTCAACAACCATTTGGGAAGTTTAAACCGAATAGAGAGTCCATTAAATTCAATGAAAACATCATCAACAACAATGTGAATGCAGCATCAGGTGTGCCTCCTATTTCTAAGTTTTTCAAGAAAGAAAGAAAGTTTACTCCTTTGAATGAATCATTGCATAGTATTATGAATAAGTTATTGGAACAAAATGTGCTTACTCTTCCTCCTATAAGGCAAATAGATCCTGCAAAGATTAATTCACGCTATTTTGATAACAAATCTTTTTGTCAATTTCATCGTCATCCTGGGCATGATACTGAAAAATGTTTTGCTTTAAAAGGTAAAATTCAAGATTTGATTGATAATAATACTATCTCTATTTTTGGTGTGAATGATAAAGGCAACACATCTGTAGCTCCTCCTAACCAAAATCTTAAGATTTTTACTGATCCATTGCCTTCTCATACCTCTAATGCGATTGATACTACTGATTCCTCTGTCTCACCTGATGATCTTGTGTCCATGACTCTGAATGTGATTAACTTTGTAGAGCAGCAGAAAATCCCTAAAGAACCTTCCATCACCTTTGATTCCAGTGAAATTATCAGGGCACCTGATGGTCCTTTATATATAGTTGCAAAAGTCAAGAATACACCTTGCTAT